>NC_091683.1:18277500-18588125 GCF_030179915.1 Drosophila takahashii
TGACATGAAAAACTTATTTAAATTAAAATATTGTCTTTGAAAAAACATTTTTTTAAAATTACATTTTCTTAATATTTTTGAGACTTTAATTGAGGAATAGTAAGACCAATTAAATCGCCTTTCTCTGCTTTTCTTTGTCCCCTTTCCTCCTCCTTCTCCTTCGCACCCACACCAAGGTAAATCGGAAAAACAAAAACAATCGTGAAAAAAGGTGATCCGAAAAAACCAACCAAAAACGAAGAAGAAACGAAAAACGTCGCTGCTTTGCTGTAATTTTTCACACCACAAACACTCACACACACACAGACACAGATGTTGTCACCTCATCTTGCGTCTCTTTCGCGCAGAAGAGAGAATTAGAGGTTCCATTTTGATTGTGCTCTCCCCTCGGCACTAGTGTGTGTGTGTGTGTGTGTGCGTTTGTGGTTAAACTTGTCACACAAGCAAAAGAGGAAGAAGCAAGTCGCTTGCCATCTTTTTCTTGCACACGGCAAAGCCGCCATATTGCCAGCTCGCTCTTTGTCTCCTCTTTGGATGTGTGTGTGTGCCAGCTTGTAGGTGTGTGTGTGTGTGTACGTGTGTGAGTACATGAGTACGTGTGACAAAATACATTTGGCTTCTTGGTGTTGGTGACTTGAGCCGGTTGCCTTTTCATTTGCACGCCTCTCGCCATCCGCCATCTCGCTCGCACCCATCATGTTTGCGCTTTACTTTTGGCGACAAGTTTGTCACACGACGTCGACGCCGGCAGAGGCGGCGGCAGAGCAGCAGAAGCTCTGCCAGCGTCGCCGTCGTTGTTGCTCTTCTGCTTTTTCGCACTTGCGAATTTCTTGCTCACCGTTATCCCCTTTCGCAAATCCGAAATCTTTTCATTTACATTTTAGGGACGCATAAAAGCTGCCAAAGCGGCTAACAAGCGTTTAGTTTTTGGTGGGTTAAGAGAGGGGGGTCCTAGGTGGGTTACGGTGGCCAGTGGAGGGTTAAGACTGTTTGGTATCTCAGGTTTTCATACAAAAATGTGACGGAAATGCCAAGAACTACATTACAATAAAGTTTGGAATCCCTTGAAAGATAATTTTTAAAATTAAATTATCTATTTCTGTTTTTTGGTTTCAAGATCTTTTTAAATCTTTAGTTTTTTGATCCTTTCTTTATCGTATAACTTACAGATACTCAAATAAAAAAGGATTCAGTTGTTTAAGGACTTTGTACTAACACCTTTTTTGTAGCATACTTTTTTACACCCAAAATTTGTTTTACATTTTTTAAATGTTGAATATACATTTTTCGAGCAGTGCTCTTGATTGTCTGGAGGTCATTGTAGGTCAACTTTTGTGCCTTTAAGTGCTTCTTTCTCGCAGCCGCTTTTATTTTATCTCCGCCTGGGAAATGCCACCCCCTTTTCGGCCCGCCGCCTGGCCGCCTCGTTTATCTCACCACACCTCCCGCCGCGCCCCTCCCCGCTGGCATTTATCTCACCACCCACCACCCCCTTTGACAAACATTTGACCATTGAAGCGCATTTTTCGCTTGCGCGTCATTTGTCAACTTGGCCGCTTCTTTTTTTTTTTTTTTCATTATTTGCTTCTTTACAATTCCGCCGCCCCCGTGTTACGCCCCCTTTGTGCGCCCATCCCCCGAACGTTGTGATTTACTGTGCTTTTTTATTTGCCCCTAGCTTCTGTTTTACTGCCAATTTATTTTCTTTTTCATTTCGCTGAGTATTTCTTAATTCTTATATTTTTACTAAGGTTTTTATGGCATTTTTTTTTAAATTAAGACTTTAAAAGGTTGTATTTTCCTTATCTTTTTTCTAATTCCTTGTTTTATTTAAATATTTTCTTATAATTTTATTTATGCTTATTTATTTTTTCTTTTTCATATAAATTTGTATCAATTGACTCTTTCTTCCTTCTGTTCTTTTTGATCTCCTTTTATTTTGCCTTCTTTTATTATCTTTTCGTTTCTCCTTTACTTTTTTTTTATTTGTTTTATTTTTCTTCAACTATTTATTTGATATCTTTTCTTCCGCCTGATTTTTCCCGCTCCTACGCCTCCCCAATCCTTCCTCCCCTCCTCCTCTCCTTTCTCCACCTCCTTCACTTCTTCTTCTCCTTGTTGTAGTGGTGTCAGCTGCCTTGTTACTTCTAACACGCTGCTTTTGACGCGACGTCGCTGCCGCCGTTGGTTGGTGCCATTTCCCATTACACACACACACGCTAGACACACACTCACACTCGCACACACACCTACACAGGCGTCAACTCAACACTTTTGGTTCGAGTTTTTGGTTTTCTTATTGGAACCCCGCAGCTCACTCATTCTCTCTCTCCCTCTCGCTCTCGCCCACTTGCACACGCCCTCCGAGTGCCGGGCGAAGGAAACTCAACACTCTCGCTCTCTCGCTCGCACCGAGTGCACCCCCACAGACGGCCATCTCGCTCGCACGGCCCCCCACGGGCCAAAGAGAGAGAGCGAGCCAGCGAGAGCGGCGCGCAGAGCGAGCAGAGCGGCGGCAGCGCAGTCGGCGTCCGTTTCGGCGTGTGTGTATTTCCAGTTTCCAGTTTGAAAGCGACCGGCGTGTAGTTCGTGTCGTCATCGCCGCTCTGTCGCTTTTGTCGCCTGTCGGTTGCGTTTGTCGTTTGCCGTTTGCCGTTGTCGCTTCTGTCGTTTGTCGCCCGTCGTTTCTCGTCGTTTGTTGTTTCTCCCTCCGTTCGTTGTTCGTTGATCGTCGTGTCGCCATCTCCATCTCCTCCATCTTCCTCTTCATCCAAATCTGAATCGCCGATTTCCTTTTGTGCTCTTTTTTTTGCGTTCTCCTTTCTTTGGTAACAAACAAAACAACCGAAAACAACAAACAAACAAACAACAGCTAAAGCAAGCGGACAAACTCCGAATTGCCCAGTGAAGTTGCGAAGAAACAAACAAAAGGGAAACAAAAACAAAGTTCATACATTCTCGACGTTTTGCCGTCGCCAAAACAAAAAAAGAAAGAGGCAAGCAAAAGTTAAAAACAAACAAGGAAAAAGCAACGAACAGAAATAACGAAAGGCAGGATAAAGAGGAACCAATAAAGTTGAAACCCATAAAATTACTTAGCAAAAGTGTTGAGCAAAATTAAGCATTGTTTGTTTACCCAAATAATTAAAGAAAATTATATAATTTAAAGGGTTCTTTTAGAAGTTTTAATTCCAGGCAGCAAAAGCAAATAGATTTAGAAATATTAACTTTGGTAATATTTATAGGCCCGAAAACTTCAAAATCATCGCAAAAACTTAAATAAAATTAAAAACCAACTATAATAGGATAGGATAACCTTGAAAAACATATCATTTATTCGAGTATGATCTTCAAAACATAATTCAAATGCTATAGAACCCCAAATTCAGGCAATAGAATCGAAAATATTATTTAAACACCATTTTAAACACCAATAAGAAGGCAGGAGACCCCATTGAGATAGAAACGAATTTGAAAACACTAGAGAAATATCAAAATCCATAACAAAGAATATAGAAAACCATTGAAAAACTATTGAAAAACCCAAGGCAAACTTTTAATTTCTAAACGACTAAGAAGCGTTCTCGAAAATCTTAAACGGCAAAACCAACTAAAATATTTATATTTTTCTGCAGAAATTAAACAAGAATTTTTTTGAAACAACAACAAGAGAAATAAAAAGTGCCAGTGAGTGTGCCCCGGAAAATTAAAGAAAAAAAAAACAAGTACCTGTAGAACATAAAAAAAAAAACAAAAAACACAAATCTAAAACTAGAAAAGAAGGAAATTTTTAAAGAGATCCCGTTTTGAGAGATCGCCGTGGGAAATCCTTTCTGCATGACGCACTTGGTTGTTTGAAACGGTTATGTGATGAGATACGACGTCCAGGAGCTGCTACTTCATCAGTCTGCTGAGGATCCATTCGCCAGGTTCGCCAATGGGATGGCATATCATCCATTTCTGCAGCTAACGCAACGACCCACTGACTTCAGCGTCTCCTCGCTGTTGACGGCGGGTAGCAACAACAATACCAGCGGCAGCAACACCAACAACAACAACAACAGCTCGAATTCTAATACCAATTCCAACAACAACACCAATTCGAGCAACACCAATAACACCAACAGTCTTGTGGCCGTTTCACCAACGGGTGGTGGTGCGCAGTTATCGCCGCAGAGCAACCACAGCAGCAGCAACACCACCACCACCAGCAACACCAACAACTCCAGTTCCAACAACAACAACAACAATAATAATAATAACAATAACAACAACACGAATAATAATAATAATAACAACCATACGAATAATAATAATACAAATCAAAAGCAAGGACACCACTTGAGCACCACCGAAGAAACGCCATCGCCCGCTGGCACACCACCACCGCCCACAATTGTTGGTGTTTCGGGGATACAACAACAACAACCACCGCCCGCTTCAGCTGCCGCCGCCGCCGCCCATCCGTCGCACCACCCACCACATCATTCCCCCAGCACGGGTGCCGCTGCCCCGCCCTCTGGCGCCACGGGTCTGCCGCCACCCACACCGCCGCACCACCTGCAACAACAACAACAGCAGCAGCAGCAGCAGCAACACCAGGCACCACCACCACCTCCATACTTTCCCGCTGCGGCCCTGGCCGCTCTAGCTGGCAGTCCCGCAGGACCCCATCCGGGCCTCTATCCCGGCGGTGGACTGCGCTTCCCGCCGCACCACCCGGGCGCCCACCCGCACGCCCACCATCTGGGCAGCGCCTACACCACCGCCGAGGACGTCGTCCTCGCCTCGGCCGTCGCCCATCAGCTCCATCCGGCGATGCGACCGCTCCGCGCTCTCCAGCCCGAGGACGATGGCGTCGTCGATGATCCCAAGGTCACGCTGGAGGGCAAGGATCTGTGGGAGAAGTTCCACAAGCTGGGCACGGAAATGGTCATCACCAAGAGCGGCAGGTGAGTTTCGATCCCAGGGGTTCTTTAAAAGGGCTATAGCTACTTTGGGTTCAGTATCTATTATTTAAAAAATGTGAAATGGATTATAGCTCCTTATAAGGGATACTTCGTACATTATATCGAAGCAGTTGTTCGGAAAGGGGAGTTTACTTATCATCAAGTTGGTTTCCGTAAATATTAAATACTATAAATCCCAAATAATTCGTAAAAAAGTCTTTGATATTAAGTAAAAAGTATAGTTCCAATATTATTCCGGTATGGGATCTTGAAAATGTTTCCAGTTCAATGGGATTAATAATTTTCATTTTAATTAAAATATAAATGTATCCCAAAACTCATTTTAAAAATAAAATTCGGTAAGCGAAATAAAAGGATAAAATAAATTATCCAAGTTTCTAATATAGTATCTTAAAACAGTTTCCAGTTTTTATCATATCTATAAACTGATCCCTAAAAATCTTTTCGAAATGTATTAAATATTGAGTGTGTTTTGAGTGTTAGGAATATCAACAGTGTGGGCTATAAGAAAATAATAATGCGTTAGGATTCATAAATGCGAGATATATCATTTGTTTCTAATGTTGAAAACTCTCTAAGCTCTTTTAAAAATGTCGTTGTTTATATAAAAAATCAAAACACCATAAAATGAGCTGTAGGTTAAAGCTTATGGTGAAATTTTAAAACAAAAAGTGATACAAAACTAAACTTCGAATTGTGATTATTATAAAGAAAAAGTGACTTTTTGAAACCAATTGATGCGAATTAATATTCAGTGATGTTATGTACAAAATTGTACATTAATGGGACTCAATTCTCACAAAGCCCTTAATATGCTTTGAATTTGGGATAGGGATGTCGGAGTGATGAACGCATAAAATTGTTAGTAATATTTCGGATGCGTTTCTTCGCCGTTATATTGGCAAATAAACGTGGCCTTTCGTCGAGCTTTTGGCAATCGAGGGCACAGATCTGGGGCCACAGGGCCGAAGGGCCGAAGGTCGGGTCACAACCCGGGCAGCAGCCTTGGCCACTTGAGCACGTGTGGCGACGTCTCAAGCTCCCGTTAGCCGTTAAAACCGCTCCCAAGTTCCACGCCCAGTTGAGCTGAAAGTAGGTGAACAGACGCCCCTGTTCTTCCCCTTTTTTTGTCGTTTCGTCTCGTTTCGTTTTTTTTTTTTGTCGTTTTTATAATTTTTCCATTTTTCCAGCAGCATGTCATCAGCCTCTGAGATCCACAAAAGTCAGACTCTCTCCCTCGAGAGAAGATGATGATGATACGATGGTGATTATATGACGACGACGTTGACATTCAAGCTGCGTTGGAGCGTGAAAATGCGTTTTGAGCTTCACACCTACTTGAGAAAGTATTCACGGCGACGCACTCACACTCAGTCGGAGTGAATGGAGTGAGTGTCAAGTGAGTGCAAGATGTGGCAGCTGTGAATGCACTCCAAAATGTCGCCGATAGTGCCCCTTATAATTTGCAAAACAATTAAGGCTGCAAAAATGCAGGGAAATTTAAAGGGAATCTAAAGATAATTTAAAAAAAAATGTATAAAATTTAGTCATACTTTTTTCTCTATTTTCGAAGAGAAGGATTTTTTTTGTAAATTTAACAATTACTCCGAAGCTGAGGCACTTTTATTTTTACGAGTTAAAAACCTTGCTGGAAATGACTATATTTTCCAAAAGGTATAGCCATAAATTAGCGTTTATTTCTGTTTGCCATATTTTCTTTAACTATTATTTCCACTTTACGGTAATTCATTTCGTAGCCAGCCAAATTCAATTAGCTTCTGTTGTTGCTTTTTTAAGCTACAAATTGCCTGACGCCTCGGCTAAGCCTCTTTGGCCAACGCCTCCTCCGCCTTTTCGCCTTCTTCTCCATATATATATATACGTCTAAATATATATACATATAGTTTCAATGCCGGTCTGGCGGCGGGGGCGTGGCAAAAACACCAATAGAAAGTGGAAATAAGCGCAAAAATAAAATATTTGCAAATAGTTTTGTGTGCTGAAAGTTGCGAATACGTCTGGCCAGGTGTCTAGGGGCCCCTGGTCACGCCCCCAGCCGCCAACCGCCCACCGCACACGCCCACGCCCCCATCTTTATGCAAGTAGTTGCATTTTGTTGTTGGTTGTTCGCACTTGGGGAAATATGCACACAGAAAACCAAACAACAAGCCACACTCACAAAAAAGTTGATGAAAATTATATTTTTCGAGTTTGAGGAGGTGTGTGGGGGGGGGGGGGTTCTCGTTTTGTTGGCTATATCCTTAAGCTCATTAGCAGTTTGGCGATTTGAAGTGTGAAACTAAACCAAGTGGCCAAGCCATGGGCATAAAAAACCAACCCACTACAATCCCCACCTCAAAAAAACAACAACAAAAAACACCAACTTGTTTCTTCACTTTGCAACTTGGCAAAAAAAAATATGTGCACTGGGAAAAAATTAAAAGTATTTACAAACAGGGTTTTTAAATATATTATAAATATCTATAAATCTAACTATGCCTATAAAAGTGTGCCTATTTTTTTGTGGAGGTTGACTATAAAACGAATATAGCTTTAGTTAAAAACCTTTAAGCAATAACCGAAATTCGGAAATAATATGTAGATGAATACTAAAGAAGATTTTAAGGATTAGCACAACAGAAAAAAAATTAATTTATAAACATAGAATATGGATAATTGTAAAATATGCAAATGTTATTTTTTCTCCGTGCCACCGAGTTCATGACCCTGCAAAGGGGGAAAAGGGGGTTGCCCCAAAGTGTGGCATGCAATTGTTGTAAAAGGGGGCGTGGTGGGGGCGGCCCTAGATGAGGAATGGGAGCAAACGAGATGGCGAGCGAGAGGTAGGGAGAGGGAGAGGGAGGAGGAGAACCCCTGGTGGCTTGTAAAAGTTTTAAGTACTTGTACCTAGCACACATATGGAGATTATGGCTGTGTGTAAGTTGCAACTTTTTTGCACGCCACACACACACACGTTGCTGTTGTTGCATGTTTGCGAGACGTGCGAAAAAAAAAGCAACAACCAAATGGCAAAACAGCAAACAGAATTATTGTTGCCGCTTCTGTTGCCGTTGCCCCATCATCATCAATGTCAAAATTATTGTTTTTCCTGCCGCACAACCCCCATCCCCGCGGCCCCCTCTTTTTCGCCTCTTCATGTGAGTGCCACTTGAATGTTTTGCGAGTGGATTTGCATTCACTTGGCTCGAGCTCGATTCAATCGCTTTTTTGTGCCTCATTTTTTTTCTTTTTTAGCAAATTTTGTTTCGATTCATGGATGCAATCATTTTCGAGGCTTGTGGCCTTAGTTTTTAGTCATTCACAAAAGTTTGACAGCTCCCTGGAAATTACTTAATTTCTTTTCAAACGAAATCATCCCACGTCTAAAATTAAATTCCACTTGAGCGTCTTTCTCGCTCTACTTTGATTTCATAATATTTTCGCTCCCTCTTTCTCAATTTGTCGCCGGCAATTAAATCGCTAAAGCGAATAGCGTGAAATCTTTCTTCGTTTTGCTGCTCGTTGCTCTGACTTATCAATTAATTGAAATTGCCGTCTAAGCGCGCAAATAAATAAAGTCTTCGCCCCTCGTTTTCCACGCCCCTGAACACTTGGCGACACTTTCGGTGCGAGAAGTCAAGGAAATAGGATTTCAGAAGTCATCGAAAGCCATTGGAAGTAAGTCTATAAAAAATATGTCAAAAATTATCAAGTGTTGACCCCGAGAGGAAGAGGGGGAAAACGAAAAAATCGTTTCAAAAATAGAAAGATGGTGCGAGATGGCTTTGATTTCGCCAGTTTGTAGCTAATTGAAAGCGGCAATATATTGGAACCAGAATCGTTTCTAGAAAGCCCTCCAATGAGAAATAAATATATGGATGAAAAACGAAATTATGGAATAATCCAACTTATTTCCTCGAATTTTTAAAATTAAATTTAATTTGTTTAGTTATAATATCCCGACAAGACTAGGTCTTGAAAACTATTACATTGGTATTTTTTTCGTTTATTTTTCATATATATTTTTTTTTGTATCCCCCATCTAAATTTCTAATTGCTGTCAGAAATTTTTGTGACAGGCATGCGATAATGTGACAGACAAAAATATTTAATGACACGCCAAAGGACACACACTCTTTCCTATAGACTTTTTGTATTTTCTTCTTTTTTTCTGGGGTCAACCCCTGGGCAACCGCCTGTCAAAGTTCACTTGTTTAATTTTCATAAATAAAAATTTTCCATTTCCTCCATATTTATTTTTTTTGTTTTTCTGTTCTTTTGCGCTCCTTGGCTCTTTCGTTTTGGGTAAAAACTCAGCTGACGGCGACAAAACGCAATCAAAGTGCACTGGCCTGCCCCGCCCCCCAAACGCCCACCTCCTCGAAGCCGTAGGCTCAATTAAATGGGCGTGTCCCCCCTCCCCACTCCGCCCTCCCCCATTTTTATTTTCATATTTCCCAAGTTTTCCTCCACAAAGTCATTGGCGGGCGGGGTAAAGGGGTCATTTGGGGGTTGAGGGCGAAATTTTGTTATAGTGAACACAACCTACAACCCTCGAGGAGAGAACCCCCTTCTCAATACCCCTACTTTTCCTGCTCCACCATCTTGGAAACGTTTTTCATAATTGTGTTAAAATTGTCGTCCTGCCAAAGGGGGCAGGAAAAATTATCGATGTGCTAAGTTGACAAATACGCAAAAGGTGGAGTGGCGGAAGGGTGGAGGGGGTTTACGAAAAAGGAAAAAATCCCCCTTCTAAATTACACATAATTTGCTTAGCAACTTGAAAATTTCTTCGGTGCTGCGCTGTAATTTTCCCTCCTCTTTTCCCGTTTTTTCTTTTACCCTTTCTCACTGCCTTTTTCATACCAAATTCACTTGACAATTTTCGATTCGATAAAAAATGCATAATAATTGGCATAGTGATACAGGTATGCAGAGACCTCCACTCCATAGGATAGATATATAGGTGGATACTAGATAGATATAGCCTTTACGTATCGCGCAGCTCTTGGAAAATTCATGAGTCCATTGGATAATTTGCACGTAATTTGATTTCAAATTGATTTCGCCGGGTAGAGCTTATGGCGCAAATCGGTGGGATCCCACAGATAACTGCACATATCGTGCGTGTATAACCGGTAATTATTTACAGAAATTGTTTTTAAATGGTTAGTGGGCAATTTACTACTTTTATGTGCCTGCCCTGCCATATGTAAGGCAAGATAAGAGCTCTCTTTTATAATTATAGTTTTAGAATATAATGTTCTTCTTTATAATTTTCTTTTTAAATATATAACTCTACTAAGAATGGCCTTCGAAGAATGATTTTTTTATAATGGCCTCTATTTTGTTTGTAATTTTTGTGCGATCGTCAAAAGACAACCATTTCGATCATGGCCGACTGACAGACAACCCTCGATTCAATCAAACCTCCCAGCAAATATCTCTCCCTAAAAAACCCGTTTCATTCAAACTATAAACTACAATCCGCACCACCCAAATCCGAAAACCAAAATCCAAATCCTCATCCGACGCTGCTTAAATTACAATAAAAATGTCATAAAAAATTTGAACAAATTAAAAAGCGACAAGCGTTTGAGAAAAAGAGAGACAGCGAGACATTTAAGTGGCGCATTTTGGTGGCTGTTAATTTAAATTGCATTTACGCCCACTTGGAATTAAATGGAAATTAATTTGACGAACACCAAAATTTCTGTTTTTGTTTTCTGTTTTTTATTTTTGGTTCGGCTAATTAAGTAAGCGCTTCCGTCGCCGGTGAAAATTCAAGCCCCCCTGCGCAAAGAAAAAAAAACAAAATTAAATAAAGCGCCCACGCAGCGGAAGTTGCAAGTTGTGGAAGTTGAAAATTGAAGCGCGGCTAGCGGTGCTCTTAACTTGGCTTAATGACGTCTGAGTTTTTTGGTCAGAGAACCGCAACCAGCCGAAAATTGATGGTAACAAAATGCCGCTAAATGGTTTCGGTCTTAATCGAGAGAATTCCGCTGTTTACACGCTCCGCTTGGCTAATGAGACGCCCGGTTTGGTGGGTAACTGATAAGCCTAATGGCTGATTATCTCTTTTGAGGTGGGGGCGTTGAGAAAACTAGCCTAACCCGAAAGTGGAACGATGGAAGTGAACAGCGGTACAATGGAATGGAACAGGAAACGGTGGAATGAAACACAGCAAAGCCTTGCAAAACCCTCAATTCGCACAGAAACATTGCAAGCACAGGGAACACTGGAAATGGCACACATTTGGAACCCCAAACCTCAAACCCCTGAACAACCACACTGGCAACGCCTGGAATTCGAAACAGCCCGCCTTGAATTGCATGGAATGGAATATTTAAAACGCATTTGCGGGCTTCCAAGTTCACTTTTTTCCCCTGCTTCTGATATTCCCTTTTCCCTTTCGGACAACTTGGAAATGCATAAAGCAAACAACGCAAAATATGACAACCAACAACGACAGCAACAACCCAAAACGATGACGATGATGACGTCCTTTATAATGAACAACATGAGTTCAGAAGAACCCAAAAAGAAGAAAGGAAAGAGAATAAAAAAAAAACACAAAACTGAACAGAAAAAAGGAAAGACAGACAAAAAACAACAACAAAAATTCGCACAAAGAATGGAGCAACATACAAAAAATTGAATACCAACAACAACAGCAACATCCAAAAACAGAATGCCAGGCGAGCGAACAGGAGAAAGAGACGGAGCTATCGAGGACGAAGCCGAAGACGAAGACGGCGTCTTTTTGGCGCCAGAAAAATAACGACAATGCCTGACGAATGTGCGTGGAGTGGTGGGGTCTGCTCAAAAATCGGGTCGTCGAAAGGGGGAGGGGATCGAGGAGGACAGCTAGGGTCAATAAGAGATCCAACTAACAACATTACTTCAAGAACTGAGAAAATCATCCTACAATTTGACACCCATGAAAAAAATTTTTTTTTTTAATTTTTTAGGTTTAACTTCCAAGCTTTGAACTCCTAAACTTAAATACTTTTTTATAATGCTTAACAAGTTAAGAACTCAAAAATCATAATTGCTGGCCGTGTTATCCTTAGAGCTATTATTCTGACGGCTGCTGTAGGGCCAGAGAACAATGCATTCAAGTTGTTAGCTAGACATGTGTTTGGCATTGGCGCTCACTCAGCAAAAAAGCTGAGAAGAAAAGCAAGTAAGAAAAAGGCTCTCTTAAAAAGCAGAGAAAGTGATCATCGAGCAGACGACAAACAAGAAGAAAAAGAAGCTGCAGCAACAACAACAACAAAAAAGAAGAAGCAACAGCGAAGACTAAAAGAAATGTCAAAAACAATGAGAACGGTCGAATGAATTTGACAAACATTTCCTAGATGTGCGATGGCAGATCAAAGGAAATTCGCCGGCAGAGCGGCAGCAGCAACAAAGTCAACGACAATCTCTGGCCATCCCGCTCGCACACACGCCGGCCAAATTAGTCAAATTAGCTGTCTCTTTCACAAAAAATAAAAAAGAAATAAAAAAAATCGAAAGCATCCTGAGATCGTCGTTCATGTTTTATTTTATATGTTTAAATAATTTCTATTAGATATTTTGTGTTAAATATTTTGCGATTTTTTTTAACATTTTGTTTCTTCGACATGAATTATTATTTGTTTATTTCGTTACTATTTTTTTTTTTTTGTTACTGTTTTAAATTGGATTTTTTCTTTTTTTTCGTTATCATTTATTTTAACGTAACTTTCGTCACTGTTTTTAAATTTATGTTGTTTTTTTTACTTATTTGTCTGTTTCTGTAACGTTTCCTTCGTCACCCTGTTTTTGTCCCTTTTGTTCTAATTTTTTTTGCCCGTTTTGTCCTCGTGGCAAATTCACGCGTTCGAGGCAAACTCGGCTTGGCTTTTAGCATTAGTTTACACTTGATTAGAACGCTAATTGGCCCAAAAAAAAAACCAGAACACGATGGCAAAAAAAGGACGCTCACTGAGCTGGGAAATTTTCGCGGAAATGTGGCAGGCAGCTAAGCTGGTCCCCAAATCCTTTTGATCTATGCGATATACCTGAACCTGATCTTATCTTTAAGTGATGGAGAGCGGTCTGGTGGTATTTAAATTTTCCAGAAATTATAAGTATTGTTTTCAGCTGGGGCAAATGTGGATTATAAAACAAAAATAATATTGAAAAATGTTTATAATGTTAGCCAAGATCTAATAAGTTGTATAATAACTGTCAAAGTATTAAAATAAATGTACAAGCGTTTTCGTAAACTTTCATTAATTCTTTAACCCTTATCAAGTTTAGAGATGTCAAAATAAATGCCTTAAATTGTTTTACTTACCTTGCTAGAAATAAATGTCTAAAAATGGATATATTTAGATGTCATATTCAGGAGTTTTAGTTAAATGCAATCCTTGTGGTAGCCTCTCCTTCTTCTCTCCCCGATTCTCCCCGATTTTGCTTCTATATATTATATTCTGCTTCGCCGAAGTTTGCTGGGGCTCAGGCGACGCTTTATGAATTTTAAGTGGCGAAAATTGACGAGTTGCTTTGGTTTTATTTTTTCTTTATTATTATTATTGCTGGTATGCACATGTCTTTGTGCGAGTGTGTGTGTGTGTGTGCATATTTATTTAATATTTTCTGGGCTGAAAAATTATACAAATTGTATGGGGCATTTGGTGAGTTTTAACTGCTCTGCGTGTTTTGTTTGCCTGATTAAACTGCCAAACAGAAACCGAATCGGAATCAGAAACTGAAACAGAAACAGAAACAGAAAAGAACAAAACACAGGCAGGCAGGCGGCCAGTTACGTTTTTGGTAACACACACGAATTTATGTTGCCACTTGATTTTTATGAATAAAAATTCTTCTTATTTCGGTTTCGGTTTTCTGGGAAAATAAAAATCAAATTTATGTAGCACCTACGCCATGGTCTCCCCTTTCCAGTGTTTTCCTGTCGAGGGTTTTCCACGAGGGAAATTAACACGAAGCCAAAAGGCAATTACGCACGCACATCTACGGAGTGGATGTGGATAGGTTGAGGGAGGGTCCACTGTGCCCACTCAGGGTACAGTGAGCCCCTTGCTGGTTGATCTAGAAAAGTTAAGACAGGGGCTCAGAAAATCAAATGTTGCATTTGATATGGGAGTTTTCTTATTCAATCGCACGATTGAAAACTTCAGTGTTAAAAGCTGTCAATGATGTGTTTCGTTTTTGATTGTGATCACTGTAGTGCCACTGAACTGTTTGTGGTTGTTGCTTTTAGGTGTCAATGACGTGTGCTATCCGTTTGCATTCATGCCCAAGTCTTTTTTGTCCAGAACTAATGTGGAGCATGGCCAGAAAAAGTCTACACTTAACCAACAATTGCACCAACATTTACACCAATAGTTACAACAACAATTTATAAGAACATATTTAAACTAGGAAATAATTGCAGTAGTTTCAACATAATGTACACCAGCAATAAAGTCAACAATTACTCCAATGGTTCACCAACAATTACACCAACGAGTAGACTACTTATCATTCTTGACTGTAACTCTAAATTACCTAAATACCTACACCAACACTTACACCAACACTCAGGAAATCTGCTCAAGAGCTTTGCTTACTTTTTATCTCTATCTGAGCCTCTCTCTGGCTCTCTCGCACCTCCCACCGCTATTTTGTGTGTGCAGTCAATTAACAGCAAACAAAAGTTTTGCAGTCTGTGCTGCGTTTTCCTACTCCCCCCCGCCCGGCTTTTCCACCCACTCCTTCTAGTGGGTGACGAAAAAAAGAGCTATATACATACATACATATATATTTTCACAGCAGCAGCAAAACTTTTTTGCTTTATGCTTTACATATGTATGGTGTTGTTTTGCTGCTATACTTTTCGTTTGTTGTTTTGTTTTTTGTTGTTTGTCTGCCTGCATCGCGTTAATTGAGTGTGAAGTTGGGCTTTTGTTGGTGTTACTCCTGTTGTTGTTGTTGTTGGTGTTGATTTTAATTGTTAAGCAACAAAGGCGCGAAATATGTTTTAGCTGTTTTGGCTTTTAATTAAGCTGCCAGCCCAAAAAAAGCCGGGCGAAAAACGTAAGACAAAAAAAAAAGCAAAGCAAAAGCAGGAGAAACATAAGAAGCAGTAGATTGCGTGCAAGTGGCAGTAAAAAGTGTTGATTTCATTAAAAGCATTAAAAGCAATTGCAGCAACAAAGTCAAAGTCACACTCCCCATCTCTTTCTGTCGTTTTGGCCGCTCTGGTTAATATATATTTTTTTTCTTTTCTTTTTTTTTTTTTTTTTTTTTTTTTTTTTTTTTTTTTTTTTTTTGCGATCGTGTGTTGACTGCATTTAATTGTTGTTGTGCACATGCTGTTGACGGCGACGTCGGCGTCGCTGCTCGCGTTCGTTGTCACTTTGAGTTAACAACTCGATTACACGCTCTGCCTCTGCCGGCGTCGCTGCCGACTGTCATCGCCGCCGGCCATGTGCAATTTTTTGAATTATTAATGAATCTCAGCAACGGCCGCAATAAAACAGCAGAAAAGCCAGCAAGAACGGAAAGAAATTAAGTCTGGCCAACTGAATAATACAATGTACCTCTCCTTTGAAGTTTCATGCTGCAAAAGCATGCTTTTGGTGTAAATCATCACTTATCATTGAGATTTCAAAATCCTAAGCAAAGCTTATGAATACAAATGACACCTAGATATGCCTATACCAAATTTCACATCTCCATCTCATACAGTTATCAAGATCGCTGGGATCGCAAATCCCCAACTTTGGCTATAGGGTACGAAAGAAGGTAGCTGAGGAAGAGCATGGAAAAAGCAAAGCAAGTGCCCGCGTACAGCAGCCGGATCGTGTTAATAAAAAACAATTAATATTAAGTGTATGTTTAGTGCGGCTCTTGACGCTGTTGCTGTTATTGTTGCTCTGCTGCTGTTGCTGCTGCCGCTGTTGCACTCGTTGCTTATTTGTACTATTAACGCGTTGTCAGCAGAACTCGTTATCTGCCGTCTCCCTCTCGTCGCGTGTAATTACTTTTAGTTGGTCATAATTTGTCAATAGCTATTTTGTTGCACTGCCAATTGCCAGGCAGTCGTCAGCAGTCAACAACAATTGCAATTGCCCCAGCAACAACAACAGCAGCAGAAAACCAATGCAACGGAAGTGCAAGTGTGCAATCGTGTGTGGAGAGGAAGAGAAATAAAAGAGACGGGGAGAACGAGAGAAAGAGATGGGGAAAGGGGGGAAAACAGAAAGTGGAACAAGTTAGGTGACAGGCAGAAACAACTTGGCCAGATATCTGAACTGTGATTGACAACCGTCAATTGCGGCAATTCCCATCGCCTGTGGAATTCCATTACTCGCCGCTCGTTACTCGCCACTCGTTGTCATTACACCGTTCATTAAAGTATAAATTCCGAAGAAAGTTTCATAATTGGAATTAAGTAGTTACTCGTTACTTTACTCGCTACTCGTTGTTTTTCAATAGATGTCAGTTTTGACTTCGTTTCGTTACTCAAAGTATGTTGATGGGTCAGTAGAGCTAATGTCTTTCGAATTCGCACTCGTTGCTTGCTTTCGAAGCGATTGTTAATTAGCATAATTGAGATAACTGGCTGGCCGACTCGAACGCACACAATAGAAGGTAATCCCCATTTAGCATTGCCCATTCCCGTTCCCCCTACCCCTATTTTCGGCCTCCCTCTTCCGGTTCTCTGCGCTCTTTTTTCTCGGTCCGCTGGTCAAATCCCTCTCGCTCAACCTGTCCCCCCTGCGCCGGCGCCTGAGCGATTTTGGCGAGCTAAATCGCACAAAATGGGAAGACAAAGGGAGGCGGAAGATGAGAATGGGATGGAATGGGATGGTTAGGGGGCAGAAAGAGGGAGAAGGTCAGCTGCCTGGAGGGATCTGATCGCAGCCCTCGGGGGTTTGTTTTTGCCCTTCTTTGTTTGATCCGTCCTTATAGCGCCAGGTAAGCCACATTCTCTGCCTCCGTTCTCATCCTGATCCCTCCTCTCTCCTCTTATCGCTCAGCTTCTTCTCGTTTAGCTTTGTTTGTTTTTCTGTCTCTTTTCGGCCCTTCGGTCTCTCGGTTCTCCCTCCACATCGTCTTCATATGGCCACTTGTCCAGTGTCGTTTGTATCTGCACTTTATTATCATCAAAGGCCGCTGGGCTTTTTGGCTTTCTCGTCTTCCTTGTGCCCTTCTTGCCGATCCTTGTTTTTGGTTCCTCGTCTAAATAGGTAGAGTGGCCTTTTTTGAGGCATTTCGGTACAAACCAATAGAAGTTCCTAATAAATCCACTTGTTCTTTATCTAAAGCTTGGTGATATTTAGGATAGTGACATATTTTTAGCATAGGAATTTTAAAAAATATGGTCTATCCTTAATTTGTTCTTGTTTTGAAAAGATTTAATTTGGTTTTACCTTATTTTCGCTTTATAAAATAAGTTTGGAAACCGAGACTTTACCCCATTTCCTTTTCCCTGGACTCCTTTATCATTCAGCTGGATCAGCTGTTGATTTAAGCTTTAGTTTCCCTTCATTTTTGGGCCAACTTTCCGGGGGAGTGGCCATCGTTACCTATCTGGTCATCTACGGCTCGACTATCTCCTGGGTGCTGCCCCCCTTTCGGGCTGCGCCCCTGGCTTCTCCAGGAGCGGAGGCACATTGGCAAAAGGTAAACAGACCACAAATTGGACAGTGGAACACATGTTTGGCGCGTTAAATGCTCGAGCGTGTTATTTATAACGTTTTTTATGCGCTCAACAGCTTCGCAGCCGGGCCAACCACTTGCTCTCTTCCTCTTCCTCTTCCTCACTCTCTTCTGGCCTCTTGGCCGTCTTCTGGGTTCTTAGCCATGCTGCGGCGGTGGTGGTGGTGGTGGTGTTGTTGTTCTTGTTAAGACGCGTGTACCCAGTTGCCCCTCGTGTTTTGGCCAGTTGCTGCCGTTGTTGTTTGGTCAACACCTTTTGTAGACTCTGGCTCCGGGCAAAAGAAAAAGAATCTCCCCTCTCTCTTCTCTCTGGCAAAGAAAAGGGGCTCTGAAGAAAAGGAGCAGAGAAAAAAACGGCAGCAGTTGTAAGTTTCTGTTTGTTCTTCGTCGTGTTTCGTATGACCGCAAAAATATGCGTATGGCCATCGTCCCTTTTTTGGCCTTATGACAGCCATCGGTCATCGGGGTCTCTTCATCGAGTCCTTGAGCACAACTGACACACCGGAGCACGCAATGTCCTCGGGAGCGCCACCAAAAACCCAAAGAATTCCCATTCTGGATCAAGATCGGTATCTCGGTATCTCGGAAAGGCTGTTAAGGCGTCTCAACTGCAGGAATTTCGAAAGAGAGAAGAAGCGGGAACGTATAGCTGGGTTAGAAACGTTAGATCAAGATCGTCGATGGTTTAAATCTTCAGAAGCTTTGTGGCCGAGCCAGCTGTCTTCAGTGCAACTTGCTACCAAAAATCGGTGGAGAAAAGAACAAGCCCCCAAGCAGCAGAAACTTAAAGAAATCCAAAAGAATTGAACAGGTGAACACAGTAGATTTCTCTACCGAGATTCTTCCCCCGGGGTTCTTCATATTTCTTCAATATTTTCTGTTGCCTTATGTTTTTTCGGGGCTTATCGGCTCTTCGGCGGAGAAGAATTGGGAGGAGGTTTCTCCGAATCGTGTTGATTTGATTTATTTAAAGCCAAGCAAACAAAACGCAAAACGCAGGCAACGAGAGAGAATGCGAATTTATCGCTGTTCGATCATAAATAAGAATTATATAAACATGCGTTCGGGACCTCAGTGCACACCACCCATGAATGGAGGCCCTCTCTTTGGGTTTTTTTCTGAGCTGTGTGTTCCTCTGTGGGCTGGAACAAGTTGCAGTATGTTGCCTGTCTTCATCATGATGAAGACGATAATGATGATGATGGGGCTTGGAGTTCGCCGTGTGTGGGACACATTAGAATCCGGTCCTTGGGCTGTCCTGTCTCTCAACCGCATGTCGGTTATGTTAACAACATTTAAACGCAGCTCGTTTAGAATCTGAATCTCCTCTTCATTGAGAAACTGGAACTGGGAACTGGGATCCCGGATCCCACTGAAGCCTGGAGCCCGGGAACCTGGGGAACCTGGAACCTAAGTTCTGGAACCTAGGCTCGTTAC
The DNA here is from genome assembly GCF_030179915.1 of Drosophila takahashii. Lineage (NCBI taxonomy): Eukaryota > Metazoa > Arthropoda > Insecta > Diptera > Drosophilidae > Drosophila > Drosophila takahashii. The sequence goes on from NC_091683.1 coordinate 18,296,607, forward strand.
GTGCCCTCCGCCTTGTTGACTTTGAGGATTTATGAGTGTCTGACGTGTGTGATGACTGTTATTAGCCGCGTCCGCGTCCTCAAACCGAGTTTACAACAATTCAAGCAACAACTGGCCAACAAACCACTCAGCACTGAAGGAAAAATCAAGTGGAAAATAAATATTTAATTATTTATTAAATAATTTTTAATTTCTATGAAATTGATTGGAATAATCACAATTAAAATTTAAAAATCCTTTAAATGATTAAATTTTTTTAAAAAGAGTATGCTTTTTTCGCAGTGCAGCGAACAATCCCAAGCAACCTCCACATTTCCCAGTTTTCAGAGCTCTTTAAACGGATGTGCGGATGTGTGCATCGACATGGCCATCAGTGGGCTCCTCCTCAAGCTCCTCCAGCTCCCCAAAACCCCCTCCCCCTGAATCATCATCATCATATTGGTCGTCGTGATCGTGATCCCAACCACTCAAGAAGGATCTTCAGCTTTGGGTTTATATTGTATGGCAAAGAAAAAAGGAAAAATGCAATGCAAACAAACAAACAGAAACGCGTTAATGGCGCCTACCACCATAATTTAGACATTAAACGTGGGCGCTGGGGGCGTGGCAGCTATCGGGATTGTTTGCTTTAGCGATTACTCACTGTACAACAAATAAAGTTGGGGGGTTGCATAAAAATAATTATTTCTTTTGAATAAAATTGAGATTAATAACCAGGGAGCTTTGGAATATATTCATTCCACTGTTAAAAATATATATTTTATCTTTATTAAATCAATTAAAATACTTTTGTAGCAAGTGTGTAAATCCCAAAAATATTTAGTACTATTTAAGTGCCATTTTTCACTGCTATGAAAAAAATAGTTATCCAGGTTATTTATAGCCGGAGTAATAAAATTAATTATTATTGCAATAAATCCATTGGAAAGTTACAACTACTCGTAAAGGCAAATAATCATATGCATTGCCACTTATTATTTATTTTTTGTTTGTTGCTGCCACTTTAATGGCTTTCAACTGCGACAATTTGTATGGAAATGAGCTCAGTCGGCTTTCATTCGATGGCCCTTGTCGCATCCCCAACCCCGAGCCCTGAAATTCAAAATCCATCCATGCCCAGCCTCCAATTGTAGAGCATCTTGAGCTCATCTTTCTTTATCTGCTCGCTTTGAGCTCACTTGAGCACTAAATGCGCATAAATTACTTACACTTTGCCAGGCAAACATTGACAGGGCAAAAAAAAATAACCGCCCGGAGAACCGCCCACTGCGCCACCCAAGGAAACACCCACCGAAACCACCCAGCACTCCACAAACTTGGCCAACGAGCTGCAAAACATTTGACGCACAATTTAATTAAAAATAAGACAAACTCTCTCGCCTGCCCTTGCCTTTGCCCCCTGACAAAATGTATTTAAAACTTGGCCATAAATAATTTAGCACCGACTTTGTATCTATGAGATACTTTCTTGCCACCGCCCCCATTTCCCTACTGATTTGTTGCAAATGTCACCAGCGCTTCCACTTCCACCACTTGGGAAATGGAATATTCTCTGGCCCTGCAATTGCATCTTGGCCGAAACCAACTTGAGACTCTGGCCAAGAACCCAATTGAGGTTGAACCAATTAGTGGCGGGTCGCCAGGGATCTTTGCCCTTAAAAGGGCCATAACTTGAACAGAGGAATACCGATTTCAACGAATACAATTTTAATTAATATTCCTATAATATGACTTACAAACTATGTTGTAATATTATTAATATTTTATTTATTTAATTTTTACCGAGAGAATACATTTTATTTTTTATAAATTTAGTAATATTTTTAATATTTACAAAAATTTTGATTAATAGTAAATTTGTATTATCAACAAGAGAAAATAACTTAATTTTTATTTAATTAAATTATAGGTGCATCCCCGCAATTTATAATCTAATTCAATCAGTTTCGGTCGTATGACTACATGTAAACGATTCTCGAAAATGCAAATCAGAATCATCATATTTTATTCAACCGTTTTGCCTGCGTTGCATGTGCGACAAATGAAAAAAAAATAAAAATTGCCGCTAAATTGTTATGCCAATTGTTGTTGCTGCTGCCTTTGATTATTGTGCGAAAAGTCACACAACTGACGAAGCCGTCGGCTTGCATATTAAGCAGGCTAAAAGCCGGAGGAAACTGAAAATTATTAATAAATGAATGCAAATAAGCTGCGGGGGAAAAAAATAGGAGAAAAAAGCACCCACACACACCCATACATGTGTGTATACTGGCAAATCAAAGGCAAAATTAAGAAAAAATACAAAAAAAGGGTAGAGAACATTTCTTGCATGCAAATGAGCTGAGGAGCAAAAGAGATGGGGCGATGGGCGGACCAAGCGGCAAAAAACTGACCGGCAGTCCAGAAAAAATATACAAAAAAATAAATAAAGCAAGCCAAGCAAATATAACAAAGCAAGGCACACATACAAAAAATTAAAAAAAAAAACCAAACCAAAATAAATAAAAGAAAACAAACAAAGCGAAAAGAAAAATAAATGCGGGGGCGTCGCGCCATCTCTTTCGCACCGCAGCGGGGCACACATGTGGAGAAAGAGGGACAGCGATATCCCAAAAGGAGAGCAGGTGAAACGTGGGAAAGAGAGGGGTGGCTGCAAAAAGAGGGAGAGGGGCTGCATTTGCAAGGTTAGAACTCGCAAATAAAATGAAATTAAAAAAGGGTGTGTGTGTGTGGGTTTTTGTTTGTCTGTGTCAATTGACCGAAAATGATGGCGACCAAAAACAAAAACAAAAACAAAAAAAAAACAAAGTGTTTCAGCAAAAATGGCGCAAATTCATGTGTGCATTTCCGTATGTCAGTGTGTGTGTGTGTGTGTGACAACAGCCGCAATTATGAGCAATTATGACAAACAAAAAAAAACATAAATAAAAAAACAAAGAAACAATACAAAAGGCAGGCAAACAAAAGCGGCGACAATACAAAACAAAAAGAAACCAAAGCAAAAAGGGGTGGACCTTGTTTATATATGGGCACTTCCAAAAAAAAGTCCACCAAGCCAAAAACCTTGAAACTTGAATAAAACATATTTCCACGTGATTTTGCCCCGATATTAGTTTCTAATTAGTTGGATACTGAGCTTAACTACAAATTTGGAGTACAGTTTGATTATTTTTATGACAAACCCCACCAATATACGCAAAAATCACTTTTTGGCTATTTTTTTGTTATTTTTTGGACCTATCTTCTGTTGTAAATTTATCCTATAGGAATGCTAATATGTGACATTTTTCTGTACTAAATGCTTCATTCACATGCTAAACTATTAAGTTAAAAGCAAAACATCCAGCAATTGAGAGATAGAGGTAAAGAAATCCGCTTTACAAAACAGTCGGAAAAAATGTCCCGAGCGACATGTCCCGAGCGAATATGGTTGAAACTGCATAAAAAAAAAACGGCAAAGAATTTTTGAGTAAAACCAAAAGCATTTCATAGCGACATGTTTGAACGACATTCTAAAAAAAATCGCATTCAAATATTCCATCAGAATTAGCTAATTTCTGGTGTTGTATGAACTTCCCCGAAATCCACTTCTATTTTTGTCCCGAGCGAATACGGCAGTTTTTTACCGATATCTTAAAAACTAAAAGTGGTACAAAATCAAGATTTTTACCAAAAATAGAGCTTGGGAAGAGTGAAAGGAAAAGCCCATAATTAAAATTTAAATCCATTGTTTTACAATTTTTTTTCAACTTTAAAGGTGTGCAAATGTCCCGAGCAACATTTTGGAAGTGCCCATATTCTTACAAACAGACATATAATTATCCATATTGGCGATGTCCACTCAAAATATATATAGAAAACAGCACTCTTGAAAAAGGGAGTAAATTTTGGCTACGCATAGATGTCTAAAACAATATATTTAAATTAATATTATTTTTATTTACTAATCAGTTTTAAAGAGTATTTTACATATTATTATTATAATTGTTTTAATTATTAAATTTAATTCGAAATTATCCAACCAATTTAGTAAATATTTTTATTATAATTGTTTAAGTTATAAAATCTTTTCGAAATAAAAACAAATCCGATTGTCCAACGAAGCACATGTCAAACAAATCTGTTGATGTTTTTATGCCCCCAACATAATTCGAAAGTGTTGTTTTTGCTGCACTTGTCGGAACGCCACTTGTTGAGGTTGTTTTTTATGTGCCCCATCCGCAGACAACATAAATCAACACCCAAAGTCGCAGAGTCGCTGAGTCGCCTCGAATCCGAGTTTTCAGAGCCTGAACCCGCGACCCCTGAACCCTTGTCTCTCCATTCCTTTTGTGCTTATCTGCGTGACAACTGCATTTCAATTCATAACAATTAAGTTGAACAACAGCGAAAAATAGGGGGGTAAAAAAGATTGAGAGGCGGCGGCGACTGCGAGAATTCTAATCGTTGACAAGGTTAACGGGTTCAGCCATGTTTTTATTTTATATTTTCGATTTCTCCCCAAAAAATATGGCACCTTATCAGGCCAGAAAAGTAGTCGCGATGACAGCGCCACAAATCTAATCGCTTTCCTCTCGATAAGAAAGCGAGTTCTATACCCTTTCTTTCGGTGTATTATTATTTTTTGAAATATATCTTGTTTTTATTTTGTTAATTTAACTTAGACAGAATTACCAAATTTCGGTTTTTGTTTTAAATTTTTATGTCGTAAACTTTTCGCTCAGATAATTTTTTAGGGCATTTCAAATTCGTTTAGCTTTGCTCGAGATCACGATTAGCTTCCCTCGTTTCACGCTCTCCCAAAATGAAGCGATCAAATTGTAATTACACCCGATTTCCCACATTTGATTTATTCATTGCGCCAGATTTATGTATGGTCAGGGTCAATCTGGGTGGATCGATAAGGAATCCAGGCGATAGGAAGACTATCCCTTTCTTTCCCTTCCCTTCTAAACCATAAACTCTCTAAACTCTTTACGTATATATATTTTAGAATTTTATCCCCTGTATCTGCGGTCTTCTTTCCCAGTGATCCTGTTTCGGGGTTTCGGGGCCTCTCGGATCTTAATGACATGGCCATTCATTTCGGGCCAAAACGAGACGGCGGGAGTGGGCGTTACCACTAACTGACAGGCTAAAACAAACGGGCAGCGTGTTTACGAGGACTTGGGGCCGTGGTTATGCGTTCATAAATTGTTTTATTATTATATAGACTTGATATACGGCCCGGCCACTTGGTCGGTCAGTCAGTCTGGGCCTGTCAGTTTATTGGTTTAACTAATTTGCCCCGATCCTTCCTTGTGTGTGGGTAATTAACGTTTATGATGCAGCTGCCTTTTGGTCCTTGTTTGACTTGACTGACTTGGCCACTCTCCCCACTTATTTTTCTCTCTTCTCGAATGGCGCTCACAAATTTGTCAAATACCCAAACGATGTACATCTGTAAAATGCAAAAAATAAACCCTCCTTTTTGCAGGGAATTTGCATGCAATTGTCATTCAATAAAATTCAAATTAAATGCAATGCAAAAAGTGGCCAAATAAATAAATCAACCGGACGAAGGGACAGATGTTCTCTAGTCAAATGATGTAAGATGATGTTGAATATGCACCCCTTCTGGATCGTCTGGCTCTTCTGGTTATCGGAAATCCATTGGCAATATGTGTTGACAAAGATTAAGGAGGCACTCCAAAAAAAAAAAACAGAGAAAAGAACGACAGCAATTTTGTTGTCACAAAGCCAAACTGTCAACGAGTCCCCGGCCCCTATAACTCGGGCCCCGGGCCTCGAGGTTTTCCCCACCACCACTACCAATAATTTCGGTTCCCTTTGGGCCACTCTGCAGGTGCTACTTTAATCCCCGCGCCTTGTTGACAAACCGAAAAAAAGGTGAACAAAAAGAGGCCCACGAATGCGTTTTGCAAGCCAAAAACTCTTATTTATTTTCGGCTCTCGGTTCCTCCTTCTGTTTGTCTCCAGTGCAGCCTCTTCTTCTCTGACTTTTGGGCTGCTGTTTGATTGACTATCAGATAATGCATTGACGCTTCTAAGGCAGGCTGGTTGCCTCACCTCTCACCTGCCATCGAGGCAGGGGCAAAGGCACAGGTGCGCTAATAGACGCCAGGAGGGTAGAGAGAAGTGGTCAGGACTCGGGACACAGGACACAGGACACACAGGATACACAGATGTCACCTGCGGATCCGCTGATGGCATCGCTAATCGATTACATGGCCACCGCAGGCAGTCAAGATTTAGATAAGTGCTGAGGGGTCACTAAATTGAATGTTGCATACCTTTTGAATACCACATTTCCTTTTATTTTTTACTTTTTTCAAGGGATGAGAGGGGTTTAGTTTAGTACGGATCTCAAAACAATCCATACAAATCCCTAATTGATCTATTTGTATTTTTAACAAATAATAGCAATAATAAATTTATTCGCAGTGAGTTTTTGCACTTTGTCTCAGTTTCAGTTGCAGTTTTTTTTCTTTTTTTCCTGCTAAGCCACTAAATTGATTATGTATGAAGTGCGTTTTATTCGAGTGTTAATGAACACATTATTAAGTGTGCTTTTTGTGTACATTTTGATGGGTATTTTAATGTGTGCTTCATATACACTTGGCTAGTTGTTTGCCAGACTTCAATGGCGCTTATCAATTTACACACATTGTCGGGATTAAAATATACATGCATATATTTGAGTTGTTTTCTTGAAGAGATTGTGTGATTATGATTTTGTAGAGGGCTGCATTTTTATCTGAATTGTTTGCCTTACAAAACGCCAGGTGCATCATAATTCTTTAAAATTAAATGTACTATTTATTTTGACAATATTTTGCTGACCTCATTCTGTTTCCCCAACTTTGCTCCCAGTTTTATCATCCTTCTCCCTTTTTTTTCTCGAGCCCAACCCAATTACAACTCAATCGTTGAGCATTTTATTTTCGGGCCGGGCTAATTGATTAGCCATTAACCCCTATGTGGGCCTGACGAGGCTAAGGACAACTGAGCGACACCTTAACACTCGCACACAAGAAAAAATAAATAAGGAAAAGGGCAAAGGAAAGGAAAACGCACTGAGCCTTAATTAAGCTTAATTATGGGCTCATGGGCTCCTTGGCCGTTTTGCGTGGCCAACTGCCTTCAACACTTTTGGCTGAGGGGGAAATTGAATTAGCTCTCCGTTAAAATGTGTGTGGCAAAAACAAACAACGACGGACGCTGGGTGCTCTGGTCAAAAGGTGCAAGTTTTACACGTAACGATTTGCACGAACCTGAATCTCGGTTTCGGTCTCGGTCGTTTTTGGCCAGAAGTCTGATGTCTGGCGTCTCAGCAGAGCCCAAAAGCCCAAAAGCCGAGCCTGTGGAACCAACACAAACGAGAGCAAATCGTTTTGTTGTCGAGCAAGCCAGGCTTTTCAATCCAAGAGGAGCAAAAAAAAAAAAAGCAGAAGAAATACGGCGTGTGGTGTGGGCCCAGGAAACTGGCTCCAAAGTCGGCCTCGCTTGGGGCCATGTCTCTGGTCTTGGCCTGGTCCCCGGTCTCTGGCCATAACAAGCTGCCAACAACTGGCGCCAAGTGCTCAATAATGTTAACGAGCTATTCAGTTAAGACAACACACACACACACACACTCTCTCGAAAAAACAAAAGCCCAGGCAGCGAGAAAAAAAAAGAAAAAGAGTCCAAGCCAAAAGCAAGGCAAGGCAGACAGACGTGCCTTCGTTCCTGGCAAATAAAAAATAATTTGCAGTCGAAAAAGGCAGGCAGACTCCCTTCGCCACCCCTGCACCTTGAAAAGGGGGTGCGCTCTCCTCCAAATAGAAACATCCTCGGTTCGGGGCTCGCCCTCCTCCATCGGTTCTGTTCGGTCCTCCGTCTTCGGTCCTCAGTCTTCGAGTCTTCAGTCCCGTCCAGTCAGTCAGACATCACTCAGCTTGTTAGCCCTCCTTCCACGCCTCTGGTATGGTATCTCCCCCCTCCGCCCCCTTACCCAACCATACCCCTGCGATGTTTGTTGGTTTTTATCAAAATGCAGTCGCAGCTGATGATGATCTGTGAACATGAACAAGACGTTCGTTAAATTTGATTCATGAGGCGCTCTCGCTCCGAGAGTCCCAACCTCAGATGAACACTGTAAAAAAAATCTATAAAGAATTTAAGCTTTAAAGATCACCACGATCTATAGAAACTTTAGCTTTGACAATTACAATCTACAGTCCTGAGTTTCATAGGCATAGGTTTAATCAACAGAAGAGCTTACCCAAAAAAGCACTTGGGAATTATAAGGAAATTTAGAACATAAAAGAAAATGCACAGAATGAGCCCCTTTTTCGCTCAGTGCATCCGTGCTGAACCTGAACCCGATCAGCGATTGAGTGATTGCTACTTAAAGTTATAATTTTCATATTTATGCCCGTGTGTGTGCCGGGCGAGATCTCCTCTGGCCAGAGATGATGCCTCTCGGACCTCTTGGTCCATCCACGGGTTCCTTTTTGGGTGGATGGGATGGTTGGGATGGCTGGGTTGTTGGGCTGCTCAGTTGTTCGGTTGTTCCGAGGGACAACGACATCGCATCGCATCGGAATCGCCTGCCTGTGTGTTCCCCCTTTTGGCCGGGCCATGTAATTTTCGAGTTTGCACATTGCCACCAACATGGCTAATCAACCTGGCCAAGAGGAACCTGGCACTCTGCTTGAGCCGCAGCCTCAGCCTCTCTTTTTAGGCCAATTTGAATCCGAATGGCGGGGAGTTTGGAGCTCCGAGTCGAGCCGAAACAATTTGTGGCTTGGCGCCACTTGATAGCCCGACTGGGTCTGGTCTGCGGGCTTTCTGTTTGCTTTTGTTTGCTTTTGGCCAACTCGTAGTCCGAATCTGATAATGATGATGATGATGATTGTGCCAGTGCCAGTGCGAGTGCGACTGTGGTTAGCATGCCTCGACTGGACGTGGATATAGATGGATCTTGGCCCCGAAGGTGGGCCCCTGAGAACCAGAACGTGGTCATGGGTCTTGGGCTTTATAAGCCGCACTGATTAATGTTTTATTTGATTAGCCGGGGAAAATGACTATACCCCCTGTACTATATAAGCACACCCATCTCTAATCCCTCATTTCGTTCTTTTTCGCTCTCTCCCCTGCAGACAAATGTTTCCGCAAATGAAATTTCGTGTTTCGGGACTGGACGCCAAGGCTAAATACATCTTGCTACTGGACATCGTGGCGGCGGACGATTATCGTTATAAATTTCATAATAGGTGAGTCTTAAGCAAGAATAAGAAGAAGAAGATGGGCTGCGATATTAAAAATAACAATTGCAATTACAGTCGCTGGATGGTGGCTGGGAAAGCGGACCCCGAGATGCCAAAACGCATGTATATCCATCCAGATTCGCCCACAACGGGTGAGCAATGGATGCAGAAAGTTGTTTCATTTCACAAATTAAAATTGACCAACAATATTAGTGATAAACATGGATTTGTAAGTACTGTACGTCTTCTTTGTTTACCGCATTAGTTATTTAAGCTACACCCAAAAAAAAAAAAAACACAGATCTACAACAAAAACAAAACCCACAATTCAGCGATACCAAGGAATTCTACAGGCCATTGGATTATTTTATTTAGCTATGAGTAGAGATTTTAAAATATATATTACGCAGTATTTTTCGTGAAATGATAGATTTTGGCGCCCAACGTGGGGCATACTCTAGGTTAATCGATCTCCTTTCAAGTTATTATGGTTTTTTTCTTCCTGTTTCACAAAGTAATAACCTCATTCAATGAAGCTTGAAGGGGAAAAAAATAAAGATTCAACGGAACTGCAGCACATCAAAGCGAACTTTATCTAGGCCCCATATCAAAGAGCCTGCGCCTAACACTCGGCACTTCAAATATCAACCCCGCCAGTTACCCCATCTCCGTTTTCTTCTCTCCCGCTTATCAATGTGAATTTGCATGGCATCCGACTGGTTGACTCGCTTTCCTTCGGAGTTTGCACTTTGAAGTGTATAGTTGGCTTATCTAAAACTTCTCACACGCATGAAGCGGATGGATAAGCTCCCTCGGGATCGGGGACTCTGGATTCTCGATTCTGGATGGGACGTAAAATAAAGTAAAGGGGGGTTTGGAAAAAGGGGCGCCAGGCAAATTGTCGGTGGACTTTTCATTTGAAGGCCGAGCTCTCGCGCGCTTCTTTTGACTTTGTAGTTGTGCCGACGCCGATCGCGTAAATTTCATCAACTGCTGGGCAAATTTTCATTTTTATTGATCGGACGGTGGGGCCCACCCGTTGTGACTATATATCGTATATCTCTCTGTCTCGCTCTCTCTCCTACGAGCCATGATCATTATGATCTTGGGCGGGCGCCATGTGGTTCTGCAGTTTTGTGTCATGTCTCCGCCTCCTTTTTCTTTTTCTCTTCCTTTTTTTTTTATATATCTCGGCTCGTTTTGCATGCCGAGTCATAAATCGCACAGCGAACAAGCGGCGGATAAGGGCTACTCCTCCTCCCGAACCACCGATCCACTGAACCACCGATCCACCGGACAATTGGACAATCCGAGTCTCGTGTCCGGCGGTGTGCGTGGGCCTCCGCCTAAGTAGCCTGTGTTGGCCATTAATTTCGCTTAGTTCAAACGCCAAAATGCCGACGCTGCGTGTGGTGTGGCCAGCGATTTCGAATCGGTGTCCGGTATTTATTTAATCAAGGGGTTCCTAATATATGCTGGCCACTTGTAGCCAATATTTCACAGAAATATAGTCGAGAGCTTAGCTTATTCGATTATTTCATTGTTTATTTTTACCAGGGACTATAAACACTTTATAGTATCAATTTATTTGCATTTAAAAGTTCTTTCCTTGGAATTATAATAGTTCTTCGAGTATAGTTCCAAGAAATAAGTATGTAATTTACTGTTTAACTTTGATAGTTTCTGGAAAGCAAAACAGCCACAACCCCTAAATGTGTCGCCATCTGTTGGCGCTCTCAAAAGCGTTATAATCATATTATCATGGGGATAGTTCCCCATGTAGAAGCCGGGACCCGAGAGCGTTATTAAAGTCTATAATTTAACACTTTTTGCGGTCGTCGTCAAAGTGGGGTCAATGTGGGCGGTGGTGGGTGATTTTATATGGGTGATTTTGCTGGCTGCGTGTCAAAACAACAACGTCGCAGGCCTTCAGAAGTTCAGAGCTTCAGAGCTTCAGACCTTCCAACCTTCAGACCCGCAATTCAGTAATTCCGTAATTGTGGCCCACCTTTGTTCTACCATATAGCTGCCGTATATAAATATATGGCCAGCGATTCATTTGGGGATGAGGATGAGGTGCCCCAAAGCGTTGCGGAAACGGAAGCGGCTTTTCATACATTGAAATGCACTTAGCGGGCGGCAGAAAACGCGCGCGTTTTTAAACGCCCTCTGTTCGAGTGTGTGTGTGTGTATCTGTTGCGAGTGTGTGCGTGTCAGTCGGCCATGTTGCCGCAAAGACCCAAAGAGCCACCCTAATAAGGTATAATGAACCACCAAAGGGTCAAAGGGGGTGGCTCAATGGGACGAAGGGTGGAGGGTGGTTGCAGGCGGCAGGAAGGTGTCGCCTAATGCGTTTAACTATTGCAGCTCAAGTTGGGACACTCTCTACTCCAATTAGCCAACCCCAGCTCCTTTTCAGCTAGAAAAGCCTTTACAAACAGAAAGAAATACCATCCCAAACGGAGAGAATGAAGAAAAGAACTTTAAATAAACAATTTTATAACTCTAAAAATTGTATAGCTCTAGAAAAGTAAAATATAGATTTTTATATAGCAGATCTAGTAAAAAATTTAAATTTAAAGATATACTTCTTAACAAATTAAAAAATATTATATATAAATTGTATATTGTTGGTAAATTTCCTGTATTTTTGTTGTTGTTGCCAGATGATAATATATGGATATTTTTTATACATTTCTCGGGGCATTTTTTAATAAAGCAGATCTAGTAAAAAATGTATTTAAATTAAAAAGCAAACTTAAAGACTTGAAATACTTTTTAACAAATTAAAAAATAAATATACATACGTTTTATATTGTTGGTAAATTTCGTGTATTTTTTTGTTGTTGCCAGATGACTTTTAGAATTTTTTCCCCGGTGTGCTGAAACTCATCCAATTCAAAGCTGCGAAGGGGAAGAGGCGAAAAAGATGGGAAGTACATGTATGTCTGCTGCCATTAGTTTCCCCATAGTTCAAAGCATAGTTGGCCATCTTCTGTGCCCATTCAACCATGGAGAAGTGGTCTCGAGCAGCCTCCCAACCCACGGATTCCCAGTCCTCGGTCCTCAGCATATCCCATCCCAGAGATTTTTGAAGCGGCAGCAGACGAAGCGAAAAAAACAAAAATTGTGTCCGAGGAGAGGAACTGAACTGAACTGAACTGAACAGAACGGAACGGAACGGGTTGACAAACTAAACTCAAGTGGAGTTCCATTTCCGGACACGAAAACGGACGCAAATCAAATTAATTGAGGCGCAAAACACACTCACACACACGGGAGAGTCCTTTAAAGAGCCCATCCTTCGGATAACCCATATCCTACCTACATTCGTGGCTCAACCTCAATCTCGGGCAGCGTTCTCTGGTGGTTTTCTTGAAACAATTCGCTTAGAAAATCAAAGGCGGCCCGCAACTGCACGTGTGTGCGTTTGTGTATGGGATATGAGCTATGGGATATGGTATATGGGATATGGGATATGAGATCTGGCCAATTTGTCTGCTTTAGACGCGCTCTTTAAAGGCCATCCCGGGGTCAGGTAGTTAGGTGTTGCCCAAAATACAATTTGAAAGGCTCTTTTGAAGTTGACAGCCAGCTCGGATTCAGGTTCAGATCCAGACTCTAGACTCCAGACTCCAGATCCTTGCCATCCTTATCCTTGGCTCGTGGTCGAAGGTCTCTTTCTCTTTCCCCTGTCTCTGCTGAAAATATTTTGAGGAGTGTGGGGACTAGGCAGTGAATTGCCTTCAATTGAAGTGGATTGGAGCGGATGGAATGCTCATTGTGCCACCAATTAGGCTTGGACAAAGTCTAATGTCCTGACTGCCTTGACAACCACCTTGATCGCTTGGGTCCTGAATTGATACGGCTAGTTTAATAAGACTCGAATGATTTTCTGTGATTATCGAGTGGTTTCTGCTAGCTGTTAAAGCAGCGCATCTTTAATAGGTACTTTAACCATACTTTTTATACAAGTTTTAACGTTTATAATGGGTATACAACTTGTTATAGCCCTTCTATGAGTTAATTGTTAGCTTTAAGCTTCAAATACATTGAGTGACAAAGTTTCGGCACATTTGTATGTAATTTGGTAGATGAGGTAGTAGACTTAAAAATCTAGTAATTAATTCGTTTGCGAACGGTAGGATCACCCTCCTATTCGAATGGTGATCAACCCCTAAAAGTTGCAACCCTCTTCGGTACTAAGCCATTAATGAGGATGCTTCCTACCTACCGATGATGATAATGATGTTGCTGCTGCTGTTGCAACCACAAATAACTTGGTCCCTTCTATATACGTCTGATTTCTTATCTAATGCCTAATGCCACCGCTATCTGGCGGCCATATCATATCATGCGGTGCCCAAGAGTCCCGGAAAAAGAGTAGAGGAAAAGGGTATCAATGGCTGGCTATCGGTGGCGATCAGCTAGATTAGGCCTGCTGTTCCTCATCGTTTTGCCAAGTGAAAGGAGCAATATCACCTTTTTTTGTTTTTTGCAACAGCTGGTTATTTTTGCCTGTATAGTTTTTTTTTTAGAAGAAGAAACTGGTCTGGGCCATCAATCATTCAACTGATGGAAGCCACACGCAATTTGCCGGAGGGCGTAACTCGGTTTGGAGCATGGTAATGGGATTGGGAATGGGAATGAGACCAGGTGAGGCCAGATTAAGTTGGCGCTTGTGATTGGAAAATCATTTTTAGTTGCTCTTAACTCGGTTTCGAGACACAAAAAAGCTGAAGGAAAATTTTATGACCACTTTTTACGAGCATCTTTCATTGATCGCATTCTCAAGTTGAGGAAGTTGTGAATTCTGCTTGCCTAACGACTGAATTATTAAATTAAGTGGGTTTTTGTAATTGAAAAGGTGGTTAGCCAGATTTCTGGTGTGAAAATGAAGCACTCTTTTTTTCTCATCTGCTTGATAAATCGTCCCTCGAAAATCCCAAAGCTCTTCAGGACCTCTCCATTTAAAGTGCTGACTTTAAGGCACTCCAATGCGGAAGGGAAATGAAACTTACCCCGGCAAAACTCTTCAAAGGCACAAATATTCGCGTCTCCCTTGCGCGAGACTTCATTTGAATATTAAAAAATTCCAAAACACAAAATGGAATTTTTATTTGCGATATTTTGTCGCACCTCAGCGACAACGTACTTGCCACCTCGTTCTACATTCAGCATTCAGCAGTAGTGCCACCCCAAAAAACCGAAAAAAAAAGGATCTCGGGATTAATTTAACATAAAAGCGCGTTCGCCATTAGGCGCTCAACCAACCCCTCTTGAGAAAATAAAATAAAAAATAAAAATATATATATTTTTGGGGGGTGTGGGAGTGAAATTTATGAGGCATGCTCAGGTTTTTATTAGATTTTAACTAGGCCTGGCGCCAGGACTCCCTTTTCCGTGGCCAAACCCAGAGAGTCAAACGTGCCAAAAACATTAAATATGTTAATTAGTTTCAACGCCCGGCGACCGCAGCAACCTGGGCTAAATGTTCCAAAATTTGTGACAAAACACCCGAAAAAAAGAGAGGAAGGCGGAAGAACTAGAACTTTAAGTGCCGCTGGTCACGTTAGCTAAAGGCTCTAAGGTTCTGGATCCCCGGATCCAAAAGAGTAATATGCTAATGCCCCCGGGGGTCCTACGACCCCTTAACCCTTACTGTGGCGAGTGGTTATGAGATGGGCTTGGCCAGAGTGAGATTTCGATTTGGCCTGACATTTCTGGGCTTTATCTACATCTGCTTGTCCGCATTTGAGGAAAACACTTGGCGCAGATAAGAGGCAGCAAAATTCCGCCCTTAAGTGGAAAAGGTTTGTGGGGGTTTATTAAAAAAATATAAAATAAATATAATTTTCTTTTAAAATAGAAAAACTACAAGTTAACCTACGCGATAGTTTTAAGTGCACCCAATTATGTGCAATATATTCCTGGATAATTTCAAGAGGTACCTACTTTTGCGATCCCTCATTAGAAGAGAAGTCAGGAGTGGTCCTCTCAATGGCAGTTAATCCCCTTGATGATTAGTTGCTGCCCGCCCCTGGATCGCTTCGCTTCGATTCCGCTGATGGGATCGTATCGTATCGGATCGGATCGGTAGGATGTTGGTGAATGGCAGGATTATGCGAGCCGCAGCAACAAGATTATCCTATCCTAATATCCTTAAGGGAAAAGGTATCTTGGGCCCGGGATACGCGATCGTTGTCTAACAACATAATTAACCAGACCCACGCCCACTTTTTTCCCCATTCTCAGTTTCTTTTTTTGTGTCTTTGGGTTTTGAGGTTGGCTGAGATTGCTCATACGCCGCGTCTCCCGCGGTGCAGTCACCGCAATCTCTTGGCTCCTTCTCCCTCTTATTATTACATATTATTCATTATTCCCCTCTATTTATTATCATTCTGCTCGGGATTTCTTTATTGTCTCCTTGCGCTGCGGTGCATGTCTAAACAAATGCTTAGAAATTAAGGGCGCGCGACGACAGCTGAAGACGAGTTTACGATGCCAGGACAATGCACACATGCTGTGCAAAGGATCCCAGGATCCCATTGTGCGGCAAGTGTGCGTGCAGAGCGATTAAGACCCCTTCTGGGGTCCCTTCCCCCCTTAAACAAAAAAAAACTTGTATACTTTCATCTCGGTATCTTGTCATACAGTCAGTCATGAAAGTATACATACCACAAATCCAAGTGAGCAGCGCCAGCTGGCGAGGAAAGCCCATTGTTTGGCCATTGTTGCCAAAAAGGAGATCACAGGATATGTTTTTCCTCCTCTTTTTTTTGCCTTTTCTGGGCGCTACGGTGGATTTTCCATTAGGCCAACGCAAATAGACAAGCTTGACTTGGATTTCCACCCAGAAAAGCAGGGAAAGAGATGGGATGAGCAGGGGACACAGGAAGTGCAATGTTTGCCAGGCAAATAGATTTCCAAACGCGACTATCTACTCACAAACGCACTTTGCCCCGAAAGTGTGCCTACTGCTACACAGTGGAAAAATTATATAAATATATTTTATGACTAGTAAAATATAAATAATATTTTTATTTGATCTAGAAATGGAAAAAAGTATAAAAAATTAATTTATATATTTCTATGCTTTATCTATAAAATATAGAAACATATAACTTCTCCCAGTGCATCGCCCACTTTTTTATCCGAGTTTCTGTTTGGCTTACTCCTCCGAGCGAAGAAGCGCCATCTCAGATCGGTTGGAATGGGATTGTTAGATCGTTATGCTATAAGATGCGCTATCTGCCGAGTGCCTAAGTCTGAGGTGACAGTTAAACACCTCAAACATGCTACCACATTGTGTAAATCTCTATTGGTATTCAAATGTTTGTCCCCAACTCAGACTGTCTTGCATCTCCCGTCTCTCATCTGTTTGTCTGTTTGCCTTTGTTTCCATTTGAATTTAAGATATTTGCCTGTGTTGTTTGACTTGTCTGCAAGTCTGGAGAGTTGTTGATTCGGATTTGGATTCGTATTCTCCTATTCGGATTCATATTTATATTCAGATTGAAGTGGAATGGAAAAGATAGCGTTCAGACAGCTTGCAACACTCGAGTGGCACAAAAACGGAAGCTGCCTCCGCTGGCGCCTAAAAAGTAATCTCTATAATCTCGTAGGTCATCAGATATCAGGCTATTATCTTGACTTTTGTGTGGGGAGTATTTGGAGGGAGTATTTCGACATTTCTTTGGGTTCCTATTATAGAAAAACTTTTTATAATATATTACTTTAAAAAATTTTAGATTGATATGTATTTTAATATAATTTATTTATTCTATTTTAGTCGCTGCTTTCATCTCCCATCTCCCCCTCTATTTTTCTGGATATATCTTTTGCTGGCGCCACTGGCACATGTGAAGATACCGAAAAGTCTGGCAACCTTTGATCCTCTTGTTGATCTTTACTTAGTCAAAATGTTTGCCGAGATCCCCAAAAAAACCATTCATTCTTTTCTCTCTCTGTTTGCCATCGCTTATCTGTCTTTGTTTTTGGGAGAATCTTTTCGTTTGTGGACTTGCGGACAGGTGAAAGTCATTTACCAGAATTTTCACCTGTTGAAATTTTGGTTTTTCAAAACTTGCACTTTTATTATTTCTCGGTTCTAGCAATCTAGTACTAGTAATCACTACTTCCTGACTTTGATTCCATTATAATCCAGATTGACACTTTTATGATTTCACTTGCCTGTTTGATTCGATTATTGGCCTGACTTATCGTCGCCATTCCATTAACCATATAGTTATAGTTAGTCTGACAACAATTATGGCAACAACTTTAACAACATCTAATATCCAGACAACAACGAGAACAACTCTGATTCGAGCACGCAAATTCTGTGTTGTCTCTCATTAAAAAGCGGGGGGCACCTGTGAAAAAAGGGGGGCGGTTGTCATAGATTGATAGTTGCTGTAGCTGTAGCTGGATATTGTTAAGGTTCTGGGCCCAATGGTTTCCCCATATATATCACAACTCCGCTGTGGACATGATTCTTGCGTGTTGACAACTAAGTTGTCTCTGTCAAAGCGTCAATCACTGGGAAAACAATTTTCAAAATGTATGAATAGGTGTGCGTTTATTTGCATAAAGGAGCCACAACGATATGTGGGTAAAAAAATATACACATATATGGAAAATATGGAGAAAACTTGATTAGGCACACGCACCAACAAAGGGGAAAACAAGAAGTGAAACAAGAAAGAGGGGAAAAATGAACTATTAGTGGGATAATTAATTGAATCAATCGATGCGATGCCGCTGGCAAATGGAGCGAAGCGAAGCCTATTCTTATATACACACATCCACTATATTTCACCATATTCTCCTATATTCTCCCCGATAATTTACACACGGGTCAGCAGCAACGGCAATAACGAAATAATAACCTAGAAAATGTTGGGCAATTATTGTTATCGTTGCACCTCAGCCAGATGATGAGAGTCCAAACTGAAGCAAACCGGACCCTGATCTATGCACAGCGAAAAAAAAAGTGTTTCATTTTAATATTTTAATTTTATGTAAATTTCCTTAAAAAACATTTGTATACCTTTTTTTTTAGCCAAAACCACAAAATTATATGAAAAGATGATCAATTTGATATTATGTAAATTTTGAATTGATAGGCGGCATGGTAAAAAACGATATGCGTATAAATGCCAGAAATTTACCATGCGCATATCAATTTGATCTCACCGTGTTTTTTTTTGTGTATATTGATTATTTTATTTTTAAAACTCTTGCTTCTTATTTTGTATTCTTTTTTTTCTTTTGGTGTAGTGCAATATTTACCTGACTAGCTGGTGGAAAATAGACGAATGACTATATATGCCCAGACTAGGGCGTTGCACAGTGGGCGTGGCAGCGGCACAGTGGGGAGATAATGGCCTCGTTTTGTCTTGTGGCGCAGTTTCTCCGCTCGACTGAAAATGCCCACGAAAAACTGAAAAGAAAATTAGTGATAATACTTTTTAATAGGTGAAGCATTCAAGAGGATTTCAATTATATAGAAAGAAACGAAACTAAAATGTCTACTAATCTAAAAACAAATAAATCTGTAAACCGAAATCATTCGATTATCAGAAATATGTATATCAATCAATAATATTTGTATCACCCGTCTGACGGCAAATATAAACGGTTTTATTTGCATGTGCAATACAGAAATCAAAGCTCCGAAATGAAAACAAACATTTAAACTCCTGTCTTTAATGTTTTTCCACATTTTTTCCAACTCCCCTCGGGCGTTAACCACATTTTCCAGCTTGTTGATAAATTATCGCCCTTAACGAGAAAAGCGCATGAAATTGGCACCCGAAACGCCCAACAAAAACTACGAAAAAATACATTGCACATGCAACTCAGGCAGGCAAGCGCCACCCGTCATAATTACCCAAAAAAACAAAAAAAAGAAACAGAAACACAGAAAAATATTAATGAATTATTTGGAAAAACAAACGCCACGGGTTAGCGCGGTGTTGAGAAGGTTGGAGGGTTCGTAGAGGGGGTTCAACACAAAATTAGGCATTTAATTGTCTCGGCCATAGAGCGCTTACCAATTTATATAGAGGCCCTCTGAAAAACGCCAGCTGACAGGCGTCACGTTGGAAAACCAACAGAAATTTAACTGCCAGCGATGAGGAACCAGAAACAAAAACAAAAAAAAGAACAGAAAAGGCGGAGGAGGCACATGCAACGTCGACCCTGGCGCCACAAAATGGGCGCAACGTGGTCAACCACCAAAAAAAAATAATACAAATAAATACTTAACTCAAGGAGGAGAAAGAAATTAGTATGCGTCTGCGGCGGCAACTTCATTTTTCGATGATTTATTAAATGAAAAATTCAACTTGAGCATCCTGACGACGATTTCTACACGCGTCTCATTATTAAATGAAATTATACTTTTTATTATGGATTATTAATAATTTGTGACACGTACTCGTTGCTTCCACAGAAATCGAACGAAAAGAGAGAGGAGTAATTTTGGTGATTCTGATTCGGATTCCGATTCTTATTCCATTCCCGACGGGCGCCGATTTTGATTTCGATTTTGAACCTGAGTCACGCCATCCTCGGGAATGTCTGATCACTTTTTCGATGCGATCACTGCTAAAAATACATAAATAAATGCGAATTAACTTCGACGAAATTGCAATCAGAAAATATTCAAGGTTGAATAATTAATATATGTTTTTAGTATATCGAATGGAAGGCGAATGGATGAAGGATGTCTCTTTGGCATGCATTCGGAAGTAATTCGAAATCGTTTATTTTTTGTTTAAGGTTCGTTACATGAAGCATAATTTATGGAGGCAGTTTCTCACTTCCTCAATTGTGTACAAGTTTAAAAGGAAATAATATTTTTATGTAGCATTAAACACCCTTGAAACCACCCTATATATCGTTAATAACGATAATAAATAACTGATGGCTCCTTACGGATTTCGGAACCCAAATAATTATATTTGCCTAACAATTTTGCTTATCGTGGATTGGATTGAAGATGGGGTTTTGGCTGGGTTCTTGATGGGGTGGTGCACATATGACCGACCGACTAATGACCGGCTTCATTTATTGATGACGATTATAAAGCAATTTGTGCAAGTCAACAATTCCTGACCCACTGGCCGAGGTGGTCGAGTGGTGTGGTTCGGTGGCTCGGTGGTGCAGTGGGCGCTTTCCAGTAATTAAGCGGGCGACGATCGACCAAGTGGGTTAGCAATTAACCCTTGGGCCACTCTGGCCATTTATTATTTATATATAAATATTTTTTTTATTACGTTTACGATTAAAATGCACTCAAGGCGATGACAAATTGCAATGGGGAGTGTACCTAGTTTAATTGCCCGGGCTGTTTGCCTTTGCTTTTGCCAGTGCGTTTCGCGTGCGTCTTAGCTTAAAAAGAAAAAGAAGAAAAATAAAATAAAATAAAATAAAAACGCGCGCACTGTGCTAATTATAGTTGCCCCCTCTCTTTCTTTTCGCATACAGCCCTCTCTCTCTCGCGTTCGAGTGGCCACCTCATTCACACATTTCCGCCATTGTGGTAAAAAGCCATTGCAATCGCTCGCTCTCTTTCTGGCGCCTCTGCACCTTTGGGCTTTTTGCTTTCGCTTTCTCGTCGTGCCTCTCTTTCTGGCCAGCTTCGTCATCTTTATTTATGCCCCAGTCGTTGTTGTTGGTTTTGTTTTTCCTTTTTTTTTTCCTCCTTCTTGCCGTTTTTGTTGGCCTCAAGTGTCTTTTGTCAAGCGGCCATGGATTCTCCTCCTCCAGATTCTCCTGTTTCTTCTGCTCTCGGGCTCCATTTCTTCACTTCCCACTCGACAGATCCTTGGAATGCATCTCTGCTTCTCTCTCTCTTTATTTTTTATGATTCCTATCCTATTTTTTTCTTATAAATATATTTTTTTATATAAATACACTTAAAAAACCATGTTTTTGCCAAAAACCGAAATTCTGATTTTTCTCCAAAACCTATCAGTATTCTGGACGAAACTTAGAAAATAATTGTCCAAATCTGGAATGTCTTACATCGCTGAACTCGTAATTAAATTCCTAATCAATTGGCATTTAAACCTAGAAATTTTTTAAATTTGTAATTTTTTTGCAAAAAATCATGATGTAACCCCTATAAAATGCGAAAATTGGTCAAAAATTAAAAGTTTCGAAAAATAATGGGGAGTGTTAGATTATATTGTAAACTGTCCAAAACAGTATGTGGTTTTGATTTGGTTCAATTTTTGGCCGAATTACAGGAAAAACTTGGCATAAAAAGATCCTGTTTTTGACAAAAACACAAATCCTGATTTTCCACAAAAATCAATCAGTTCTTAAATACTAATCTATGTATTGTACGAAATGTGTTTTTTTTGTGTTTCTTTGTACGATTAAAAGGAAGTTTAAATGTTATAAATGCATTTCTTTATTTGCTTTTATTTACAAAAGTATTTTCATTTTTTATTCCGATTCCTTGCAGTGTACATTTCTTGTTGTGCCCGCCTTGTCTTAATTTATTCTGCTCATTTGTTCGCTGCACTGCATGCAAATTGCCAACAGCCATTGCTGTTTCGCTCGCACACTTAACCTGACACCCGGGAAAAGGGAGGAGATTTTTCGGTGGAGTGGGTGGCCATGTGGATCTGAATGCAGTGGCTCCAAGTACTACTGGCAGTACTTGACAAACACCCAAAAGCAGTCGCTCTCTTTCCCACTGCCAAATGGCTGTCTCTTTCTTTTTTGGCGCTCATTAGGGGAAAAAAATGAAAAACATTTCCGTTTGCCGAGTGGCTGAGGCAGAGGCCATATCCTCGCATTTTGCTCCCTGTTTCAAGTGCGCTAATGTCTTTCGAGTGCTTCGCACTCTTCACTGACTCATTATTTAGGCATTATTATGCAGGCATTCAGTGGGGTTTTTGCATTCAGCATCCAGCTCCTTATTGTCACAGGTCTCTTTTTCCAATTTTTTGCATATTTTCATTCCCATTTAATTGGATTTCTTAAAGCTGCGCCTTCACTTAATGGGATTGCCATTTGTGACCGAATGCGATTTGTGATTTTGCATTTTGCGATTTACCATTTTCCGATTCGAGTTCGAGTTCTTCAAGTGGCCAAGCGGATAAATGGGTAGCCCGGATGAATCCAATGAGTGGCAGGTGTTGGCAGCTTGAAGTTGGACTGGGGGATTAGCCGGGCTCAGTCGATTGTTTCCTGTCTGAGTTTTATTTGTGGATGGGCGGAGTCGTCGAATGGGGCTTACAAGATGTGGGAAGCCATACGAAAAAAGAAATAATGTCCAAGTAAAGAGAAATGTTACATTTCCATTATAATAACGATCTAGTCTCGAGCAATAATCAAATACTACCATATAATTTTTAAAAATCTTTCCAAAATTCAATAGAATTTCAACCCTCACGAATATCCCAGCAGAAATACCATACATATTTGATGAACTTTTGATTGCTGACCAGGCACACTTTTGAACACTATAATTTCGATAGTCATTTCTCGAGGTTCCTTCTCGATGGTGTGGGTCCCCCAATTTCTTGACCCGCGTAGAGTGCGTGTGTTCCACTTTTGTCTGGCAGCCATTTACAAACGATTTGTCAACCGGCTAACTGACTTGGCTTTTCCTGCCTCTTGTTTTCGGGGCCCCCCAAAAAATAAACCAAAAAAAAAAACATCGAAAATCGAAATCGTGGCTTGTTTAGACGATGGTAGCCCTTGGCTAAGAACTACTCAAAAACATATTAATCATGCAGCATCAGCAGGCCCAGACAGCTGAAGACAGCACACGAAACGAAATCGTTTAATTGCCACTAACTCAGACCCCAGACTTCGGGCCTCAGAGCTCAGACTTAAGTTCTCGGACTGAGCCAATCATGGTGTGCTGGCGTGAGTCAGTTAGGGCCCAATTATGGCTGATAGACAGGGTAGATGCAAAAGATATATACACTGGAAGAATATAAAACAAAACTCGAGAATAAATTTCATGTAATCTATGCTATCAAAGTAGCACCCACATTTTTCGCAGGCTGACTAAAAACCGAATACAAAACCACAGGAAAAATCTAAAATTAAAACCGAAATTTGGATTTAATTCGGAGATGTAAACTACGAGAAAATTTAACCATATTCAGCGCAAATAAAAATATTTTTTTTAACATATTGATATATTTTTCTCTGCTGATCTCGAACCTCGTCGGGTGGGCAATTTGGCGTTTATCAATAACTACTGGGAGATCTTTTGTGCCCTTAAGAGCACCTCGCTGAGCTGGTCAAAATCAACAATGCTAATATGTGTAGGCCGCCCGCAGGTCAAAACCACAGCCATATCTCTGGGCCTTTGCCTTTATGTGTAGTATCTGTATAGTATCTCTGGCATATCTGTATCTGTGCTAACGACTAATTTCAGTTCCCACGGAGATTTGAAAATTAACATTTTGCTTAGCTCTCGGGCTCTTGGACTCTGTTTTGGGCTGGATTTTGGTTTGTTGTTACAGTTCCTGCGGCTAAAATCCAATCGAATCCAATCCACCTGTGTGTATTTCGGATATTACCTGGCTGACTGGCTGACTAGCTGACTGGCCGACTGACTGACCCAAGCGAAACGCACACAGAGGGACCCAATAATTTTGTAATTAATGATGTGAGAATGAGCTGCGGACAGCCAGAGTCTGAGTTTGAGTTTGAGTTTGAGGTAGAGGTTGAGGCTCGGGCCAAGATTTAACCCCTTTTGGCCCTCTTATCCCTCTGGAGCTGTCGACAGTAGGGTGCCCCATGAGTGAGACCCCCGGGCTGCTGGGTTGTTTGGCTTTTTGTCATCATCATCAGCAGAAGCAGCCGCTCGGCAGCTCGGCTCGGCATCATTAGAGCCAGATTATACACTCTTGTGAATCGGTTTCTATATCTGTATCTGCATCTGTTTTGTATCTTTTGTCTTCACTGTGTGTGTGCTCGAGTGTCGCCAAAGGCTTCAAGTGGCTTTCTATTGTTGTGATTGTGATGATGATGCTGCTTCTGCTTCTCCTGTCTTGCCCATTGATTAATTGACTTAAATCGTGTCTGGGGATTAATGCGCACCGTGTGTGCTACTTGAGCGCCACAATCCCTCTAATGGAGGGAAGCCTGTAATGATATCTGAATCTGTGAGCCAATTAATTAAATGATCTTTGGAAGTGAATATTTGTTTGGGGTTTTTGGTTATGGTAACTAAATTCAAACCTATATTATATTTAAAAAAATATATATTTATTTTTCTTTAACAAGTAGAATCAGCACAAGCAATACCTTCGCAAAATGGTTTCAAAGGTTTCCCCTTCAGAGCTTTTCCCATTGTGGAACTGGAACCTTTCACTCGGCACTCTGATTGGGGATTTTCCTGGGCGACAAGACAGCTACCATCTGGTGACGACGACGGTGGCAACTTCTGGTTGTGCCCAAAGGCCTTGCGGCTTAGCCCAACCATCCCCCGTCGAAATTATCTGTCTTCCCAGTCAGTCGGTCTTGGGTCTCTCGGTCTTTTCCTCCCACTGGCGGCCATTCGGGGCGGCCACCCGCTGCTCACGACGCTCGCTGATAGGCCACCCCGCCGAAAAAGTTTTAAGGAAAACCCAAACTGAGGCAAACGAAAACCACCATCATGCCAAATACCACCTTTGTATGGCTCAATGGTTAAGTGTTGCGCAGCTTGTAGTTTTGTCGTCTGTTGGTTGTTGGTTAGCTGTTCGTAGCTGTTCTTGGCTGGCAAAAGGTCAGAACTCAGGCTGCTGTTTTTGTCGTGCCAGCAACATGTGTACCCCATCACATGGTCGCCACGACAACGTTGAGAAGCGAAAGGTAAGCAAAGGAAAAGAAAAGAAAAGAACGGAGGCCCTTTCCCCTTACCAGACCCCTTACCCGACCCCTTACCCGACCCCTTACCCCGTCCCTTTTTGATTTGGCCAACCGCCCCCGATGCGATTTCGATTTCTATCGATGAATTTCATTTGTGTTCTATTTACTGATAGCCATCTAAACTGCGCTCTGCTACCGACGGCCAGCCAACTTAAAGTCAAAGACGCTGCCTAAGCCAATTTGTATGGGAGTCCGGGGCCGAGGCACAAACAAATTTTATGCAGTCAGGGGCCCCCATCAATATATATACGAATATATATACGTATATAAACCGGTTGCTTGTCGCTTCCTTTGGCGCACGAGTTTTCAGCAAAAATTTCTTATCTGTCCCAGAGAGCCTCTTGCTCGCTGTTTTCTCGAGCTGGTTTCAAAAATTTTATGGCAGCAGAAGCGGCGACCACCGGCCTGAAAATAAAAAAGGAAAAAGAAAAGAAAACAGGAGACTCTTCTTCCAAAGACACTGGCGTTAGCAACGTGGCGACCTTCAGAAGACCGAGAGCCACGCATTTGTCTCTACGCCATAAAAATGCAGGGGACCTCGGCTTATTATTTTGGCAGTTCGAATTTGTTTTGGCCCCAAGAATCGGGAGGGGGGATAACCGAAGAAGCCGAAGACGCCGAAGAATCGAAGAATCGAAGCGAGGCAGCCAGAGCCACGGTCTCCGTTGATTTCGAGTTAAGATTTGAATGTCGCTCCTCCTCCGCCACGAAGACAATGCCCCAAAGTTGTTGTCGTCGTCGTCCTGTGGCGCTCACAAAAGCTCGTGCTCGGCTAAGAACCCAAAAGACCCCCTTTTCGAATCCCCTTTTTCCGACTTTGACTGGCCGCTGGTGGCCTCAACGTCGTCGTCGTCTGCATCGTTGTCTGGAGCTCTTTTATTTTATTTGCTACGTTTTTTTTCGGTTTTACTTCTCTTGGATTTCAATTTTTTTCTTTATTTTTTTTTTGGGCTGGCTGGCGCCTGCGGTATTCCTTTGTCGTCGTCGTTTTCGCTTGTCGTCGGCTTTGGAGACCGCTCGCCTATATGAGAAATGATCGGACATGGGAAACAAAAGATTTGCAAATGTCTTTGGCTTTTTGGTTGCCGAATGCAAGGAGCGTGGAGAAGGGGGCTTCACTGGACAGTGGACACTGGACAGTGGGCGACAGGTGACGCCAGGCAGCCAGCGAGCGAGCAACGAGGCATCTATTTAAGCCAAGAGGCTGGCCAAGCCAATTACATACAAAATACAAGGCCTGACAACGACACACATTCATCTTGGGACGCGGCGACGCGACGGCGGCAACACAGGCGCCGGCTAAGCCGCCGTCCTGTAACAAGCTTTCGGGGGCAACATCACATTGGATCGGATCGAATGGTATATATGGTATATGGTATATATATGCCACTGCCCCTTCCTTCCTGCTTTGCATGAGGATGTGGGGATGTCGGGATGCTGTTTCTTGGGCGTGCTGCCTGCTAACTGCTAACTGCTGACGCCGAAAGCCAACAGCCAACTTGTTAATTAGGCACAAACGAACCGCTGAACGCGACAAGGTCGTTCTCACTGCCGATTTGCCAGCTAACGGGTTTGGATGTTGCAGCTGCAAGAGGCACGCACTCGGTTGGCTAACCCAATTCCAGAAGCTATGGAAAGGGGAATTTCATTGGGCAGAATTTTAATCTCAAGGTATTTTGTACTTGAGTGGGAAAATACTAGACAAAGTTAGCTGATTAGAAGGAAAATATATTAAGGCCCCACGTTGGGCGCCAATTTTGTGCTTGAATGGTTTGCAGAGGTAGTGTGAACTACTCACCCTAGACAAATTGAGTAATTATTTATTAAGGTCTTAGTTCCCAAGGCTTCCCATCCAAAGAAAGCTCTTGCTGCAATTGCCTGCCTAATTTGTGTCACTTGAAGGCCCCACGTTGGGCGCCACAAAGTGAGCGAGTACAACAATGGGGAGCTGCTTTTCGACTTTCGAACCAGCGGTGGCCCGCACTTTGGGCGCCTTATCGCAGCTCGTCTTGTGTGTTTTGTGGCGGCTGTCGTGGACCACCGGTCGCGAAACTACCGCCCGGTTCGCTTCGCTTCGGTCCGGGCCGGGCCACAAAAAACAGCAAAACGCAATGTGGCACTTAAGGTGGCTACCGCTGGCAGCTCGCTACGCAGGCGCTCCGATTGCCGAGTTGAGCTGCGTTGACCATCATTCCCCCATTCTTCTTTATCATTAAACGCATAAATGCGAATCTGCAACATCCGAAGAAGAAGCTGCAGCGGCAACAGCAGCAGCCTTGTGTGGATATTTATGGGACGTAAATTTTTATGTCTCGGCCTGGGATCGATATGTACTTGGCATAGGCATACCCATAGCCATAGCCATCGTATTTCCCACCGAAACGCGTCGGTAGCAGCGCCATTGCCATCGTCATCATCATCATTATCATCGTCATCGGGTATCGTCATCGGCATCGTCATCGTCACATGAATCTGCCATTTTATTGCCAACTTCACTTTGGCGGCAATGTTATTAACGCACATTTTTATGGCCTTCATGAGGATGCTCTACCTTTTCTTTAGCTCCCACTGTCCAACGCTCAACGCTTTTGCCCCTATAAAATTAAAATTGATTTCTAAGTTTGGACTCTTGTGTGTGGCTCGATTGACTTTCTTTCTTTTGCCGGAATCAACTTTGACCAGCTCGCACTCATTAGCATAGATCGCTGTGGGATCGCAATCACGGAAATTGTGGGCAGTCGACCTACTACCTTATAAGACCTCCACTCATTTTCTCCACTTTGTCGATTTTTGGGGGGCTACGATTTCCGTTGCAACTGATTAGCTGCCAAATTGGTGGCGGGAAAAAAGGGGAAAGGCAATATATGAATGAACAACAGCGACAATTTCCTCAATCAACGCTGAGGGGCGGTGTACGCTGATTAGCATAATTTTACACTTAATTTCTCGATTAGCCGCAAGAAGCCACAAACACACAGCGAATAGGAATCGGAATTGGTTTTTGTTGGACCCATTTTCGGGGTGATTGCAGCGCACCTTAGCCTCTCGAAACGTTTATGACCTCTAAAACGTTAATTAAAAATACATATTCCGTTCGGGGGCCCCGAAAGCGAGGAAATGCCACTGCCTATCGAGTGTAAAATATCTATCAGCTCAATAAAATTACCGCCTGCTACTATTCTCAGCATTAAATGTTTAATGAATTTATAATTGGGACTTGATTGTCGAAGTACTAGAAGTGCATTTTGAATGGGGATATTAGGATTTCATTAATAGAGAATGGGTATTAAGTGAATCAGTAGCAGTTCCCGATTTTCCCCTCCTGTGAGTGACTAACCCTAGGTTTCATGCATTTGATTTCGGGTCTGCTAATTAATTTTTATATCCCTTCTCTTCGCCACGCTCTACCATGGCCTTTTCCTTTTCTTTTCCTTTTGGTTAATTAAGAGAAAAGAGCTGTGATCTTTTCTGCTCCCCAGTTCTTCTAGACCAGTCAACTCGGGGAGTTTGGAGTTTTGGAGTTTAAAAGCGGGTCGCACAGCGTGTGGCTCTTCTTTGCGCCAGTGAGACTCTGAAAACTCCAAGAAACTAAAACAGAAACAGAAACCCTGCCCACACACACGCTGCGCTGACCCATTATCAGGCTCATTTCCATTTCCATTCCTTTTTCTGTTTTTCATTCATTAAAACAAAAGAATACAAAACGCCACAGTTTCAGACTTTGAATATATCAAACAAGTGACGATTTGTATGGTAGGATGACTGACTGATGTCCGGCTGCCAGTAATTAAGTTATAAAACAATTTTAATGCTCCGCTGAGCCTGAGCCCTTTGATAAGATAGCGGTTCCCATCAAAGTGGATGGGATGGTGTGGGATCTTCTGGATCATCTGTGGGTCACTCAGTCAGTCAGTCAGTCAAGACGAAGGAAAAAACAACCAAAAATCGATTGCCAAATTAAGAACCCAAAACGGAGTCTCCAATCTCCCACAACCACCAACATATAACCACTCGACATATAAATGCGGCTCATTAGTCGAACCTGCGCAGCCCATTAATTGCCTAGATATCTGGGCTATCTGACCCGGCTACTGTATTTGCCATCTCCATCTCCGCTTCAGTTTCGGTTTCGGTTCCAGTTTTTAGTTTTTAGTTTTTTTTTCAGTTTCAAGCTGAATTTCGGTTCAAGTTCCTGCTCCCCGGGCTTTCACCTCCCCTTGGAGCTTTTATTTTCATTAACATAAAATGTTTTGTGTTGATTTTTATATACAGTAAATTATCGGCAATTTATGCCGCAGTCGGGGCGGTCGAAAGACCTCTCCTTTCACATTTTTCCTCTCAGTTCGGCTTCCATTCTTCGTCCATTCATAAAAAAAAGAAGAGCGCGGGGCGAACATTGCGTATACTTAATTTATCGACACTTAATGTCAATGATGCGAGTCGGGCCGCACTTCAATTAAAGCCTCCAGATCCTCTCCATCCCCTCCACTCCCCATCGTTTGAGCTGAGTGTGTGTCTGCATTATGCTTAACACTTGTCGAACAGTAGCCTGGGTCTCAGAAGTCCGGGTCCCGATCTTAGTTCCCAGTCCCAAGTTCCAAAGACAGGCCCGCATCGCACAACTCTTCTGCATGCGTGCAAATAAATTTGTCTTTTAGTAATTGCCCAGTTTTCGGAAGGAGATGCCACATCCCAGAACTCAGATCCCCAGTCCCTTGGTTGGGAGGTAAGGGATAGGGATTGGGACCTGGGATACCAACCTGGTATAATCATTAACGCTTCCAGTTGAATTTCATTAAGCCAGCGGACTAAAGAGCAGGAAGACAGAGAGAAGGCCGAAAGGGAATAGGCTGAAATCGAAATATTATAATGCATTTTGGGGATATATCTGATTGCCAATTGTCAATCAAAAGTATTTGGATAAAACAAAAATTTAAAAAAAAAATTAAAATAGAAATCTTGAATACTAATTGATTCATAAACACAGTAGCAATTCTTAGGATTCAAAAGGGAATCGGCTAAAATCGATATATTATAGTGATCTTTGGGAATATATCTGATTACCAATTTTAATCAAAAGTATTTAAATAAAAAAAAAAAAAAAAAAAAAAATTTTAATCTTGAATTCAAATTAATGCAATTACTTAGATAAATAACTTAGATCAAGTAGTGATCGTTTAATTAAGGATACTTCATAGAACTCAAAATGTCCCATTGATGGATTCCCAGCTCCCGAAAACCCCCTACCCCTCCTACCCACCACATCCGTATGTCGGTTATTCCGATTATGCCAGGTAGATCGACGATCGGCGATCTTCGAAGAGCAGCTGAACTACTTAAGGTAAACAGCAACACCAATCGCAACACCAACACACACGTTATTTGCCTAAGCGAACAACTTTGGTGGACAATCGCTTAATGGCTCGCCTGCGGAACATGAAAAAATACTCAAGTGTTATCGATTAATGTCCAAGTCTAGCGGCTACCGAACGAGCGGCTGAGCCAGAATCAAGAACCTGAGACCAGAACTCAGAACTCGGCATACAGAACAGTTGAATACTCCAGAGACCCAAAACCCAGAGCCCAGAACCCAGAACCCAAAACCCGAAACCGAAACCCAAATCGAAATCGAAAGAAGATGCGACCGATGGAAACCCGCTTCTTCTGGGCAGTTCGCCGATGTGCGGCGGCTGCTCAGCCAAAACTCAGTGGCTAAATGGACGACAACAACTTGAACGACAACGACAACGTCGCGAGTTGTTGGTTCTTTATTATGATTATTCGCCTTTTTAATAAAGAAGAACAAAAGGCGCCGACAAATATGGCAAAAAGAAAGAAAAAAGTAAAACTGCGGGCTAAAGGAAAAATGAAAATAAAAAATAAAAATACAGGGGCATAAAGAGGGGCTTTCGGTTGATTGCGGCATTTGGATGGTGCTAATGTCATCGAGCGTTGAACACCTTTATCAGTGTTGCATTGAAATGCACACACGCATGCGCCGAATGGCCAGTTGCATGTTGCATGCAACACTACTGTTGCTACTCCTTCTTATCGCAGCAAAATAGTTGGCCCAGACCAGACCCGATATCCCCGATCCCCGAACCCCGAACCCCTAACGATCCAGCGATCTACCAAACCAACGATCCTACAGTCTTTCTCAGTGGTGGGTCGCCGTTCAATTTATTAGCTGCAATAAAACGCAAATCATCGAGCCGCTGAGCGAAAAGAGCGCGGCATCGGCAAAGTGTTGAAATCATTTGAAATATTTGTCATTCGCTGATAGTCTGGTCTAGTCCAAGGGGTATATATACATACTGGCTTCGAGATCGGTAGCTCTCTCGCCTGACCATTAGCCGATCCTAACCGATCCTCTCGCTTCTTCGGCCCGAGTTTTTATCTATGGCCCGCCGAGCTCTCCATAACTCGACTCATTTATAAACAGGCAGCGGCGGCGGACTTCACATAGACGACGGGGCCTCTCTTTCTGACCAGTCGCTAATTTATGGCCCTCCTATGGACTAGACTTCCCCTTGCCCCTTGCCATCCTCCCAAGATTGGATAGTAATAGCAAACGCAAACGCAAAAGCGATAAATAATCATCGATAGTTGAGGCTAAGGTGTTTGTGCGCTTTATGTGGGTGGCGGCAGTACAAAACGATTATTAATGAAGCAACCGTGCCGGCAAGCAGGCAAATTACAAATCGATTAACGTCCATTGAAGGAGTGTTTTTTACGATTTAAGCTGCTTGAATTGGTTATGGCCAAGTTTTGCAAATCGATTACTTGCCGATAAGTTATGGCTTTCGGTTTGGCAGTTCATATTTCATTTATGATTACTGCCTTTGCACTTATCGATTTAATCGAAAATCAAGCGAAGGTTTTTCACACTTATCGATTTAATCGAAAATCGAACCATTATTTTGTATACATTACTTTTACTCACTTTTACTCGCTTTAGGTGTTCGGCTTTCTGCTTGACTTGCCTATCGATAACCCGTGGCTATCGGGAGCCCGGTGGGGACCAGGATCAGTGGGCCGCATCCAACCGCAGCCACTGGGTGCCAAAACTCATGTTCCGAGCTGGCTTTTCGCTGGGCATTCGTTTTCAGCTCCCGGCCAATCGACTGTGACTGCTGTTTGCTTTTTTTTGCTTTTTCCGTGGAGAGGGGGTGGATATTTTCCAGAGGACCACGCCAAGCACGATCGATTTGCATAAGAAGAAAGGAAGGAAAAGAGCCCGCAGTGGACAGGCAAAGGCATCATTAGGCAGCTGCCGTAGCGATTTCATTGAATATCGAATGTGGGGTTTCTTTTTTTCTTTTTGCTTTTTCTGCGGGGCCCCAAAACGCCGCCCATTTTGCTAAGCAAATTTGCAATTGGCTGCAGTCTGCTGGGGTTTTTGAAATGTAAAGGAGGTTGGGGGTCCCACATACAACATACAACTCTTTCTGTCTGCCTCTGTATCTCAATCGGTTTTCTTGTGGCCTTCGCTTCGTGTTGTCATTAAAATGTAAATCCGTTTAATTAACATTTTAGCCCCCCCCTCTCGCTGGTGGAAAAACGACCACCGGCCGATAAGACAGCCGAAAAGAATTGTTATAAATTGTAAATAAATTTAGACTCGGTCAGCGTATTTCTTAAATTCGAATTCTCATTCGTTTCGATTGGCAGCTGCATCGTGAGAGTTTTGACATGTCCGGTAGAAGAGATTTTGTTCAATCTTGGGTGGCTTTGTTTGCCCAGTTTCTCGTCTTTTGTTTCTCCGTTTCGGGGGCACTAAAATTATGCATAATTTACAGATTAATATGAGCATGCCAGCTCCGGTGGCCCCATGATGGGTCTACTGTAGTCTGTAGTCTGTAGTTTGTAGTCCCCTAAAATCTGGAATCTACCTGATCCGGCGACTTAATTAAGACATGGGTCTCTACGATCTTGGATCCCAGATCTCCGATCTCCGGCTGATCAAGAGTTTCGTTCGTTCGTGTCGATATTTATGGTATAGATCGCTCAATATGCATATCGCTTAATACTTAATACATAATACTGAATACGGCTTAATAAAAAACGACTCGACGCGATCTCGGCTTAGTCATCATTATCATCATCGGAGGCTCAGCGGCTCAGAGGCGCTTCAATTATGGCCATAATTGGTCAACAGGTAGCCGAAAATGGTTGTGCTGCCTAATTGAGTCCGGCGATGATCGAGAGTTTATCATTGTCATTGGATTTGTGGACTGAGCGGTGCCTTAGAACTCGCCAATGTATTTTGAGATCATTGAACCAATAACGACGATCCAGGGGTTCAGTTGATCAACCAATCAAGCCATCAGTTGTTCAAGCCGAAAATAAACATTTTGTTGATCACTTGCTGCCAATTTCAATTTGGCATCGATCTTCTTAACACGATCTCTAGATCGATTGGTCTTTTTTTTTTCTCTTTCCCCAAAGAAACCCAATTAAAAGTGGCCAAGTTGGATAACTTGGATAAGTTGGCTAAGTCGGACATTCACTCACGATCACCTTTTGCCAGAGTTCTTCTATTTGCCATTTTGCCATTCGGCTGAACTTTCCAACTGACGAGGAGTCAATTCAATCTAACTGGCGATCACCGTTAACTCGCTGGTTACATGCCAAATCGAATCAAAGTGTGAGTGATCATTCAATTAACCCAGCACGCCAGCAACACCAAGCTGCAACAGCAACATCGGTAACAGCAACAACTCGACGACAGCAATCACACAAGGCAACAAGCAACAGCAACAAACAACAGCGACAACGACAACGACAACGACAGTAGTGCCATCATCAGTTAAATTATGTGATAATATGCCAACAATGAGTGTGCAACAACAGCAACAACGAGCAATCTCCCAGCAGCAACAGCAGTAGCAAAAGCGATTTTACCTTTTAGCAATCAACACGCAAAAGCCAAAAACAAACGTGTTGCTGGCGGGGGAAGGAGCAACATCAGCAACGCAACAGCAACAGCAACAAGAGGAGCTCAAGCTGGGTGCAGATGCAACGAGCAACCAGCAACCAGCAACACGGGAGCAACAGCAGCAACACCAAAGGCAACATAAAATTGTCGCACCATTTTTGGTATTGACCGCCGGCGGCTCAATCAGTTTGTCACCCGGGCGATATATAGAGTGATTAACTGCTCAGCGGATTGGCACGGATTGCACTTTGTCAATATATATATATATATATATACACAGAGCAATCACAGGAGCAACATACGTGCTGCAATGCTGCAATGCATAAGTGCAATCATATATGTGCTAAAAATCTAGGCAATATTTGATGCATAATTGCCTTGGGTTTTTGTTCGCCAATCAATTCAATCAGCAAATACAATCACGCCAGCAGCAGCAGCAGCAGCAGCAACATCAGTTGCTGTTGCAGCAGCAACATCAGCAGCAATCTGGTTGCTGCCTGTTTGAGTGACGACAACTGCAACTGGCGACGACTGCGTGGCGTCCGTGTAATCGCACTTCATGTCTAATTAGACTTGTTTATGCCCATTTGGAAAAAGTGCAGAGCACTGAGTAGCAGCAACAGCAACAGCAGCAGCAACATTGCATGCTTATATTTTTATGGCTATCTTCACGGTTATTTTCATTTAAATCGCAATTCAAACTCGGCACAAACTCAGCGACCAAAATGACATTTTAAATGACAATTTTGCGCCTTGTGCAAAATGCAAAATGCGCCATGCATGGCAGCCCAATGAAAAATTAACGTAATAATGCAAATTGTTTTATCAATAAATTCTAGACACACACACAAATACACACACATACACTGCGATAAACTGGCGGCGTAATTATGATGATTGTCCAAATGAATTTATGTGTCAATAAATTTAAAGCAAATTAGCAAATGACGTTTTAAGTTGACGACAACGACGTTTTGCCTGCAATTTATGGACTGCGTTGCGATTTGTTATTTTTTATTTACTTTTTTTCGGCTTTCGCTTCGCATTTGATGGATGATCAGCCAGTCGGTCATAAAGTGTTTGCCTTTAAAAGGCTCTCCAACTTGGGCCAATTGGATATTTGATTTCGATTTTCATTTTCCACGGGGGCTAAAAGGCTAAAAAGCGGGTGGAGCAAAAGCGTTTAGTTCAAAATGGCGGGCAATTAATCAGCTCTTTGTTGGCATTTTGTTTGGCCTTTTGTGTTTGGCGTTTTCGGAATTTTTCGGTGTTTTTGGCTCTCGTTGAAGTGTTCGACATGAGGAGGGCTTCCAAAAAAGGGGGGAAAATCTGATTTGATTGGCTCGAAATTCATGGTAATGAAATGCAGGTACAACCACAAATCTATAAACAAAAGAAAATAGTGCAGTCATGTGTCTATCATTTAAGCTGATTAAGAAGAAGAAGTACTAATACTCATACTCAGAAAAGAAAATTAAATTACAAAAATTAGATGAAATTATTTTTAAACAAGTGCTGTATTTTTGAATAATTTAATTTTTAGTTTATTGAATTTTTAAAATATTTCAGACTTGACTTGAGGCAAACTAAAGTTTGTTTTAATAATATAAAAATCATGATTGGGCTTAGTAATCATATTTAAAAAATGAATTCAGTTACCATATTTCTATTTAGAACTTATATTCGGTAATTGAGTTTTTACCATTCTAAGGCATAGTATTATCTACTTTTTGTAGTCTTTTATATTTTTGGGTATTCGTATTGCTTCAAAATGAAGTCTTTATCCCCTCGTCCACTGGCTTTCGTCATCCTTGAATCTCCGCCCAAACACCCAAACACCCAAAAGCCATTCACACAGCACTCGCATTAGTCACACCTTCGTTTCGCTTGGGCCCGAGTCGCCATTGGTGGTCCGGTGGTCTTGGGGTTTTGGCTTTGGCTTTGGCTTTTAGCGAGAGGCGTGCGAATCCGGCGCAGATACAAGATACAAGATACTCGTACTATGAGATACACATTGTGGGCTGTCTCGCTTTGTTTGCTCTCTTTGTCTCCTTGCTTCGCTCGTTCTTCGTTGTAGCAACAAACCAAAAGTTGTTTTTTGTTTCGTTGTTTCGTTTTTTTTTTCTTTTTTCATTCCAAATTACACGAACAAAATGGCGACGGGTGCTGCTTGTGGGGTCTCCACACGCAGCAGCAACATCTACAGCAGCAACATCTACAACAGCAACATCAACAGACACAGCAGCAACTTGTCCGGGTTTTACTAGGCCTGTTTGTCTCTTAATCGAAGTCGAGCCGACGAGTTATGGTAATTAAAAAGGTGTTCCTTTCTGCAACAACGAAACGGATCGAAATGGATTGGGCCATCTATATAGAGGGGGGATATTGCAGCTAGCTTGGGGGGTCTCTCTCCTTCTCTGTATCTCTCCCTTTCTGTCTTTCTCAGCCTTTTCTTCTCGGCCGTCGACAAATTCATATTTTATGACAACAACTTTGTATTGGCACAAGGCTCCCTCGTCGTCCTCCCCATCCGTAAACCCTGGTATATATCTCCTCCTCGATTTTCTCGTGCCTTTTGGTGGGTGGTCGTTGGCTGTCTCGCAAATGTTGCCAATGTTGCCGCCGTCGATGTTGCTGTTGCCGCTGCTGTTGCTGTTGGCTGGCGTGTAAAGTGAACGGCGACGGCGGCAAATCGTCAGCAATGTCGCCGTATTTTTCGGGGTCCCTCACCTAGGCAAATTTACGGTAACTGCACGGGGAGAAAATTATTTAAAACTGTCTAAAAAGCAGGGAAATTTTAGTACAAAATTTAAAAAAGGACATACATTTTCGACACCAAAAAACATTTTATATGGTCTTTTTTGGGAGGGATCCTTAATCAGGAACATTTCTTAAAAAATGAATTTTTATAAAAAATAATAGGCGTTAGAAAATATTTATTTAAAATAATATAATGATGCAAAGAATTTTTTTTGTCTCGGATCTTATTTGCAAAAAAGTTTTAAGTAAATGTCTAATTATTTCGCTATAGTTTATTTTATGTATAGAAAGTCCTTCCCCTTCTTAAGGTAATTTTCTCTCAGTGTGCTTGTGCTTGAGGTTTTCTGCCGTTTAGAATAGAGTTTTGTGAATTCTTTGCGCTGCCTTGGTTCCTTGGTCTCCCGTTTTTGTTTTCCCTCGGTTGGTCGAAACGAACTAACCATGGCCGTCTGACAACTTCACTAATCCCCCATCCGTTTGCATCTATTTTTATTTGGCTGCCCGCAGACGATCCTGAACTCGATGCACAAGTACCAGCCGCGTTTTCACCTGGTGCGAGCCAACGACATCCTGAAGCTGCCGTACTCCACGTTTCGCACGTACGTCTTCAAGGAGACCGAGTTCATCGCCGTCACTGCATATCAGAATGAGAAGGTGAGTACTGGGGTCTTGATCGTCTATATTGCTTATTGATCGCTTACTTACCCTTTCCCCCGCAGATAACTCAATTGAAAATCGATAACAATCCCTTTGCGAAGGGCTTTCGTGATACCGGTGCTGGCAAGCGGGAAAAGAAGTGAGTATCACTAGTGAATAATGGGGGCTATGTGATTTTTACGATTGGTTACTGAAGGGCACTATAAATTGGTATACAATGGCAAAAGAAAATATATTTCTAGAAGACTTCCAGAAAGGAAATCAAGGGAGTAATTTAAAAATAAATACTCTATAAAAATACTATGTAAATACTGTACTATAAATAAATATTTGTTTAAAGATTCCTTTGAAAAATTAAGAAAAATAACTACGTAATTAGTTTCAATAAATATACAATTAATCTGGTTTAAAAATAATAATTTTATACAAGAATTTTAGTCAATATTTATCCTAACAAAGTTAAAAGCTGAAGATCCTATATTTTATTATAAATTTTTAGTTTTTAGGAGATTCATAGCTACTTTTTAGGAGATTTAGAAAGAAGTTGCCCCGTTGTTTGCTTCACCTCTCCCCAAAAAAACTCATCCAACTTCACTATTGCCCCGAAAAATCATTATCAAAAAACAAACTAATCAGGACACGGCTAATGGGAAAAGGGCAGGGGAAATGGGAAATGGAAAGGGGAAATGGAAATGGTTGGCCTTTTGTGGCTGCCAGACAATCAAAACTTTGCAGCTCCCTAGCCGAGAACTCATTTGTCTCTTTGGTCTGGAATCGCATCGTATCGTACCGACTGCCATCTAAATCTCCATCTCCATCTCAATCAGGCCAGCCATCCATCTATGTATCCCTGCCCCCCCTTTTCCTGTTTTGTGGCTTGATTAGCAGGCCAAAGCTACGAAATACAGAGATACCGAGATACACAGATACAGATACTTTTACAGGGCGACACAAGGACATTAATTTTTGTGAAATCTATGCGGAACTAATTAGCCTGCAGCTTGTCAAATTGCAAGTCATACAAAGGAGGAGGCTGGGAGATTGTGGGCGTGGCTGATTCGGCTGATATGTCTGATTTAGAGAGCCAACGATGATGATGCTCATGGCCATTTGACTTCTGTTTTTCCGTTCTTCCGTTTCTCTGATGACTGGCACCTCCGATGGCAGCTCGAACATGTAATCCATATTGATGGATTGATTTCAATTTCCTGTCGAACGGAACGAAGGGGGGGAGAACCACATACCCCCTGAAGGGCTGTTAACGATGATGGTCAGGAAAAGCTTTGAGTTTTTAGCACACAGATTTTCCAATTTCTGTTTGCTGTTTTTAGGGGGCTGTGGGGGGTTGATCTATCCCCTTTGTCGAGTGGTTCCGGGTTCCGGGTTCCGGTTTCCTGTGTGGGTGACTTAGCATAATGATGAATGACATTTAATAGCCGAAACCCCCGCGTCGAAATGTCCATGCTTAAACGTTACAAATCAATTTTCACCCACAGCCACCCAACGTGGAACATCCACCGCATTTGACACAAACAATTTACTCAAGTCGAGAACCGAGAAAGCTGATTACTTCTGGCTTGATTGGCATTAGCGTGTCTGTCTAACCTAAGCTCTCTTCTTTTTTTTTTATTTTGTGGCCCAGGCCCAAAAAATCACTGAATTGGCCTGGTCATTGATGTGACAGCCAGTTGTCAGGCAGTCAGTTTGTCAGTTCTTCTACCCAATTGTTAATTAAATGCCAAGGGAAAGGGGCAAAAAGGGGTCGAAAAAAAACAAAACCGCTAAACCGCTTACAATTCCGCAGAGCAAAAGAGCCCAAGTAGAAGAAGAACAACCTGAAAGTCCTGGGAGCTGCCAAAAATCCTTGGCAATTAGTGACGACTTAGTCAACTCTTTTTTTTTTGTCCATCCAACAACCCCCTTTGGCTGCCACGCCCCTGCCATGACAACAAAATAGAAGGGAAAATGGGAAATAGGGAGGGGAAATATATCCTGGGTGCCGGCATGATGGCATTTCGAGTCCTTCACAGCAAGAGATGCTAATTGGTGGCAATCTAGTGCGCAACTTCCGCCGGAATGATATTCAACTGCCGCACTGCACACAAAAACACAAAAAGCGAAACCCCTTTCGGGAAAACTCCTTTAACCTTTAGCCCCCTTTAGCCCCTCGAAAAAACGGCGGCACTACGCCTGCGGCGCAACGAGAACCGGAAATCCAAAGTGAAAACGTTTTAACAGCAGCAATTGAAATTCGCTTTTCTCGGCGCCTTTTGTTGTTCCTGTTGCTTTGCGATTTTTGCGCAAAAACTCTCACCCCATTTGGGATTATTATGCTTTTTTCTAACCCGAGGCGTTAGTTGACAATAGGTCTCGGTCTCTGGATTCTGGATATTTATATATATAAATATATATATGTGTATAGAGAGGAAAGGGGGCTTTGTGGGCGTGCGTGGGCCGTTTAAGCCGCAAATTTAGACGTAATTCAAAAATTACAGAGCACACAAAGCGGAGCGCAATTTCTTTGGACCTCCTGGAAAACCCAAACCACACCCATGGTAATGGCAATAGCAATAGCAATGCGAACAACTCCCTTTTGGGGCGTTTACTCTACTACAACAACAACGGGAGACAAAAGGGCAATAGATAAACGTCTTTAGGTTTTGGGCCGAATTTTATGGGCCCGCTGCATGAGATATTCAGGGACGGAATTAGTGGTAAAAGGTTGAAAATTAAGTGGAAAAAATATTAAAACTATTCTATTAATCCAATAATCCATAAATTTAAGATAAAATACAAAATGTGCCATCACTTTATGTTTAGTAATTGTATTAAGTTTATATTTTTTTACCATAAATATTTTATTACCATAAATATTCGCATAGGATATTATATAAAAAAAAAAAAAATAGAATCCAAAATTTATTGTAATTTATTCAAGTTTAGGATTCAATTTTTTTGATTTATTTTTATAATTTTTTATATATTTTAAGTTTAGCTCCCGATCAAAACACTTGGTAATAATATCTTTATAAATTGAAATCCCATAACCTTCTTATATATTTTTTAAGCGCCCCGAAATCAACGGGCCCTTTTCCGCCAAACTTTTCAACGATCCCAGAGGCAACCCGGGAAAAGTTGGCCGCGTCTTGGCCTTTGTAGTTAAGTGGGTGGGTCAGATACGTTGCCTGGATTAACACAAATTGATTTGCTATTAAATTAGGCTCTCGCACACACAGACACACCAACTCATACACACACAGGTGGAAAAACAGTTAAGTGTAAAAGAAGACGCCCTTGGCGCAATGCCAGCAATGCAAAAGTGGGTGGTTCTGGGTGGTTTCGGGTGGCTTCGGCCTGGCCTTTTCCACTGGGTGTGGTTGCTGTGATAATGATACACACACACCGTTCGCATGTGTGTGCTGCCAGCTAAAATTGCCCAATTTGCGAGGCAGTTTCGGCTTTGATGTGTGAACAACAGCGGTGCGGAAAAATAAGGAAAATTGAAATGGAAAATGTGCGGTGTGATGGGTGGGAAATGCAGGGAGATCCAGGAGGAGGGGGAGGGGGCGGGAAAAGATTGGCCAGAGCAGACACTAAATTACACTAACGTGTTTTGAATTATTTTTCAATTTCATTGTCAGCCGCAGACATACGGACATACGGACAAACGGACGGACAGAAGAGGTTGTGTGGGGTGGGGAGGAGAACTCCGGCCCGTTTCCGCCTCACATTGTTACATTTCAATTAAGGTTCAGTGGGTGATATACCCCGATATACACGTTCAGTTATCCACATTTGGGCTTTCGGTTTTTCGGGGGCACACGTCACAGAACTGACAGAAGGCACTGTATATGCACATATATAGATATATTTTAGCAGTTTTCGGGCTCAAACGGTGCAAAACATGGAGGAACCGCCGCCAGCGCTGGTTTATCATTTAGCAGATATTTCAGTTACCGACAATATTATCAAAGCTTGATACCCTGATCCCAACGAAAATTCCACAGGAAAATCAACCGACAAATGCGGCCAAAAGGTTGAATGGGGAATGGGCGAAACTGATTGATACGACTGGTTTGAGAGGAGGATTAGAGGTGTTATCCGGACTTTTATTAAGTAGGATTTTCGTGGAATCACAGTTAAAGCTTGAAAAGTAACGATATTATCGATTAATCGGACACACCAATATTTTTCTGATACAATATTATGAGAATATCGAAAATATCGATATTTTCTAGCTCTAGTTTCTAGCTTATCCTTAACTCATCCTTTGCCACATAAGAAAACCAATTTATAGAAGTGCTCATTATCAGTATGAAATCAATTGGGGCTATCTCCTTCCACCTGACCATTGGATGTTCTAATTTGTGGCCCCGTCTCTCGTACAACTGTTGTTACAGGCAGGCGCTGATGTCGAATAGAGGGTCCGACTCGGACAAGTTGAATCCGACGCACGTGAGCAGCTCCCGGGCACCGCTCCACCTGGGCCACGCCGGTCGTCCGCCCCACCTGCATCCCCATGCCGCCCTGCTCGACCAGCAGCAGGACGACGACGACAAGCTCCTGGATGTCGTGGGTCCGCCCCAGAGTCCGCTCCTCCCGCTGAGCCACTCGCTGCAGCAGATGCACGCCCACCAGCACTCCGGTGAGTAGTATTCCAAAGTTTACTTAATAAATATTTTAAGGGTTTGAGGGTTCAGTGATGGGTTCA
The DNA here is from genome assembly GCF_030179915.1 of Drosophila takahashii. NCBI lineage: Eukaryota > Metazoa > Arthropoda > Insecta > Diptera > Drosophilidae > Drosophila > Drosophila takahashii. The sequence continues at coordinate 18,338,821 of NC_091683.1, forward strand.
GTGATCCTAAAAACTTAATTTTTGAGTTTAAGAAGTTTTTCAATGAAATTACTATTAAAAAAAAAAAGAATTGAAAGTTTAAAATCTAAACCTTATAATATTTAGTATTTATTTGGTATTAAAATCATATCAATAGTATATTCTAGTAGATACTTTGTATTATCTAGTATTAAATCAATACCTTTCATTTGTCCTACATCTTGTATATTTTTTTTAAAACTATACTACAAAGTTCTTACTTTGTGTTATAAGGTATTAAGTCAATTTCAATTTTGAATACTTTATCCAGTACATATAGTATATTTTTAACACACCTTGGTTATTAGGTATTAAGTCAATTGAACTTTTTTATACTTTATCCAGTGTATATATACTAGATTTTTAACACAATATATAGTATATTTTCTACACTTCATAAGAATTAGTAGAATTTAGTATTAAGTTTATTGAACTTTTTTATACTTTATCCAGTATATCTAGTATATTTTTAACACAATATATATGTTTTCTACACTTTATAAGAACTGATCTCCCATCACTGCTCCTTGAGAGGAAACTATTGACCATATTCCACAACTGATTACTGATGACCCTCCAACCTTTTTTCCATTTCCTCCCACAGCCTTGGCTGCCTGGTTCAATCACCTGGCGGGCGCAGGGGCCGGAGCCTCTGAGCACGCGGCTGCGGCGGCGGCGAATGCCAGCGCGGAGGACGCCCTGCGTCGCCGCCTGCAGGCGGACGCCGATGTGGAGCGGGACGGGAGCGACTCGAGCTGCTCGGAGAGCGTCGGCGGCAGCACCGGCGGTGCCTTCAGGCCCACCTCGACGGGCAGTCCCAAGGAGGCGGTGGGCGCAGCAGCGGCCGCCGCAGCGGCTGGCCTGAATCCCGGCGGCGGCAGCTACCCGTCGCCGAATATATCGGTGGGTCCGCCCATCCATCCGTCGCCGCATCTGTTGCCTTACCTCTATCCCCACGGCCTCTATCCGCCGCCGCACCTGGGTCTGCTGCACAATCCGGCAGCGGCAGCGGCTATGAGTCCCGCTGGCCTCAATCCGGGCCTCCTGTTCAACGCCCAGCTGGCGCTGGCCGCCCAGCATCCGGCGCTGTTTGGCCACGCCTACGCGGCGGCGGGACACACGCCCGTTTCGCCGCTGCAGGGCCTCAAGAGCCACCGCTTCTCGCCGTACAGCCTGCCGGGCAGTTTGGGCTCGGCCTTCGATGCGGTGACCCCCGGCTCGAATGCCAATCGATCGGGGGATCCGCCGGGCGGAGGCCTCGGTGGTGGCGGAGTGGTGGAGAATGGGCCGCGGAGCCTGAGCTCCAGCCCACGGCCGCGACCCGCCTCCCACTCGCCGCCCACCCGACCGATTTCCATGTCGCCCACCACGCCGCCCTCGCTGATGAAGCAGCCACGTGGCGGAGTGGCCCAGTCGCAGCACTCGCCGTCGGAGCTGAAGAGCATGGAGAAGATGGTCAACGGGCTGGAGGTCCAACACAATGGCAGTGCGGCGGCGGCAGCGGCTGCGCTTCAGCTGGCGGAGGAGGCCGCCCAGCACCACCAGGCGCATCACACCCAGGCGCACCACCCACAGCAGCAGCAGCAGCCGCACTCGCACCACCCACAGCAGCCACCGCAGCCGCACTCGCACCACCCGTCGTCGCACCACCAGGCGCACCACCACTCGCAGCACCACGGAGCGACGACGGGCGGCGGGGATCAGTGACAATTACTGGACGGCCGCTCCGATTGCGAGGAGGGCGGCCTGGACTTGGAGCTGGAGCTGGAGGAGGATGTCGAGGAGCTGGAGCAGGAGCAGCACGATCCCGACGACCAGGACGAGGACCGCAGCTCGGTGATCGATCTCGATCTGGATGTCGACGTCTGACCGCGAACGGATGAGCGGGAAAGCCTCTAGCCTCCGAACTACACGGCCACCGTTTTCGTGGCTTAGCTGGGGTTCGGCAGTGTGTACATAATATAATGGATTTGGATGCGGATGTGGATTGGAACCTAGCATATAGGCATTTGTAGCATATAGCATATAGTATATATATATATATATATTGTGCATATTCCTCTCCCTGCTTGAATCACTCTGCCTGTTCTTCGCCAGCTTAAGATATTCTTTTTTTTTTTTGCCTCGTTTCTAAGCAAGCCTAGCCCCTAGAAATCGCTGGCGATCCGCAGGCAAAGTGATGGAGAGGTCTATCGGCAGTCGGAGAAAGTTAAGGGGACGTGGCAAAGGAATCGATGAAACTCTTTTTTAGCACCTTCAAGGGTCAATGGTCAATACTTCAAGATCAAATATACAAAGCAAAAAAAAAAAGAAAAAGGAAGAGAGATACAAGGAGCTCCTTCTCAGACAAATTTATAAGGCATATAAGGCATACGATATGATGTATCAACCGTAAATGTATATTGATTGGATTGGAAATAGCAACATCAAAGATGGCGCCTCTTTATATACATCTAGAACACATATATATAGTATATATAGAAGCGGATATATATACAGATTGTAACCTTAGTAAAACAAACAGGAGAGAAAAACAGGAGGAGAGAAAGAAAAACAATGAAAAGAAAAGCCCACAAAAAAAATACCACAAAAAACAAAATAAATGCAATTTTTTTTCTTAGTCTTAGGTGGATGAATTTTTTTTTAGTAAACGTAAATAAAACCTATATACATAGAAATATATATACATGAATAATTTATGTAGCTCTTAAGTACCAAAATACCGTAAACACTCAACAAACGAACACACATGCAGCACCACCCCCCACCCACACTCACACCCCCACACACAAACACACACCAGTGACGAGTTTTCTTCGTAGACGATGGAAAATGCTTATAAAATAAACCTATATACGAACTATTAGAGCTTGAGTTTTCCTATTTTAACCATAATATTTTTTTTCGATTTTTTTTTCGTACTTTTAAGTTCTAAAAACCAAAGAAGAAAGTAATCAATTTTTTTTCGTATTTTTATTTTAATTTCGGAACCCCCTGAGATGCTAATTTAGGGCACGAGTTCTGTGTGTGTTTATATCATAAATAAAAATATATATACTATAAATGTATGGATAAAAAAATATAATTTTTTTTATTAGTAAAGTACATTTTTTTTGTGTAAGATGGATTGAAAAAAAAGGAAAAAGAAGTGAAAAGAGTTGAATTCAACGCATGTTCCTCGCATAATTTAAGAGAGAGCGACAAAGACGCAGCTAACACACACCCACACACACACCCCCCTCTCACACACACTCGCACACCAGGACACCAGATACACCCACACAAGTAACGAGAAAAAACGAGAAAATTCACAAAAAAAAAATTAAAATAAATTTCTGTAGCAATTTGTTTTCCTTGTAACCCAATAATAATGCAACATCACACCATCACATCATCAACGTCATTATCATCATCACCTGCATCATCATCATCATCAAAGCATTCTTATGATGGAAGAGAATTAATTTTTTTCTGTTGGTTAGCTGTTTTTTGAAAATGAATTATACGCAAAAGCAATATTAATTATAGTTAATTAAATGTAAAACAAACGCAAACAACCCGAAACAAGAACAGCAACAGCAACAACAAGAACAACAAATTATGTACGAAAGGATATATATTTAAATATATATATGTATATGGATAAAATTAATGAAGAAGCAACAACACCTCATGTCACTGCAATTATATATAAAATTAATTAAACAACAACAAAACAAAGGAAATTAAATAAAAATTATTACTAAAAAAAAAAGCAAACAAACACTGAATTTTCAACAAATATTAATGGTACAAACTGGAACAACAACGATGGCAAAACATGCAATCCAAAATGGGTTCTCGTGTTTCATTAGTTTTCCCGCTTATTTGTTTGGATCTCTTTTTTATTTATTTTATTCGGGGCTTATTGTTTGTTGTCTGGTCGCTGGATTTCCCCCCGCTTCCCTCCCCGAAATGAGCAGCGCCAACGGGAATATTAAATAAATGAATAAATAAATATCAGCGACTGGCAAACAGTGCGTGTCATAATTAACTGTCCGCCGTGTGACCCACACTGCCCGCCAATTGTCTGCCTACCGATGGGTTGCCAGGCAATGGCGAATCTGGGGATTTACTGACCAGGCTTTTCACTTCATTGTCCCCAAAAAAAGCCTTTTTACAGCGATAGAGTAAGTATCAAAAGGGAAGTCCCAGTAGAGTCTGTAACTTAAATGATGAAGCTAAGAATAACTGTTATAACAGATTAAATAAATATTTTATTAATTGGAGAGCTTAAAAATTTTTAAACAAATAATAAACAGATAAATAAATCCAGCGTCTAGCTGTAACGTATCCCAAAATAAAAATTGTTCTTTATTACAAAATGTTTTTTTTTAAAACCTTAAAGCAAATCTTAAATATCTAAATTTAATAAAATAAAAATATATATAAATGTTACAAACTGATATACACTTTTTATCCGAAAAATCGAACGTACTAAAAATTTGTTCCTCTATTTATTTTCTTACGAATTGTTTTTCGCAAACTGTCTCTTATCTACACCCTCAATTTTAAAAGTTACTTCAAATCGACTGAAGTTGCCCAACTTGACGGCCGGATATCAAAGGTGTAACATTTAATTTAATAAAAACTTCGCCTGTGGCCTTGACTTCAGTTTCAGTTCCAGTTTCAGGCAGCTTGGGCTAATCCAAAGCGGCGATTATCGTTGGGTGGCTAAGCCAAGCGTTAAGCACTGGCTAATCGAATTTGGCACGAATGCTCCCAACTCGACGAGATAACGACGGATTACGGATTATTTGTATTTTTTGATCCGCAATTGAAAGCCCGCATGCGGTAGATATATATACAAAATATATAAACATATATAGTGTCTGGAATCGTTGGTTACGCCCGACTGCCGGCGGTTGTAAATTGTAACGCTTCACTAGCAAAAGGCGCAAAGAGTTTAAGTGCAGGAACCCCCTGCCCATTTTTATTAACCCTTTCCTTTCTCAGTGCCCACGCACCGAGTGTTTTGGGCCAAAAGTCAAATAGAATTGAATGCCCAACATAAATTACGTATTATTAATTGCCGCCGCCGCTGTCGCCAGTGTCACCAATGTCACCACCGAAACAGCAAACGGCAAACAGTCGACCTAACCAACTGTTCGACAAAAGGGGTTATGTCGATGTTGACAACAATAATATCCCCACCTCCATAGCCGAACCCCACCTCCTGATCCCACGCACTTGAGTCATATCCCTCGGAACGAAAGAGTTAAAAAGTTAGAAATGTATGGTACTACATAAATGGAATAATATTACAAACCATTCTTGTCGATAGATTGGTCTGCCAAGTCAGATTCCCAATCAATGCAGCATAATAATGGTTCCGGATCACAAAGTAATATCTTTAATATCTATAAATTCACCAAGAATAAAATTGAGTACAGATGATTTTAAGTACTTTTACTCCAAAATCCGATGAATCCAAATGGAAGCCATCACCTTTATTACCCATCCATTTTAAGATCTGACTTTCGATCCGCCCTTGTTCCGTCCCACCCGCTGATCCCGATGACAGCCATCCATCAGCCGAAACTTTCTGCACGTCATTGGGTCGAACATGCAAACACTCGCTGGTATAAATATTTAGATATCTCCGTCACTAAACATGAATTGGCATTATCATAACTTGCGTTTTATTGCCAAAACATTTATGAGCGACAGACAGCGAGAAGGGTTTTTTTCGGGAGGGTGGGGGAGGGGTTTTAGGGGGCGAGAATTCAAAAGGTGGAGAGTGCGTCAAAGTGCGTGTCGAAAGTTACTGGGCATACGAAGGCGAATACCCTTCGAGGGTCGGCCTTCGGGGCAGGGTTCCTGCCATAATGATCATAATAATAGTTTTACGGGTTAGAGAAGTCACAGTCGCAGCGACAACGAGCAGCCATAATTTAGCGGCAAATCGACATTGGGTTAAATCGACGAAATGCCTTTTGTCCTTTCCCCTACACGAATAGTGACGGGGCAATACCTGGCTAAATGTACCTATTTACATTATTTTGTAAAATATTTTAATGATTTCTGAATTACATTTTAGGTACAAGATATGTTGTACAAATTTTTAAGAATATTCTGAATTTTTCCTTAAAATATGAATTCTATCTTTTTAAAGAACAAATCACCTTTTGTTGCTACTTTAATCAGCATACTAACACAAAATGCAAACAGTACCTTAACCATGTCAGGGAATACCTGTCTATATGTACCTAAATATTTTATTTTAAATATATTTTAATCTAAAGATATTCAGAATTCATTTAAAATGGGTCGCAAGCCTCATGCTAGCATTAAACTAAAACATCGTAAAGTGTTTTCTGAGTTATAAGTACCAAATATATTCCAAAAATCCCTGAGAATATTCGGAATTATTCCTAAGAATATGAATGATATCTTTATAATTCCGTTAAAATAAAGATCGAAACTTATTTTGTTGCCACTTTATCCAGGATACCAACACAAAATGCGAACAGTACCCTGTACCTTGGGGTTACAGGTACTGTATACCTTAAACATCACTGATTTTAACCCCTTGACGATGCGTAGACGTTGCGTGTGTGTTAACCCAAAAGGGGTGGCCTTCGGCGGGTTGATGGGCTGTTGGGCTTTCGGGCTGTTCGGCTGATGGGTGGGTGGCTCAAGTTTGTTATGCATATTTGATTAGTTAGCGCATTTTGTGGATACGCACAGGAAGTTGACTCTTTGCGTGCAGCGCTGCGAAGGGGTTGAGATCACCCCCGAAGCCCCCTTCCCACAAATGGGCGGAGTTGTTGTTGTACGTAAGCGGCCGCACGGCAGCAATTAAAATGCTCAACTTGTCAACAACGCATTCCATTTCCATCCCCCCAATCCACCAATCCAGCAATCCGGCAGTCCAACAATCCTGTCAGTTGGCTTCGCAAGAGGCTTTGATTTGTGGACAACAGAAAGTCCAAAAACTGTTGACAACACGATGATGGTGATGATTCAGTCGGCAGCTTTTGCTTGGTGGCGATGATTCAGCCGATTGGGATGTTCCGGAAGGCGGGGAAATGACTCTGGACTCTGGTTTCTGTTCTCTGGATGCTTTCAACTTTTTGCTGGCTCTCCTTCGAATCATTAGCCACCAGGGAATTTCTTCGGTCTTGTATCTAACTTGGTTTTTTATCAGGCTTTAATATTTGAAGAAGATTTACAATATACAATTTTTTCAACATTTCATCAATCTTAAAATATAATATATATAGATGGTATATTTAAGATACCATTATATATCCATTATATCAAGTTTAACCCATAATAAACCTTTAATTACGGAAACCACTATGCTACTTGCAACTTATTGGCAGTAGCTCATAATCAAACTAAAGAACCTCCATCAGTAGTAGCTATTTTTAAGAATCCTGCAACATTGTAAGTGTAATTTGCATACTCTTCGACTTTCAGCTGCCTGCGAATATGGGATCTGACGTCAGGCAGGACCAGTATCCATTATCCCTGGGGCTCCAAGGCCGCAAAAAGCTTCCACAGTCAGCACCTCGATTAATGGACACGGCCTAATCAGGAAGCGTTGGAATGAGCGAGGGGATGGTGGGAGGGGTTCTTCCAACCACATATTGGCGAATCCTGAACTGTGATCATTTTATAAGCGCAATTTCCCCCTTTTACGATTATCCTCTCATGCGAAACAGGGTTTCCAAGGGGGGTTACCTATCAATACGTGGAAATTTGTTTTCAATTTTTCGGTTGCAGCGGTCATAAAAAGAGCTCACGCACACACACACACACCTGTGCTTTTGTGTTTGGTTCGAAAAAAGGGTTGACAGAGCCGGCGAAAAGGGGGCTATATCTATATAGGCTATATAGGTATACGTATTTGTGCAACCATCAAAATGCAAATGCGCGACCATAAATAATGTGCACAGCAGACAGACGTTGGAGACGCGGAGACAAGCGGCCTAATAAAAACCACCCAAACGATTTAAAAAAAAAAGGAACACAGAGCCCAGAGAATATATACCTATAAAACCGAGACAAAACCGAAGTGGGCGTGGCAAGGGGGGTTCTCTTTTATTTTTCGGAACGTGGGAGGGGGGTTTTTCGGGTAACGCTTCAATGGCTGCGGCGTTAAAGGGTTGCCATCGATTTGGTCGCTTTTAAACGACGCGACAAATTAAAATTCCCTACATCCGGGAAAGGCGACCCCCTGCCATCCCCACCCCTGCTTTAGCTGCTGCGTAGGCGTTGCTCTACAAGTTTAACCAAAAGTCATGCTCGATTAAATTGCTTTTGTTTGCGGTGCCCCCGCGAACGGAAGTTGAGTTACCGAAAAACTCAACTCGAAAAAGCCCATGGAACACCAGATATTTGAACACCCTTTATAGAGAGAGAGAGGTACCAGTACCAGTACCATCCATTGATCTGTGACGTAGGTGCGGCCTTCGCAGCATAATGAAAGGGAGTTGCCCCTTTGTATTCCGCGGTGGGGGCGCAAATTTGAAATCAGTTAACGGCCAATTTGCTGGCCGGCCGCAAAAGAGCCGAAAATAATGCGGTATCGCTTGGTGTGCCATTGTGTCAGTGTCTCCCTCATCAGCTAACCGAAAATAGGCATCCTAAACCCCAACCCCAACCCACTGGTAGCCATCGATCCATTTACTTATTAACGGAAAACATTTTCCACATTCGTACTGGCCAGGCTGACAGGCCGAAAGATGACAAGATGATGGGATGTGCCCGATATCTGAGCCTGCAGTTCGGCGTAACTCTATTTGCGGTAAATTGCCGACCCCTCAATTGATATCCCCTCTAATCACACGGCAAAACAATCTAGGGATGGGTAACTAAGTCTATAGAGAAATGAAACGTTTGCAAAAAATAATATCATTTATTTACTTAATTCTTAAAACTCTAGAAAATAAATATAAATATACGGGACTAGGAATACATTTTAAATTTTTGTCTATTTTAAAGAAATTTTAGAAAATAAATATAAATAAATATACCCACTATATATAAAAAGTGGATGGTTCAGAAATTATAATGCCAAATACCACAAAAAAAATATTTTTAAAATTCTAGAAAATAAACATAAATATATGTGACTATAAAAAATGTTATTTATTTAATTTTTTGAATTCTAGAAAATAAATGTAAAGAAATGTACTCTACGTATGTTTTTTTTGTACATTTAATTTCCATTTTATATGCCTTTCAGTTGACTTTTATTTGCTTCGAATTCCCAAAATATCTAAAGATCATATGCTATTCTATTCAATTTCTCTCTGTGCATCTTTCTGAGCGAGCCATCGAAATGAGTGAACGGTGGACATTCGCGTGGACTAACCGACCGAACTGGCTGACTGACGCTGCCATTATCCAATTTCCATATGCAAAGCCAGTTGACATTTTGCGGCAGCTACAATCGCCACCCCCCCTGCAGCCCCCTGTCGCCGCCCATGGCCCTGCTATATGGGATATATATCCCATATCCCAGCCAGCCCAATCGCCTTTTCAACTGAGCCAGTGTTGTTCCACTTGCATAGCAATTTCGTCTGCGCCGTTGTCGTCACTTTGATTGATTTGACTTTTTGTGCTGCGATTTTCGTGTCGATTGCGAATGTTTGCAGGGGTGTGGGGTTAGGTGGCTAGGGGGTTTGAGGGTTTGAGGGGCTTAGATGGTCGCTATAGAGGGGGGTTCCATCGATCGGTTGGAGTTTCTTTTGTTGTATTAAGTCTTTTGCGGCATGGGACATATTCTTGGAACCTAATCTTAGTTAAATCATATTTACTAACTATACATAAAATAGTTTAAACATACTTGCACTTGGAAGTCCTCAAATCTTAATCAAGTAATCGACTCTACTCGCTTTCAACTTCGAGAACTTTTACAGAAGACCAAAAAAAACCCCGTCAAGAGTCGCAGAGACAAAGGAACAATAGGAAGGAGTTCAGATGAGGGAGCGGATTTTGAAACCGTCGCCAGAGATTGTCAATAAACTGGCAAGAGGAGATGTGATGGGGTCGGGACTCGGCGGGTCCTCCGAAAAATAAATCCCTGCCGAGAACTTTATTGTCAATGCTCCGTTTAAAATTCCAATCGACACCCGAAAGCGGCAAAGTTCAAGCGGCTGCAGATCCGCGGACCGAAAACCCTCGAGTCGAGTGTGTTTGTGCATATTTTATGCAAATTACCGCCTCGCCGATGCGATTTATGTGGCTCTGTGCGAAGAGGCGACTTCAGCGACTGCAACTCCAGCGATGAAAAAATGTAAAACAATTTAACACTTTACACGACATTCAAATACTTTTGTGGGAAATTACGCGCACCGATTGTTCCTATATATGCATGGCCATATAACCATATAACTGGGCCCCGAGTAATTGGCCGCCTGTTTATTGGGTGTCGTCAGCAATCGGCAATTGGCGCTGCCAACTCGCCATCTCAATTTCCATCCCAATCCCCGACCCACCGATATAATCCCCCCTTTCTGCATTTGGCGGCCTCAAATTGAGATTGGGGCAGCCAGACATCTCCATCTGTCTGTCTTTCTGCCTAGGAAAATTGCATTCACAGATTCCTTTCGATCGGAGGAAAAATGCCAGAAAAATTCGCACTTAAATTGGTGCTAGTATTTTTACTACTCTTTAAATGATCAAGGAGAAATGCATCAAATTGGACTGCATTCTTCAGCCTACCATTTATAGTTTATAGAATCCATAAAGCCTTAATAATCGCTTTATAAAATACATTATTAACAGGTGTTTCCTGTGGATGCATTTCAAGTATTTTACATTTAATGCGCTTAAATCATTTGCATTGTTCTCAGTCTCCAAATGTATTATTCTAGATTTAGCACACTGAAGGGGGTTCTATTGTTCCAACCCCTCACTCGATTAATGCCTGATTCATGGGCTTAAGACAGCAATTAAGATGCAGCAATGTTCAAAATATAATATAAGCTCCCTCTATTAAATTAGCTAAATTTGAATGCACTTACATGCACACAGAGAAAATGGGATCTACTTATTAAATATTACATATAGATTAAAATAAATTAGTAAGTAGAACAACTGACCAAAAATACTGTTTTTAATAAAATTGGCTTTTTGTATTTTTCCTCATATCTCTGTGGACAACAAAGGTATTGATTTTGCTAGCCACTCGCAAATTGTGGCCAAAATCGCAGGACAATAAGGGCCGCAACGAGAGCATTAAGAACAACGGCAAACAGTGTTTCGGCAATAAAGAAATCGACGGCGGAGGCAACACCGAAATTGGTACAAAGAATCGGGCATAATAAATTGGCTACAACTGACGGATTGTGGGCAGACGGCAGACAGAGGCCCAAAAAGAAAAGAGAGAGAAAAAGGAAAAGGGGGGCGAACGGGGGGTTTAGCGCAGACGACGAAGAAGAAGCAGCAGCAGCAGCAGAAGAAAATACGCGCACGGTTGCACAGGGGGTGGAAATGAAGGGTGGGGAGGGGGTGAAGCGGCTGCTGCTGCGTCCAGCATTTAACACTCAATTTAATACGAAATTTATGGCCAAGCGTCACCGACGACATGCGACTTCGATTGGGAGATTGCGAGCTGCACTGCGAGAAACATTAAAAAACAAAATAATATAAAATAATATTTTCATAAAAAAACCGAAATCCCGAATTTCCAAAACAAAAAAAACAGTTTTTTTTTACCGTAACAATAAAAATATTGATCCGAATATGGATTGCCATACCTTTCTGAGCTCGTTATTAAATTTAAAATCGATTGGCATTTAAACCTGGACATTTTATTTTTTTTGTCATTTTATGTAAAAAACCATGATGTACCCCCTTACAAAAAAATTAAAAATTTGCTAAAATTTGATTTTCTCAAGATCACCCGAAAAGTGTCATGGATTTATTTATTGTTTTGTTATCTGTTCAAAACAGTATGTATTTTTGGTGTAGGACCATTTTTGAACAAGTTACAGCAAAAAAATCAAGCAGAAAAAAATTCAAAGGGAGTTGCTTTGTCACAGAAACAGCTTAAAATTTTGTACTGTTATATAAAACAAGTATCCCTTCTTTTTCCTCTGTGTGCAGAATCGAGTATTGGTGAATTTTGGAACCGACTGACTAACTGACTGACTTGGCGGACGCATCGCTGCACACTTGACTGCCCTTGGACTGGGTGGGTATACACATATATGTGTGTATAAACAGTGGGCGGGGGTGGGACAACTCAAACAAATTAAAGACATTAGAGTTGATTTAATTTACGCCTGACCATCTGACCCCGCAGCAAAGCGGACCTGCAATTGGCACTTTTTACGCTGCCCTGTGACAAATTGTCGTCCGGCTACCAAAAGTGAAATGACCCCTCCTTCACTTCTCATCGATTCGATTCCCAAACAGTTCCATATGGGCCCGCACAATTTAATTGCTGGGGTTGACTCAAACTCAGAGACGTAGACCTGCCCCTGGAATTTGGGAATCTTTCGAGTGTCAATTTCGTAAATTACAACGATTTGCCAAAAGGCGAAAGGCAAAAGCCAGATGGGCTGCGTTATGTGAGGGGTTGAACGCATCGTGGGGATTAAGCCATCAGGCTAATGCGTTCTCAATGCAAGTCGAGCAATTTTCTAATGAACCTTGGAGGTTTCAAGAAAAACAGGGGATTAGTTTGAATTTGCCTGAAATTGACAGAAGATGAAATGGTGAAAAAACAATGCACTCTACTTGTTTAAATGAAACTACCCCTTTAATTGTTTAATATATATTACGGCCATAAATGGTAATTTAATGACATTTAATTAATTGTTGAATTTGACACTTGACATTTCAAAGGTTTAATATAATATTGCATTTTTAAGCTTTGTTATAACTTTTTGCATTTTTATTCGCATTTATTTGGTATCTCTGAGTATTAACTTGGCCAAAAGATCAAAGGATATACCATCTGTCCTTGCCAATTCATTTCATTTAATTGCTCATCTATTTGATGGCCGAACGAGCGACAAAGATCGCTAATGAAGTAAAAATCGCCAAATGCTCACTCAATCGCAAATTGATCGCGGCTAATCGAAGGCCCAATCAGGGCTACCTAGAACTGAACTAAAACCCATCAAAGGCCAGTCGGCAGCAGCAGCAACAATGTAGATCAAACCGAAGTCCCGGAGATCAACGCGGCGGCACAAGCTCGCACTCGAAATTTTCGGGCTCAGGTCCGCTTGTGCCGCCTCAACGAGTTCGGTTCGAGGGGTAGGGGTCTCATAAGAAAGGGGTCCTATGGCAGAGAGAGGGGTATCTGCCGGGAACTGCCTTTTGGTGCCCTTTAAGGCCTATCGCGTGATACGATCGCATAGCCGAATGTCGTCTTCGTCTATAGTTTTCGCGCCAGGAAGAAGCCTGTGCTGCCAAGTTGGCTATTTTGTGGATATATTAAAATATATGTTGGAGGAAGTAGTACCTTTATAATAAAAAGACCTTAACTGGCACCAAAAAACTCTTACTTAAGAAATAAAATATTTCATAATAATACAAAAATGTAAAATTAATTAATTAATAAAAAATATATTTATTTTATTCTCTGATGTTTTAAATGCTTTCAAATTCTATCATTAGATGGATAAATGGTTAATAAATGATAAATAAATAAATACATAATCTTCATACATTTATTTCAAATAATACCTCCTCGTATTTCTCATTTCTAAACATTAAACTTCGATCTATTCTATTTGCCACAAAGTTCTAGCCTTTTTCAGCTATATCTTTGGCCTCACTGACCGATCCTAACCATATGTACACATGCGGCTGCCGTTACGTGCGATCGGTCATTTGGAACCGATCAATTAGGGGAACACACAACAATCGGAAGATATAGCCTTAGGCATAGTGCGATTCCGATTCCGGATCGGTGGAGACGATACATAGCGATCGTTCGATCGATGGATGGATATGGAAATGGATATGAATGTGTGGGCCATAATGGAAAAAGTGGTTCTGTCTTTTGTCCTCCAGAATTCCAGTGCCAAAGGTCAAAGTCTCGAGGCCAGAAGTCTAGCAATCCTGACCGCCGCACCTGACGGCTCTTTCACACGGTGGTGGTATTATTATATTTGTACGGTGGTGCGGTGATGCGGTGGTTCGGTGGTGCTGCCTTGCGGTTTTATGCCAGTTGGCATGGCTGTAATTTTTAGCACGAAAGGTTGTTTGCCACAATGCGAATGCGTGCGTATTCAACTGTCAAAGTCTTTGAGTTTTGGGCGTTTTAATCAGCAAATAACAAGGCCATGTCGGCATACCCTTCCTCCTTCTACCCAAACCCAAACCCGAACCCATACCCCTATATTCTATATGGCATTGAAATTGAATCGATTCGATCGGCATTGGAGTGGAGAATTGAAATTGGAATTTCTTGCAGTTGTTGGGTGTCAGTTTGATAAGTTGGTCGGACCCCGAAACAATGCCCGCTGTTAGCTGCTCCGCCCGATCTCTTCTGGCGTTAGCACCTCCGCCTATATATACTCTTTATTCGGTCGCAAAGAACTGCAACAAAAGCAGCAGTTGACATTCCAGAATCCAGCCCGAAGACCTGGGAATGGATATTATTTCTGGGCTCTCTTTAGATCGATGAAGTGGCCACTGAGCAGCGGAGCCGAGCGGGTTGATAAATCAATCAGGTGACAAGTAATGCCCGGTAAAACAGCACCCACTGCCGACCAATTTCAACCGAAAGGTTATAAATAACATAAAAATAACATTTATATGCTAAGATTGTAAGAAAAGTGTGACCAAACTTGTATATAATGCTAAAATGTGACCTTGCTAACTGCGGATAATAGAGTACAGTTATTTTTCGTAGTTTATAGTTATAAATACGATACTTAGATTGCACTCTTAATTTAAAAACAGACTGCTTGATCACTTAAGAGTTATCCCTTGGAGCCTGGTGGCCGATGGCCTCTTAGCCGCTGGTTAAAGATTCATCCGCCTCTTTGGATCCCTGTCTGGCTTGAAGTGCCCCCTACATATGTATAGATATGGAATCCCCCTGCTCTTGGGGCAATTAGTATGGTCCGTGGCTGTTTGACTTTGCATGACTTGGGAGCATATGCTATTGCCCCTCTGAAAGCGATGCACACACGTGGCCAGCTGATTAATCACGTAAATGCGTAGTGGAGCACTCTGCTTTATATGTATACCCCTGGATATATCGCCCCCTGGATTCCCGTTCCCCATTCCCCATTGATGACTACGTGCAGCCGGAGAACACTCTTGCTCTAATGAACTAAATGGCGGCAAACGGCGACGACAGCGGTCAACTTGAGTTCCTTTGGCTTTGTGCTGTGATGTGATGTGATGTGCCACACGCATGCGAATGATGCAGCAGCTGACCCCCGCCCCTAAGACCGATGTATCTTTATGCCACCACTGCCACGCCCCCTTCGGCGACCCCATTAATATGCCATGCGAGCGCTCAAATTGCAGGCCATCCTGCGAATGTCTCATCCGAACTGCAGCGGAAATGTGGCCACTCCTACAAGGCATACCATGGCATACCTCCTCATATCCTCACCCTCATCCTCATCCCCCTTCGTCTCCTCCTATATCCCGAACCGAACGGAACGGAAACGGAACCCAGGCGAACTGAGTTGAACCGACCAGAAGTGACCAGGACACAGTGCAATTTGGCAGCATCGAAGTCAACTCTCGCCATGGCGACTCATCATTAACACACACGGGGAGTAGGAAGGCGGCAGGAGGCAGGAGGAGCCCGAAATGAGGTACACTCAGGGAAAAAATGTCTACTAAATTCAAGTTGCAAATTATATTATTATAAGATTAAGATAAGGTGATAATAGAAACTGTTCATACTGTTTTATTTGCTGTAACTTGACGAAATATGTTCCCAAATCTTTACTTACTGTTCTTTCCCAGTTGTTTATTTTTTATAAAGGATTATCATGGGATTTAGAAATTATAAAATAAATCATAATAATATATTTTATTTTTATTTTATTTTTCAGTGTTACTCCGCGCATAGTTGCCTACAATTCAACTTCAGCCAATTGAGTTGTGTCCACTGCACACTCAAGGGGCAAGGAGGCCGGAGAGTTGGGATAGGATAGGATAGGACAGCATCGTGGACATGGGCGATTCGGGGGGCAGGGACTCAAAGGTCCTGTAGCCGCAGAGAGGGACGGGCAAACAACAAATGGTTTACGTGCCCCTCAACTAACGGACTACCAGAGAGCTCTCTGAGTCCCCTTGATCCACCGAAACGATGTTATATAGTATAGGTATGGCATGTGCCCCATGCAAATGCGCTGCTTTGTGGAGGGATGGTGGGCAGCGAACCAAGAGCAGTTCCATATGCATTATTTATAATTTTGACATCCCCCCTCAGAGGGAAAGGTTGATCCCTCACAAACTACCTTTAAAAATGGAACTCCTTTCCTTTCTTAATGCTTTGCTGCAATGGCAAGGCCACACTTTTTGTAAGCACCAGCTAGTGTGACCTTACTTCTGCAATAGTGCCAGTGTGGCCTTGCTAATCAGAGAAATGGAATTATAAATTTGTACATCTTATTAAGAGACTTATTTCAAGTGCAAGCAGGAAATCTCCACCCCATCAACAACTTTCAATTTCGGCATAAAGTGTGCAAAGTCACAGTAAATATATGATGACACCCAAAAATGACTTAAGTGTTGTCTCAACGAGGAACAATAATAGTTGATGATGATGATACAAATGGCTCATCTTTGGGAACTGCTACTCCCCGACAAAAGGGCAATGCGCCGTCACATTGGGCCCAGCAGGTGATCCGCCCCCTCTTCGATTTCTTGGGGTGACAAAATGCGATGGTAATTGCTGGAATAATCGCTCCATCTCCGCTCCACAATCAGTTCGCCTTTGTCCCGTAACTTCGTTAAGTCCAAGTCGCTGGCTAAATCCAAGTCCAGGAAGGAAATCCCGTGGTTTCTGTTGCGTCTCAACCGCAAAGCCATCCCTTTCAATTCTCTTACACCCCCCTCGCCCAGTCTCTCCGCCACCCATGACAGCTCCTGTTTCTTTTCGGCTTTTGCGGGGTGGCTGTGTGATAATTTGGGTACAGCGGCAGTCGCCGCGGGAAATGTAATAATACATCCGAAAATCAGTTGTTATTATTGCTAAGCGTAAGCGATACGGCCAGATCCGGTAACCCCTTCCACTGCACTGAGAAAAAGTAACTAAGTGGCTTGAACAATTAATTAATAATAGCTGGTAAAATATATAAAAACGTAACTAATTAACGATGAGCTTTTAAAAAAATAATTCTTAACCTTAAGCCCATCATCGTCTGTCCAAAAAATAAGTTTTCCTTTAAATATATTAAACAATATAATTAACTAAATAATTAAAAAATATATTTAACGTATGGTACTTTAAATGTAACATGCGGGCGAGATATCGGCCTTAAATATTTACAAATATTTTGTGCACCAATCCTACACTCAGCTGACTATTAATGTATATTTTATCAAGAAATATGACAAAATTATTATTTCCGTGTACGAACGTCCGAATTTCTCAGCGGAACTCAGTACGCACTTCTTCGGCGGCATAATCACAGTAATCATAAGCCAGGGGTTGGGTGCCAGTTGCGAGGGGTTATACGGATGGGTACAGCACCCCACCGACTCGTTGTTGCTGTTTATTTTTTACGCTGACTCAATAGAAATGTTTTGTGCAATTGCGGCTCATAAAATCACAGCGGGTTGGCGTCTGGCGCGATCGGGGAAACCGAAAAAAGCGAAAAGAAAAAAACGAACGGATTCCGGACCTCGAGCTCTCTGGAGTTGTGCAAAACGATGACAACGGCAATAAAAATTTGTGGGTCCTGCCCCGGCACTGCCCAACCTCTTTTTCGCCCTTTGTCGGTGGTGCAAACTGCCAAATAAAAGAGTTCACTTTGTGGCTCCATGAGTTAACGTTACTAATTGGTTGGGAAAAAATGCACAGAGTTGAGGAACTCAACAGGGCAAAGGGGTAGCCAAGTAGAGGATCTTGCATATATAGAGTAAATATTATTTTTATGCGCCAACTAACATATTATTTGTGTTACCTTACAGAACCTAAGAAATCCGTCAATAATATATGTATAATATAATATCTAGAAACACGAAAATAAAACATTTCTCATATCCCTAAAGTAAAGTATATAATTCTATATGTAAATTAACATAAAAAATCCATAAATGACATAGTTATAATATTTGTATAGTATTTTAAGACCAATTGTTAGTTTTGTAAATTTTAAAAATAAATTAATAAATCGCATTTAAATAAAATGCTCTTCATCAAAGAAATATTCTGGGTAAAATATTATCAGTGGACTACGA
This sequence comes from Drosophila takahashii, assembly GCF_030179915.1. Taxonomy (NCBI): domain Eukaryota; kingdom Metazoa; phylum Arthropoda; class Insecta; order Diptera; family Drosophilidae; genus Drosophila; species Drosophila takahashii. Next base: position 18,357,226 of record NC_091683.1, read on the forward strand.
TTATTATGTAAACTATCTGTATTAGCTTTAAATTTTCTCTTACTAGAGAATTTTACTGAAATAAGTTCAGAGATCCAGTCTCTAAAAACCTGCTCTAAATACTTTCAGAATATGATATATAACTATACGGATTATAGTATATACATTATAGTATTGCCAATCCCAATCCAATCCAATCTCCGACGAGTGCTCCCATCGCCCAATGGGGCACATCAATATTAATCAGCATAAGCCGCGCCATAATGGTTGCCATAGCCGGGTGTTGACACCACCCGCACCACCCAAGGATCGGGGCCACCGCCATCTATCTATATATCCATCTCCTCCCGAGTGCTGCGTGTTTGGTTCCGGCACATATATACTGGTTTATATATAAATCTCCTTCTGTTTGGGGATCCTTTTCGGCGATGTCACCGCCGCTTTGCATGTCGCCAGTCCACAAAAGGTGAGTTCGCCCCAAGGAGACAGCACCACCCAAAGCGAAAGAGTTGCGGCTGGTTGGGTGGTTTGGGGGCCTTGAGTGTGGGTGAGCTAAAAAAATTAACGGAATAATAAACAGGCGCTGCTAACGACACGCGGACAGAGCGGAAAGGCAGCCGGAGCCAGCGGCACGAATCCTTGCGAATTAATTGTAATTCATGCGCCGCAATTATCACAAAAAGGAGTCCTGATATTTCAGGCAGTTTCAAGTTGCCGCCCCCGCCCCCACAATCTACTAAAATACTTTGTGCACTTTACAAAAATATGTAGTGCCACTAGGCAGTAATTTATTTACTTGAAGAGGATATATTTTAAGATATAAAAGCTATATAATTGTTGCACCAATATTTTGAAATTTATTTTATTTTATTTTAATTTTTATTTATTTTATTTTAACTAACAAAAAAAAAAAGTTGAAATCCGAATTTTTATATGCTGAGGGTGCTGTTTTTGTTTAATATTATTATAAGTAAATATGATATTATAAATAGTAAAAGTCCCTCAATATCCTTAACCTTTTATCGTATATCATCATAATCAGCTCGCATTTTCTTGCTGTGTATATATTCAAAACCATCGGATCTCCAACCGCCAAGTTCCGATTCGAAAACAACTCAAACTGTCAACTGTTTTCGAGGTCATAGCCTAACAACGACAACCACAACAACAGCGAGGTGGATGGGGGTGGTGGGTGGTGGATTGGGGGGTGGCCTACGGGGAAGACGCTCGGTGACGGAGGCTCTCGCGCTTATTTAGTGACACTGATGAGTGGGCGTGGCAATAGCAATGAGCGTTAAAGTGAGCAGCGCCAGCGAGGCATAACGTTTGGAGCCCCGAAAGTCCCCCTGCCCCATCTATCCATACCTATATATATCCCCCTGTTATATATCCCGCTATAAGGCTATAAGTATAGCTAACCCCCCATCTATACCCTCTTGGCACCCCCTTTTAATCAGAGGGGCTGTGGCCGTGTGCAAAACTTTTCGCTCTTTTCCACTTTTCTTTCGGGGGCCCTGGCCACAGAATTATGTTGATTGGCAGCAATTTGTCATAACGTGAAATGAGTTTGTTGTCGTAACAGGCTTAAAAAACCACCAATCTCTCCCCGCCCCTCGAAGAAAAGCTAAAAGGATAGTTGGGCAAAAATATGTCGATAAAAACAAACAAATTAACATTAAATGAAAAGATTAAGTGTTTAAGTTTTGCCCTTTTGCCAGGCACGAAAGGCGGCACCAGCAACGTTTCTGGGGGATTTGCGGAGTTATGTCAGCCACAAAATGGCAGCCACAACATTTCTGGGGCGGGGGTATGCAAATTAGGGGATCCATATAATTTTAATTGCACCTACAACTGGGTTTTTACTCATCGTAAATTAAGTATACTTTTAGAAAACATTTAACTCAAGTGTTTCGGTTATATTGCATTTAAGCTATTGTGATTTTCAATAACTTTGAGGTTATTCTGTCAGCACTTTGAGGTTATGTACGGCAACTTGTACCCTAAAAATAAGTTTATGGCTAATTCTTTAGTTTCTCGTATGTTTCCTTTTCTTCCGCCCCCTGGAAAAGCGGACAAGCTGCTACAGGTTCAGTTTTCTTTCTGTCCCTCACTCGCTGCTTTCGTTTCGGGTACAGTTGCTCCTTCCGCTCGAAGTTCGAGGCTAAATGCAGAAAAAGCGCCGTTGACAAACGACCCGAGGCGGATCCACAGGACCGGCCACAGCCACCGCCGGAAGTCGAACAATTTCAGGCTATTTAACTTGGCCAGCCGAGCACTCCGGTTTCCCAGCTTCCCAGTTTACCAGCTTCGCAGCTTCCCAGTTTCCCAGTTTCCAGTTTTCAGCTCCGGGCCGCTTTGGTCCACGCTTTGCCACGCTTTGTTGACAATAGTTTCACAGCAAATTAAGAAAAGGTTGGACACAGCACAGCAGCCTCCGGCCGAAATTTGTGGCGACACTTTCTATGCAAATTGCAGCGCACACAAAAACACGCACATGGCTGAACAGTGCCACCCACTCACATGGCGCAAAAGTACAGTCACCGCAGCGGAAGTACAGTCACGAAAAGCGGACGCAGCGTTGCATGCGGCTGCCTGCTTTTGCCTGCATGTGTGTGTGTATGTCACAAGTTTTTGGGCAAACTCTCATAAATCTTCGCTTACACAATGTTGGCGGGTCAGTTGCTGTAGCCGCCCCGCCCCACGCCTCCTTTCCAGCCGCCAGTGATGCCACCTCTCAGTGGAACATTAAAAGCTAGAACCCAAAGTTGTTTTAAGTAACAATGAAAATAACAATGCAAAAATAAAACAAAATATCCAGGTTTAAATGCCAATCGATTGGAAATTTAATAACGAGTTCAGAAAGGTATGACAATCCATATGTGGATCAATAATTCCATTGTTATTAAAATGCAGTTTCTGGAAATTAAATCACATTTTTCATACAAATAAATGTAATTTTAGGTCACATCGTTGCAAAGCAACATAAATTTGGAAAGAGGCTAAAATAAATGGATACATCTATTGAACACTATTCAAATGCAGAGAGGTTGAGACTCTAGACTGCAAACTTTTATTATTTATCTAACCGAAATGAGAAAAGCAGTTCTGGATCACCATTCTTTACGGCTGAAAAACGTCCGATTAGGCAACACCGTCAGCCACCGCAGAGCCGTAAACTTTCGACCAGCTTTGCATATTCGGGGGCATCTGTTGGCGAGAATTTCGAAGGGGGTCCGTGTTTCGGCGGTGGTGTTTCAAGGCAGGCAGGAAAGTTTTATTGAACATATTGTCTAAACAACATTATCCAAACCAAACCAAACCTAACCGAAGTTTCGTACCCCAAACCCCCGTTTTTGCAGTTTGCTGTTAGTTTCGGAGTCAATTGAAATTAATTATGTTGTTGGTCGACAATTTATGCGCCATAAGTTGGCCCACAAGTGTGCGGCGGCATAAATTGCCAAGAGACCATTACCACACAGTGAGAAAAATGGAAATAATATTTATGATATTTAATTTTAATTTTATTTTAAGAATATGTTTAACTTATGAATTATTTTATATTTTTTCTGAGAAGCCCAGTGAAGGCGAGTGAATATCCCATTGTATTCTGTTACATTTTTCCCCGTGTAGAGGACCCGAAAATAGGGAATGGGAATGTGTTTTTCGGCCTGCATTACATGCCGGCAATTCGGCCAATTTCCATAATGGCCAAAATTACACTGACCGCGAGCGGTCGGCTGCCAAACGCTGACAAATTTCCCATCGAGTGTCGCCTGACACTTTAAACGCACAGTTCACCTGTGATGGATAAGAAAATTACAAAATTTCATGTGACACTTCATAAAAGGAAAGCCAATTGGCCACTCAAAGGAAATTACAGCCAGAAATTACCCAGCGGCTAAAAAGAAGAAGAAAATACGACGAAGCTTGCATATTAAACAGCTGAAATTTTTATGAATGAAATCAGGGATTGTGATTTTCGGGTCTTGGGTCTTGGATTCCGATTTGGATTGGGAGCGATCTTATCTCGGTTCGTTGACGCCGCACTCAAGTGCCTCCAGTGACACTAGACACTCGACACACACCTAGGAAAAGGAAAAAATAGTCGGGGGGATCGTGACAAGTGCACTTGATGGCCCGGAGAACAATGAGCCGAGATTTGACTCATGTCTGGGGCTTCCGAGAATGAGTAGCCCATCTGGGAAATGGGCTTGGCCCCCATTCAATATTTTCCAAGTTATTCCTCAATAAATCAGTGGGTTCTCTGGCCTATCGGTGCATTTAATAAATATTAAGCACTATTCGAGATGATTCTTTATAATAATAATAATATTTATATATATATTTTTATATATATCATCCAGACCTTTAAAAGGTAAAGATTCAAGCACGGTCAGGCGCCACTTAATTGAAACCCTTCCCTCGGGGAAAAAAGTACGCGGATCTTGAGGACATCCTGAATAGCTTTCTTCGGCATTCAAAGGCCAAAGTACGGCACTCCAGGTCTTCAGCTCTCCAGCTCAGAGTCTCACGTGTTTATATGTGCGATTCACACCTGCGGACCCCACATATATACATACATATATGTGCTTGTAGCCCCAACTCAATTCCATTTGCCAGCCACATCCTCAACGGAATACCGGAATCCCTGAATCCCGGGCAGAACTAACTGGAGCGGAGGCCAGGAGTGCCACTCGTCAGATAATCGCAGAAACGGCCCAAGAAGAGCATCCTCAAGAAAATGATATATAAAATGCCAGTGTCCCTCCCCGATTTCCCCATTTTCCAGGGGGGGGCAAGTCCAAGTTGGTGAGTGAGTCGACACATCAAAGCAAGTGCACAAATTAAGCTAAACAAAACCAAACAACAGGCAGCCACTCACACACACACACACAAACCGGGGGATTTTACAGGGGCTGTGTGAAGGGGGGGCTGCTTAAAAATGACTTCAAAAGGGTTCAGAAAAAACATCCATGGGATGGTTTGTACTGTATCTCTTAGATTCATGTCCTAACTACCTTAGGTCGTATTAAAAAATATATATTTGGCTAACACCTAATTGGGGAATAATTCTAAAGGGCTTCTCGATGCTCAGAATGATCTGTAAATACTTGGTGATTTAAATCATCAGATCTTACTTTGAGTATTTTTAATAATACAACTTAAAAGTAAAATAATAGAGATAATTAAAGTAGGAAAAAAGGTGGAATTCTAAAATTCAAACCTATCGACCCATCTTTGGTAAAAAAAAGTCCCCCTTTTGAGCTACGCCACTGGTTGGGACAGTCTTGTCGGCATTCTTTCAAAGCGTGTCCCTGCCCCCCCCCCCTCGCATCATCCACGTAGCCCCTGAAAAGTTAGCCCCAAGTTGCAGGAGCGTCAGATGAAGTTGCTCCACTTCAACTCACACACTCAGGACTCGCTTGGTTACACATGTGTGTGTGTTTCAGTATATGTGTGTGGGTAAAAGTTCAACTTGAAAGTAGCTGTACTTGGTTGCCTTTTTTTCAGCGCAACTTTGCCGACTCCGCAAACCCGCAGGACGAAAGGACGAGCCAAGACGACATTCCTGGGGGCCGAGAAAATGTTCGAAAATAGCCAGGGAAAATGTGTGGGTGAAAATCAATCTCTAGTATTGTGTAAATATCAATCGATCGATTCAATATATAATGATGATAAAAGAGCAATATTGAATATTAATCGCAATAAAGTGTAGGAGATTATTTAGCCAAAAGTCATACAGTAGTAGCACATTTTAGTCCTCTGCCATTTATTTGATCCTTTTATTTTTTCTTTCCAAAATATTTTCGTTGAATTTCGGTCAATGCAATTATGCATTTTATGAGGGGCCAACTTGTCAGTGCAACTGAGTTCTTTATATTTTCATTTTTATTTATTTCCTTTTCGGGTAATAAATGGAATTGAAATGCATAAATAGTTTTTGATAGCCTGCAATCGATTTACACAATTTTCCTCCTGGCCTCCGCAGGGAAATTCTCGAGTGCCAATTGCACTCGACGTTTCGAGTTTATTGAGAGAAAAACACCCCCACATGTCGGAGAGGTATTAACTAATTTTATTAAGCCATCATCAAAAAGCCGGACAAATTGCAGTAGCAGGATGAAAAAGGAAAGGCAAAAACTGCGGGCTAGCTACGAAAATTAAATGGACTGGAAAACTGGTCACTCACTCGTGCCCAAGGAGCCTTTTCGGGGGTGGAATATCATCCATCCATCCATTCTGTGGAGAGTGCGTGCATAAAACATTGCTTATTACAACAGCAGCAACAACAACTGGACCTGGGACATTGGCAGAGCAACAAAATTCCCCAAATTCTGTACACAGAAAGGAGCTTCGATGCAAATTTGGCTGCTCCTTTTGGCTCCTTTGGCTCCTGCTGCTGTTGTTGTTGTGGCAGAAACTAATGGGGCACAATGTGTCCACACACACACACACACACACATGGGAGCACACACAGACGCACCGCCTCGGGTCGAGAGCAAAGAGTCCTGGCCTTAAACATGAGCTAAATCATCTGTAAATGCGGGCCTCAGCACGGTTCTCGGTTCAGTTAAGTACACAGCCAGAAAAACAAGTTGAGATGTATGATAAAGTTTGATAAATCGATAAGAATGCAGAGCTCCTATTCCATACTACCCAATCCATTTAAATAAAAATATTCAAATTTGAAACATAAAATTAAATTAATTATTCTATTATTTAAATTAATAATTGTTGTTAATATGTTTATATTTTTAATTAAACAAATTCTTCCTATATATATTTATCTCTTATGAGTTAAAGTTATAAATAATACATAATTTACTTAATAACATATATTTAAATAATTATTTTGTTTTAGTAAATCATCCCCAAAAGTTCACTTTTTTTCCTCCCGTGTAGACTTCTTCGGTCTGTCGTCCGGTTCAGTTCAGTTTGGGCTAGTTGGTTTGGGCGGTAGTTCAGTGGGGTTCCGGGGAGGCTTTGGCCAGCATCATCGGCCTCATCAGCCATGGCCAACAGCACAGTCGACCACGTCCTCACAATGCACACGCACCACGCACATGTGAGTGGGTGGTTGGGTGGGTGGGTGACTTGGGTGGTTATTCCAGTGGGCGGTGTTTCAGTGGTCAAGTGGGATGGCTGCTGCTGCTGCTGCTGCTGACGTGGCTCTGTAGCCGTTTCAGGCGAGAAAATTAAATTGGCCAAAAGTTGAATCCATAACTTTTGGCTATGGACTGGACACACACTCACACTCGCCTGTGAAAATTGAGTGTGTCCAGGATGGGTAGTGAAATGGAAATGGAAATGGGAATGGAAATGAGAATGGGAATGGGAGTGAAGGCTGGAGAATGGATGGATGAAAATGAATGGACAGAAGAGTCGGCCATTTTGGTTCGACCCCCAGAGAAGGCCGGAAAAATACGTGTGCGAAAATGGTCACGATGAAAACGTCCAAAACGAAAATTGGCAATGATAAGCCAGCGCTAACTTGCCCAAAAACAGTGTTTTCGAATTTTAATTAAATAAATATTTTGTAATTATTTTAAATTAATTAAATCAAATATTTTAGGAATCCTCTTTGGCATTTTATAACTGTCATTGAAAAACTTAAAAATTAGATGACTAAAGTACTTGGTATGAAATGGTTTTTAGATTTATAAAATTAATATTATATACTTATGTATATATATTATTATGATGGTCCACTGTATCCCTATTTTTTCACTTCTCAATTATTGCCCAGATGTAACCTGAGGCTATGGCATTATTTTCGATTAAATTAAATATCAACTGTGATAAAAAGAACTTCAAAATTAATACTTGACATACCAGAAAGAGTTTCCCCAGCCGAGTGGAATGCAATAGGCGCCCAAAAATTCAGTGTCTGGTTTTCTACCAAGGGCAAAAGAACTTAGTAGGGGGCGGGGCTCCATGTGGAAACCCTCGTTATAACGGGAATGATGGGAATTTCAGGGACCACCGACTTGTGAGCTCCATTTTGGGGTCACTCTAATAAAGAGCCCGTGCCGGGATTCGGGGACTCGGGAATCCCCCCGCTTTCATAACATATATGTGTGAGTTTCTGCTTAAAAGCCAACAGCAGCTGCCCGAAAAACCAAGAGGAAAATGGGAAAAGCGGGGCGGTAAACTTGGGGCTGGATGCAGTGGGGATCCAACGGCCTGGTTATGTTTGTTGCTGCCTTGTTGACTGGAAAATATGACCGCCAGCTGTTTGTTGTTCTCCAAGCCAGCCCACCCACCCACTCGCATATGGTGATGGGGCGGAAATTTATGCACTGCTGGAACCACCTCCTCAATTCCGGCATATTTCTCCGCACTTTTTTGCTCCTCATGTCAAAGCCGGTTAAGTATTTTAACCGTTTTTACGGCTTCAGTGGGTAGTCTCCCGCAATAAAAAGCATATTTCCATCACAGAATCTTTGATTTTCTTTCTTATCTACTAAATTATGTAACTAGTGGCTGCAAAGCCAATAAATATCCCAAGTCGTAGATTCTTTATCTAATTTAATGAAGCAACTGGAATAATACGATTTTATAAATCTTTAAAATTAAAATCCTTACAAATAAAATAAAACTTAATCCTTAAATATGTAGAAAACAGAGGATATTTGTAAACAAATAATAAGAAACAAAAATTGTGATAAGCATTAACTGGTAAATGAAACAGCAAAGGCTTCTCAAAAACCTCCCCCTTCGTGCACACTGTCGCCACCTAGCCGCCAATGTCGACAGCGAGAGGGCGCCATCTGTGGGGTGGTGACAACACCTCGACTGGGTTTCTTTCGCTGTGGTGGCAAAAAAGCAAGAAAACAAGAAAACAGGCTTCGTCTTCAGCGACTTTACCATAAGGGTGGATTCTTGGCACTCCGCATTAAGACAGGGTTGTTATTCGTTATTTGCAAGCGCATTTCGTTTAAGAAAATTATAGATCGCTATTATTTAATTTTTATTTAAATTTTAGTAAAACAATAAAATTATTTTTTTTTTAATAAATAAAAGTAAGGATGCGAACATTTTAGGTCCCCCATTAATTTTGTACTCTGTTAAGTTTTTATATTACTTTAAAAAAAACCTTTAAAAATATTACCTTAAAAGAAATTCATAAAAATAAGTTGCATCACTCTTTTGCCACTGAAGTTATTAAAGTCATGAGGTATTTAGTTCATTGATAACTATTTAATTAGGTACCCCTCTTCATGGGTGTTTTTTTATTTATCTAACCACGAGCTAATTTGAGTAAATACATTTTGCCAGACATTCTACATTGCTGACTATTTAATTACATGCTGTACAAACTTATGAGACAATGCAATTGCAAATATTTTAATAAAATTACCAACTCTGCTCCATAATGGACCCCTTAATGCAAACCCTAAACGACCCCCCTCCAACCACTTGTTGCCCCAATTTTCGGTTAGTTGGAATGCACCACCGCCAAAAAAAAAAAAATAATAAAAAAACTCCTCGCAAAAACCGGGAAACTAAAAACTCACATGTGGGTCTTTTCCTTTTTCCTTTCAGGATAATAATAGGGGTGCGATGGCGTGAGGGTGGTGCTGCGGCGGTTAGAGTGTTAGTTGCTCCTGGTGGTCATGTGTCACCATTGGCCAAGTGCTTCTCAAAGGACAATGAAGACACACTCGAACGCACACCAATGCATATCGAAAGAGAGCGGCCAACAAAAGAGAGCCAGAGAGCTAGAGAGCAAGAGCGAGAGAGAGAGCGAGAGAAAGTGAGTGTAAAAAGGACCAGGGGTGGTTTTTTCTGCCGGCGTCGCTGCCGTGGTGAGTTTCCTTCGGTCGTCGTCGTCCTCTTAGATTTGTCACCACCGAAAGGGGAGGATTCCTGTTGGTAAACAATGGTGGGTGGGGGTCCTTGTGAGTCCTTGTTTTTACTATTACTATTGTTGTTGTTGCTCGGATGTTTTTAGAAGCCTGCCTTTCTCCCTTCCCAAGAGTGTGTGTGTGATGTCCTGCGTGTGTGACAAAATGGTGAATTTGCTCTCGCCGTCGTTTTACATGGCGTTTTTTCTCCTCTTTCCTTTTTTTAATAAAATGGCAGCGCGTGTCCTAGCCGAAAGCAAAGGAAGGGTCCTTCCCGTCACAAGCCCACACAAAGCAAAAAAAATAAAAAAGTATATCAGATGATGATGATGCGAAAGATACTGATTGCGTTGGGTGTTGGCGTTTGCCAAGCTGGCTTCAAGCATTTTAGGGTGCCTCTGATCGCTTGTTTTGATACCGAAAATCTAAACATATGCGGCCTAATCTGAAAACTGATGAACGACTTAATTATGCAAATAATACTAGAATTCCTTTTTCTATAGAATCTTATAAATATAATATCTGGATTATATTATCATATTATAATATATGTATTTCTAATTCTCTACAATTATTTTATATGCAAAATACGCAAAGCAAATACGCAGAATAAAATAAAACTGTATAGAAAGTAAGTAAAGAATAAAGGTCAAATTCAATATTTAAATTATAAAAAATAAATAAATTATAATTTAAAAAATAATCATTAAAAATAGAATTATATTGAAGACTGTTCTTTTAACTAACTTAAACTTTTTTTTAACTTTAGGCTTACAGTTTTGCGAATAAATAAATACATTCAGTTATCAGTTGAATGGATTCTTTTCATTTCCCTTGGAACAGGGTTCATCCTGAACGCCAAGTATTTTTTCAGTGCATCTTTTTTTTGTTGTGGGGGACTCCCCATCTTTTCTCGAGGACTCTTTGGTTATTTCCAATTTGAGCTTGGGCGAGGCGGTCTTTCGTGTCAACCGTCGTCATCCTCAGACGCCATTGTTGTGCCTCGGCTGTTGTTGTTAATTTTGCTGTTGATTTTATTGTTGTTGTTGTTTTTTTTCGAGAAGCTTGTCCTGGCTGCTGTTGTTGTTGTTGTTGCTGTTATCCTGGCTTTGGCGTTGGCGTTGTCGCCCCGAGGGTGAAAATAAGGCATTCAAGCGAGAGACACATTCAACATCTATCTTATACAGAATCACCCGCATACATACATACATCCATATATACCAACTAACTTATATATATATATATATATGTATGTAGGTATGTACATAAGTATGTATATACCCTATATGGACTGTTGTTGTTGTTCTTGTATACATTTGCGGCAGCCGGCAACTTGCAAATTATTTAAGATGCCATCATTTATGTATATTGATTTGGCCCGGTAACAACAACAACGCGACGAACAACACAATTCCAGGGGAGATAGGATAGGTACTTATATGCGACCATTTGCCATCACTAATTGAAATACTTTTATCAGTGGCTCTGTTCTATTAATGCACAGTCCGAAAAAAAACTACTAAATCAATCAACTAACTGAATTATGAACGAAAAGCATGCAACTTTTAAGATAAAGCGAAGAAAATGAATTCATTAATAATAATATAATTTGATTTTTGATAACTAAAATTAAATCAAATTCTTGCCTTGAGATAAACTATGAATTTTTAAGTTTATAATATTATATATTAGGATTTCTATAAAAATAGATACCTAATAAATAAAAATATTTTATTCATATTTGAGGGATAGTATTGTCGAGGAAATTAATAAGCAAATATATTATACCACTTATTTCTCACCGTGCATTAGTTACCGATGTTGTTGTCTTGGGCTCATCCTTGGTCCCTGTCCGTTTATCCTGCCCCGAGGGATTGGCATCGATATGATCTAAGGGCTGCTGCTGTCCTGATTTGGCTTCCTTTGCTCCCCGCTCCTTTCATTTCATTTCATTTCGATTCATTTGAGTTCAGTTCGGTTACTTTTATTTTATTTTATTTCGTTTAGTTGGCTTGGATTCGTTTCTGTTTTTGTTGCTTGCGCCTGATTGCGCGATTCGGCAGCCCACTCAGCTGTAATCACCATCTAGGGCTATCCTATCGTATCCTATCATCTTCCTAATCATCAGGTAGATCAGGTAGAGGATCGCTAAGAGGAAAAAAAACAAAAATAGAACCAAAACGTGTGGCAAAAATTTTATTTTTCCAAAATCACACGAAAAGTGTTATGGATTTATTTATAATTTTTTTTGTATTTAAAACAGTATGTATTTTTGGTGTATTTTTGACAAAAAAACCAAAAGAAAAAATTCCAATTTTTGTCGAAAACTGAAATCCCGAATTTACAAAAAAAAAAACAAAACGGGTTTTTCCGCTAAAACAAAGCAAATACTGATTGAAAGTATGGATTGTCATGCCTTTCTGAACTCGTTATTAAATTTCCTAACGATTGGCATTTAAACCTTGACATTTTATTTATATTTAATTTTTCGAAAAAAAAATCATAAAAAAATAAAAAATTGGCGAAAATTTTATTTTTCCAAAATCACAAGGAAAGTTATATGGATTTATAGCAAATTTTGTTATCTTTTCAAAACAGTATGTATTTTTGGTGTAGGACCATTTTTGCATAAGTTACAGCAAAAAAACCAAAAGAAAAAATTCCAGTTTTGTCAAAAACTGAAATCCCGAATTTCCAAAAAAAAAACCAAAACCCGTTTTTTCGCTAAAACGTTGCACTTTTTTCGCTATAACAAAGCAAATACTGATTCAAAGTATGGATTGTTATACCTTTCTGAACTCGTTATTAAATTTCCTAACGATTGGCATTTAAACCTTGACCATTTATTCATTTTTAATTTTTCGAAAAAAATCATGGGGTACCCCCTTATAAAAAAATTAAAAATTGGCGAAAATTTTATTTTTCCAAAATCACACGGAAAGTTATATGGATTTATAGCAAATGTTGTTATCTGTTCAAAACAGTATGAATTTTTGGTGTAGGACCATTTTTGCATAAGTTACAGCAAAAAAACCAAAAGAAAAAATTCCAATTTTTGTCAAAAACTGAAATCGCGAATTTCCAAAAAAAAACCAAACCCGTTTTTTCGCTAAAACGTTGCACTTTTTTCGCTATAACAAAGCAAATACTGATTCAAAGTATGGATTGTCATACCTTTCTGAACTCGTTATTAAATTTCCTAACGATTGGCATTTAAACCTTGACCATTTATTCATTTTTAATTTTTCGTAAAAAATTATGGGGTACCCCCTTATAAAAAAATTAAAAATTTGTGAAAATTTTATTTTTTTAAGATCACCCGGAAAGTGTCATGGATTTATTTATTATTTTGTTATCTGTTCAAAAACGTATATATTTTTTGTGTAGGCCAAGTTACAGCAAAAAAACCAAAGGAAAAAAATTAATATGGAAATGTTTAGACCCCCTGGGCAAATATCCGGGAATTGGGCCAATGTTTTACTGCCCCATCTGGTGCCCCGGAAAATGTGTTAAATATTTCAATTTCAAATCCAATCGAATGCAATTCTAATAACCAAATCCGGGACCGTATGCAATTTGCATGGCCGGCTGCTGGCCAAAAGTTCAAACCCCCATTTTGCGAGCCCCCAGAGAAATGGCCAGGCGGAATGAAAACGAAAATGAAAATATTTTATAACCTGTTTTATTTTATGGTCTTTGGTCCGGGGGCTTTAGTTTCAGTTTCGCATTTGGGAAGTTTCGGTTAAACTGTTGCAAATTGAGTTTAGTCCGTTGACACATCCACATGCCCCGCACAAAGTCCCTTTTAATAGTTTGAAGTGACAAATTTCGTAAAGCCTTCGATCCAAAAACGAGCAATTAAAGATTTTCAATGGGCTAGTGGAAATTCGTAGCAGGGTTGTGGAAATTTGTGAAATGGAAAGTAAAATGCAATCTCACTGCGCCTTATTTTCATCTCAATTTATTTGCATTCAAAGGACGGAAAAAAGCAATACGAAGGGAAGAAGTTTTTAATTTCAAATGCAGAGCCTTTTCCAAGGTTTTATTTCAAAAGAGTAATAAATAGAGAAAGAAATGACAGAAAGAAAAAGTAAACAACCATATTAAGCACAAAAATCTTTAAAAATTTAATAAAGTAAGTAATTAATTAGACAAAATACAATGCTTAAGTGAACAATCTTTGCTTAAGCTATTTAGCTATTGAAACCATTAATCGATGATCCTGCAATTTAAGCAGATATTTTGATTGCGCTTCTATTATGAATAGAGCTGGAAAAATAGAGAAGTTGGAGCGGTGGTTAAAATATCTGCGTTCGCGGCGCAGTCGAGCATAAAGCTAATCAAAAATCGAATTCAAAATTCAAATCTCGTTCACTCACGTATGCAGAGGCGTTCGAAAGTATGCAACATGTTTAAAAATGCAAAAGGCGGGGGGCAGTGGGGGCGTGGTTCCAGTGGGGGTGTGGCACATCCATTGGACGCCAAATATGCAAATTCAAAATAAATCAAATCAAACGCGCCGCACGAGGTAACGAAGCGGCAGCAACACCAGCGCCTCGCTGACCAAGGGTTGACCATTGTGTGGGGGGGTAAACGGGGTTGGGGGGCTAACCAGGGGCGTAGAGTGGATCCGCGGAGGGGTACGGCCACCTAAATATTTTATGTTGTATTTCGCGCTGATTGTTCATCGGCAAATTGCCTGGAAGCGCTTTGAACGCTCCATAGAGCGCCCACAACAAGTGCAACATTTTGAAAAATCCCCACAGAAGAGCCCATAAAAAACTGATCAACTCTGTTGATTCCCTGGTGGAGTTACAAAAGATTACTCTTTTAATCAAAATGTTATTTTTATTTAACTTAGATATTAATTTAAATCTAAGTCCGATGCATTTCGACTTTTTTATTTTGAGTTAGGAACGCCAAAACAATATCTATATATATTTTTATTTTATAGCTTTATATTATTAACTTTTTTGTATAATTCGTATATTTATATATTTTTTTAGAAAGGTCTCTGGAAAAGGAAATCCCGACGGTTACAGGATGCGAATTCTGGCCGAGAAAAGTTGCACCGCACAGCAGCGCCCCCCAGCGTCATAAATACGCAACAAACGTAAAAATTAAACAAAAACATAACAAATTCATGGGTGCATATATGTGTGTGTGTGTGGGCGAGCGTAGCAATATTTTGTGTAGCCATGCACTGCGAGAAAAGCAAAGGAAAAGGTTCCATATTTTAACTACTTGTGTTGTTCCTTTCAAGATATATTACAGCTTTAAATAAATGATACCTACCATTTTTATTTTATTTTATATATTTAGGTTTTCGAAATCTCTAAAATGGAAATCCACTTTTCCACTATAATCTTAAAAATTTTCTTTGGCACACTTCATGATTACCAATAATTTTTTGTCTGTTTTTGTGGGATTTGAAGTGGGCCCAATTGAGTTTTGTCTACATGCTCCAGCCTCTTTTATCCTTTTTTAATCCCCCCTGCGATCCCTTCGTCCTTGCTACCATTCCATCTGATTCACCCGCCAGTTTTCAACCGGCGATTCCTTCAACACTCGTGGAAATTGCGGAAACGGGTGTTCCTGTGAGGGGCATGGGTTCGCGTCCGAGTTCATTGTGCATAGTCAAATATTTTTCACCATAAATTTCGCACGTCCATCAAAAATTGATTGCGCAACGAGCCGTGCAACCTTTGCACCTTCAACTTTCAAACACACACAACACCCACTCGTGCATTGTTGGTGTTCAAATTTGGAATATTGTTTACATATGGGCATTGTCCAGAGTTCCAGCCACCCGCAGATTGGCGGTGCACTTCTTTTTTTCCATTCCCCCCCAAAAATACCATTTTCCTCTCCGGTTACCCATATTTCTATTTTCTATTTTCGATTTTGAACCAGCGCAGCGATAAATAAATTCAGCAGTTTGGTTAGAAAATTAAAAATCCTTTGAGCGGGCTTTGATTTGATTTAAAGTAGCTAGAAAATATTTAAGTAAATTATTTTCAATAACTTTAGGAATATCTTAACTCTTTATAATTACCTCTGTGTCCAAACAGCGATTAAAGCGGCTAGCAATCACTTGAATAAATTTGTGTACTCAGTGCACCTGCTGCACCACCCCCTGCTGAACCACCCCCAATCGGGAGGCCACCCCTTGAATTTCCAGCACCACCAACGCCAATTGCTGTCCCCAAATGCGAATGGGGAAAAAAGTTGAGATGAAATGGCTGCCGAAGTGCAGCAATGTGCACTAATTTCATTGCTGAGTGCTTTTAGTGGGGACAGCGCCACCCACTAACCAAGCAGCCACCCACCAGCCAACCACCCAACCACTGGAAAAGAACCGCCAATCCGCCGGGCGAATGAAAAGCCCGAGTGGAGAGTGGAAACTTGTGCACAAAAAAGAAAGATGTCAACAGCACCAATTAGTTTGAAAAATTGGCATAAATGAAGCCCGAAGCGAAGGGTGGTGGTGAAGCTAGGTGGGTGGTGCTGGGCGGGTGGCTCTGGCCAGGTGGGTGGTGCAGCTGGAGCTGCGACAAGTGCCTGCTGCCATTGCCATGTTGTAAATAAATGTAGTGGTGGCTCAGCCTCGAGAGCCACTCGATTTCGAATTATGAGCACCGCCCAGCCATCTAATGAGAACTTCCATTCGAGTTTCCCTACACGGCGACAAAAAATATAGTTTATAATTAAATATAATATAATTTAAGTAATGATGCATTTAGTGAAATATTTAATAAATAACTGGATACAAAAGTACGGCCCTTTGTTTTACAATAAAAATAAAGATACAATTTAAGTTTTCAATATTAACCAGAGAATAAATAAATAAACATTAACCACTAAAAATAAAATAAATACAAATAGCATGATTTTAATTAAAAAATGTAATAACTAAATAGGTAATACGTTTCCTTATAAGAACTGCGAACTTACTTTAGTTGTTTTACTTAAACATTCCCAAAAACTGATTATCCAAAGTCAACAAAGAATTAACATAAAAGAATTAAAGAAATAAAAAATTAAATAAAATAAAATTAAAGCAATCGGACTTATTGTTTCCCCGGAATCTTTTCGTTTACTGTATTCCTGAGGTTCCTGAACTGGATGTGCGACAATATTCCTGAATGGGTCGGGTCACTCAAAAATCGGTTAGCCGCCGAGTCAAGTGAGCCACTGAGCCACCGAACCACCCACTCCTGTGGTTGGTCATTAATTAAAATACACAAAATTGCACAAGTGCCCGAAGTGGTTCGATGAGGCCAAAGAGGGGAGCCCAAGGGTTCTGGCTGTGGGTTTGGTATGGTTATGATTTCGAGTTCCCAGTTTTGAGTTCCGAGGTTCCCGGCTTCAAAGTGTCGCCCTCGATTCACATTTTGTCCCTTCTTCATCTCCGCCTGGGTTTTCGCTCTTTTTTGCACTTATTCTGTAGTATTTTTTAATTAAGTACGGCTGGAGTTCTTTTTGCGGAATGAAAGGCAATAAATGCCACTCTGGCAAATGAAATTCTCCCCGTGCCGCAATTTCGAGACGGGATTCCAATTTCGCTGTGTGAAGCCCAACAAATGCCAAAATGGCCGACATCTGTTCGAAAAGCGAAGGGGAGGAGGATGCGGATGCGGACATGGAAAGAGGGTGGTTCAACTGTCGCCCTAATTAATACACCCCATCATCATCTAAAGCCCAGGCCAAACAAAAAACTAAACCCTCCTCGAGCACAAAGGCCGCCATTTAGCGCTCAAGTGCTCGGCGGATTGAGGATTCAGGATTCAGGGGATTCTCGAGTGGTGGCGACAAAATTTCGAACGCCCCGTACATCCGCAGCGCTAACCTCGCACATCCGCACCCATATCCGCATTAGCGCGAGCCCAGAAGATGCTGAAATTAATTTCGCAGCGCTTTTAATCAAATGCTGGCACATGTCGTCGACGGGGGTGCAAATTGCCCGCTTATGTGCTGTGTGCTGTGTGCTGTGTGCTGCGTGCCATGGATATGGACGGATTATGGGGCATTTCATCAAATCAAACAACTTGCGACAATTCCCGGGAGCCAGATCAAAATGGCCACCACCATGGAAAGCTTGCCAAACACACTCGGCACCACTTCGAACCGCCTAACCACCCAACCACCGTTGACGGCATTCAAACAGACAAGGAGTTGAGCCAAGTGGAAAAATAATGAAAACATTCGAGGATAATGATGACGTCGCCGTCGACGGTCCTTGAAATCGATATAAGGTCGGTTTGTTTTGAAAGGAAGAGGAAGAGGAAGGAGGAGAGGGTGCATATAGCTATATGGCTAAGCCGGGGATAAGTGAGCCAACCACCCCGAAAGGAAGCCAGCATCCTGCCAGGACAACCCTGCCAGCACCCAGCACCCAGGACTCGGGACTCTAGATTCCAGATTCAAGATTTGACATTCAGCAGAGGCGGGGAATCGAAGGGGCTGGGCGAAATCGAGACACTCGACACAACAACCGTCAGCGGAAGTCCTCGATAGGCCTCGAGGAAGTAAACACTCTTCAGATGCCCGCAAAAGCTCCTCGAGGTGGAATATTGGGCCAAAGGCTTAGGGGAAATAATGCAAGGGTGTTGGAAGGCTCACAGAAATTGCTTCGATCAGTGGGAGATTTTTAAAAAATATTATTACCTGAATAACATCTATTTTCTAGCATATCAAATTAAATTATCTTAAAATATCATCTGTAAACAAATAGGGTTTTATAACAGAACGACTTAATAATTATTTTAATCCTTTGTGTGACAACATAAATGGCTTCAAAGTGTCAATTACAAATGTATGATAGTCAGACTCCCAGTTTCCTGGGCTGAATGCTCCTTTGAAATGTGATCGAATCGATGGGCTTATTGGGTCTGGGTCCCTCCTAAACTTCAACCTCCGATTCGGAACCCAAGTCCCCAATCAGCTCCCCACTTTGTAGCTCTGTATGTGTTGTAATGAAAGCAGCAGGATCTGGAGGCGAATCCGAATGGAGTGGAGTCGGGTAAAATGTTTTGTCGTTTGTAATCTATTTACACAAAAGGATGCTCCCGACCCAGACTCTTTCCATTCCACTCCACTCTACTGAACCCATCTCATCTCCTCGTGTTGTGTTATGTTTTTCAAGAGCAGCCGAACAAGGACATCCAGATGGACAGACGATGGATGATGGCGGAGTATCAACAGCAGGACCTGGATGCTGGATCCTGGCTGCAGGATAGTGGATACTGGGAGCTACTGCTGGATGGATTGTCATGGTGAGGCGACATTTCATGACAAATCCTTTGTGCATGCATTCCAGACACTGGCACGAGCGAAGGATAAAGGACGTGGCACGAAGGACCAGAAGCAGAACCTGAAATGCACTAAAACTAAAAAGTTAAACTTTAAACACAATTTATAAAAATGAATCAAGTTTGGCATTATAACAATATTATATTATTATAATATTATCCCTATGTAAAAATAAAAAAAGTCATAGATTTGCTTCAGAAATGGTCAGTTTAAATAAACCAAAAATTTGTTTTTTTTTCTTATACATATTTTGGATATTTTACATATTTTAAACCCTATTTTTCGCCCAGTGTTGTGTCCTGTGCACAGGTTTTCTGCTCCTCTGGTGTTGGCGACACAGTTGACGCGCACTCGCCAAATTCTTGCCCCTGCCACGCCCACCGCCTCCGCCCCAAGCCCCCCTTTTAGTGAAAGGGGGTGGCACTGGGTGTGGGCAAATAAAAAGCGAAATGAAAGTACATCCATGTGTTATTGTGTGCTTTCCTCTGGCTGCCCATCATCGTTTCTATCTGCCCTCTCTGTCTGACCGTCTGTCTGCCGTCTCCTTCTTCTGTGGACAAAAACAACAACAACAACAAGGGGGGAAAAAGCTCCCCGACGGAAAGAAAGAAAGGAAAAAACAACAACTACTGGCTGTACTTTACTTTTTGCTGATGCTCCCAATCCCGTACCCATTATCTCTTTGAGTTTACCTTGCTCGTCTTTTATTCGCATTTCATTTCTCTTCCTCGGGGAATTGTTTTTAGTTGCTGTTGTTTAAACAACACATATATGCTTCTCTAAAAAGTATTCTATACGTTCTTACCATATCCTAAAATATATGTGTATATACTAAAAATAATACATTCTTGGTATATCCAAACATATAAGGCAAATCGCCGCCTTTACAATATTATTCAAGTCAAGATCCCAGAAATTATGAGAATACATTATAATATTTTTGATAATATGATTTTCAAAAATACGAAAATCGCCGCCTTTACAATATTATTTAAGTCAAGATCACAAATAATATGAAAATACATTATAATCTTTTTGATAATATGATTTTCATATCCCGAAATACAATCTTTATCACGACATTAAAACGATTATAGCCAGAATCACAAAATGCATATCATCATATTTATTTAAGATCTATTCCTTTATTTATTTTTATTATAATACTAAATTTTGTATAAAAAAATATACATATATCAAAGTTTTAGGTATCATATCTAGGTTGTTGCTGCATAAACCGTTATTGGTCCCTAAAAGCCGTCGGCTAATCACACCAAAAGCAGAAAAGCTGAGCTACAGTGGAATAGTTGATTAAAATAATGCAAAATAATGAAAGTAATAAGATCATAATTGAAATAAATCATAAATAAATTGTAAATGCTCAATAATTTATTCTTTACAGCGACAATAAACTAGTTAAACATTGAATAACTTAAATATTTTTAAAGCTAGATTTTATGCCATAAACTAAGACTTAAACTGTCCCTGTAAAATGGGGGATTTCGATGGCAGGAGCAGGACGAGGATTTCTTTTCCTTTCCGCCGTCTGTCTATCTCCCAGTTTGTGTCGAGGGTGTGTGTGTTCTGGAGATACATGCAGGGTGTTCCTCCGCAATCCCCCCCTTCGAATCCTCGAGCCGAAGGACTATGTGTTATGTGCCGTGCCGCTGTCGAGTGTTTGGTAAATAACACGTTCGCTGTGTCGCCGCGTCCGAATCTGCACCACCATCGTCACCACGGCTCTGCACCACCATGTTACATAGGGTTGCTGATTCAGATGGCATACCATACCATCCCATACCAGGCCATATCATACAGATTGCCCGGGGAAGCTTTCGGCTTTCGACTTTCAACGCTTTCGGGGTGGAATCAGACTCAGAATCACACTGTACTGCGGGTATTTTGTATTCTGTACTCTGTATTTTGCTGTTCACAAAAAACCGAAAGCTGGAGAAGCCAAGTGAAGTGAAGTGCCAGGGCGGCCGCCATTATGCCAATCATTTCGAAGGGCGGTGCTGTGGCAACCGTGGCAGGCGCCTAAGCAAAAAAAAAAACATACAAAAAAAGGCGGGAAAACGAGAGCCAAAACGAAAATGAAAACGAAAACGAAATGAGATGAGTTGAGTTGAGACGAGATGAAAGCGCGACACGTGTAGCCACCCGCACCACACACATATTCAACCATCGCCCCTTTTCCCCCGCGGACGTTTTTGACTTTTAATGAAATGAATATGCACCGCGTGCACCCACACGCCCACCACCCGCATGTGCACTGCTAAAAAAGAGGATTTACTTAAAAATATAAAACAACATTTTATTAAAAACGGAAAAACACGTCCTTACAAACAGACAAAAACCAACCCAAGTAGAATTTAAACTATAAAATTTCAATTTTAATATTTAAAGGTTTGTGTTCATTTTAGTTTATTTCTACATCACTTTTTAAACGTCATCAATATCTAAATGATTAAATTATGGATTTTTAGGTAAATTCAACTTACCATTTATTAAACTTTTAGCTACTGACTATAATTAAAAAAATTCTTCTAGTTTTTAAAATTTTTCGCCCTACAAAAATATTTGTCATATAAACATGAGGACATTATTTGTTATAAAACTAATTGTCATAATCAAAGGAAATTATATAAGAAAACCTTAACTTTAACCATGCGCGAATTCCCACACGGGTGAAAAATTAAAGAAAATGTGGTATTCAAAAAGAAGGCAACAAAAATGTTGTTCTGAAAAGTGACTTTAACCTTTACCATTATAATTCGCAGCTGGTGTTCTTTTAAAAAAGCTAACTTTAGAAGGGTTTTCCCACGTTTTGAATATATTATCCTGTCTAAAGGCCAAGGATGACTCTTACTATTTTTGGCTGATAAAGGGTGGGCTTTTCTCCAAGTGCACCGCCACTCGGTCCTCCCGATGAACGGTTTGCCTTTGTTCGGGCCCTTTGTTCGCATTCAAGTGTCGATTTGTATGCCCCAAACTCCGAATCCGCCTCCGACTCCTCCTCCGATTGCGATTCCGATGCCGACTTTCCGGCAAACTGCATCCGGCGGAGAATGTGTGCTGGACGGATCCCAAAGCCCGTAAACCGTATCCCGTATCCCGTAAACCGTTGCCGTTTGCCGGGTGTTGCCGTAATGCACTTGAGCATAATTTATGCTGTTAATTAGTCCCGACTCAGTCAATGGCCATTCACACGATTCGCCCCCGATTTTTCGCATTTTCCAACCATTTTCCCCATTTTCGTGAGTGCTATATGTGTGTGCTCGCTGCTTTTGGCATTGTTTTTGGCCCTAATGAGCCAACTTTTCAGGGAGCGCATGTTTAGGGCCTGAAGTGCGGATTAGGATCTGTATGGTCCTGGATTCGAGATGGAGCTCGGCGATTGATTGCGGGCTGCAGTGCCATTCGAGGGCATCCGCAGAGGTGTGAAGAAAGTGGATAATACGGCTCTTTGTGTCCTTCAGGGCAACTTACAGTAAGTAAGTGGGCGGCCAAGTGGCACGAAAACTACTGCTCGCCAGTCGAAAGCCAATTCATAAATGGAAAAAATCAGTTGTTAACGACGGAAGAAATCATAATAAATACATTTAGTTTTGCCAAAAAACGTTGGAAAGTGTGTATAAAGACCCTATGAAGTATTTACATTCTTAATCAAGTTCACTAGCCCAAAATGTAACTTAACTTAACTTTTGGCCATTATTCGCAAATTGGGAATTTTTTCATAATTGGTTAACAGAGTAATGGGTATCTGATAGCCGTGACATAGCATTTCTTCATCTTCAAAGAAGTATAACATTTTTAATAAGATTGTCAGATATTTTCAGTATAATTTCTAAGAATTTAGTTTGCTTTTAAAGACATCATTTTCGGAAATAATAGTCATTAAATAAGAAATTCTATTGACTGGAAAGTTATGTGGTATTCTATTCTAGAAATGTGGTTCAAGTAAACAGATTTCTAACTCTAAAATTCCGTTTTATAAGAAAAGGGAATCCAGATACCTTGTAGGCCTCGAAGAGGTATGTATTAATGGCTAGCTAATTCTGGATTTTAATTTTCAGCCGAGAAAAGGCGGCAGCAAACGCATTTTCATCCTCTGCTCCTTGAGCACGTCTGCTGCCCCCGGCCTCCCGATTTTGAAGCCCCAAAGCCCCCCATTTGCAACCATCAAAAACATATGGATACAAAAAGGAAAAAAATGCGGAGCTACAAAAAGGTTATTGTCATTTCTCAAGGATATTTCGCCATTTCTTCTTCTTTGGCTGCTCCAAACGAGCGATTTTAATTAACTGCTAGTTGCTCCCTCTACCCGTCTCCTTTCCCCAGTCCTTCCCTCTCTCTTTCTCCTTCTCTAGGCCCAAGATAAAAGAATCAGAGAAATGGGAGTTGCAAAAAATCACCAGCAAAGCGTTTTCCCCCAGCTTTTTTCCGTGCCTTTTTTAATATTTTTCCTTTCTTTTTTTCGGGGCGTTTGTCAAAGCTTCGTGGATGGAAAAAAAGAGGAGGGTGACGAAATGGGGGGTTTTGTGGAGATTGGGTTCGCTTTGTTTGGTGTTTGCTGAAAAGATTGTTTTGTTGTAATGCCGCCATTTTGAAACTGAGTGGAGCCCCGCTGGAAAACAAAAAAAAAACAAAGCAAAGCAAAATGGTAGCCAAATGAGGCAAAAAATGTGTAAGTCAAGCGATGCCACAAAGATATAATAGGCCAATCGGGCTAACCATTCAATAACTAAAAGTTCCCGAATCAGAGAATAATACGATTAAATTAGAATCAGACGTTTTTAACCTTATTATCAAAATAAATGTAAGGGTTTTATATAGTCTTGTATTTTTAATTTCAACATTTAATCAATAAATTCAATAAAAATCTCTACTTTAAAGGCTCAAAACCCCTTAGATTTTTCAGAAAAAATCAAATAGGGCTGTACCTCCCTAGTCCGCTGGTCGAATCTTCCGGCAAATGCCATTTCATCTCATTCCAATTAGTTTCCAGCGAAATGGTCGTGCGATTCTGAGAATTGGCTGCCCTGAAAAAGAGCCAAGTTGATTACCATTTCCATGGACAACTGACGAACCCTCTTGCCACCATATTGCCATGACACTCACCCCGATGCCCCCTCTATATATGCCTATATATATATATATATATATATATATATTTGTATGTATCTGTAGCAAAGTGTGTGTCTCCTGGCGTATTTATGTGTTTATTTGTTGGAGAGGCGTTCTAATTAGAGAGCAAAAATTCACGCAGATTGACGCAAGCACCACTCAGCCCACACAAAGTGGTCTACAGTGGGAGTAGGGATGGGGATTCCGGGGGCCAGAGACACCCTCGTCGCTCGCACAATGGGAATGCGGGGTGCAAATTCTTCAATTTAATAACTCACATCCGGAGGCGGTGATGATGCTGCTGCCTCTGCTGATGATGATGAAGCCCATGAACAACTCCGCCTCGACGAGCAACTGAATGTGTTTGGTGGCCATGTACATACATATATGTAGGTATATATCTATATATGGCATGTGAACAATAAGATGTTGGTACATCAACCACTGAAGGACTCCAAAGCGCCTGACGAATGGTTGACACGGAGGCAAACACGGACACGGATGAGGATGCGGATGCGGACAGGACCAAGGACTGCCTTTGGCACCCCTGAGTTGCTCAAATCCAGGGTATACGTCTTCATACTTCTCAATAATATTTCTAGTGATATTTAATTATGATTATAATTTGAAAATATTTTATCATATATTTACAATATTCCATTTTTGTATATAAATATATTTAGACACATAATTCAGACTTTTTATTGTGTATTATAAATAGGTAAAAATAATCAAAAGAAAATAACTAAAAGTAACTAGCTTATTTAGTTTTAAACCTTCAACTTCTTAAAAAATATAAACCAAATTCTTCAGTTATGATTGATAGATCTAAGATATTTTTTTTTAAATCAATAGGTTTTCAGTACCATCTTAAGTATTACATTGTAATTCCCTAATTAATTCCGTGAATTCTTTTATTTCAATTTTAAAAAGCAATTACTCTTCCAATCCATATCCACATTATAAGTCAAATTTAGCCACTCGAAATAAACCCTTTCTCATTGCAACTTTCGGTTGTAGAAACGAAAGTCAAGTACCGGGTATCGCAAAGTCGGAAAACTTGAACGATTCTGTTTGTTTTCCTTTTTCCCGCTGGTGTTGTTGGCGGTGGTTGTTTGCACAACAGCAAAAAGAGGGTGGTTCCAAGGACGTGGACTGGGTGGTTGGGTGGCTTTGGGTGGTGGGGTGCTTCAATGGGTGGGTTGGCCATAGCGGAAATGAGACGTTTCATTTACATTCACACAAAGCGCTGATTTGGGCTCGAAAATTGGGATATACTTTGAGCTTGAAAGTGGGATTTTGTGAGATGATGATTTTGTGGGTTGGGATGGGCATATATTTTGGATTTGGGATTCCGGATGGCTGATGGCGAATGGCGGAACTGAAGTTAAACTGAGAAGCATGCAAGTGACAGTTGGGTAATTTCCAAAAAGAGAGAGAGGAAGGGAAGCAGTGAGAGAGAGAGAGAGAGGGAACAGCTAACAGGACGAGTGGCAACTGTACCTGTACAGTCCGTACGCTCGCCTCATGCATATTGAATGATTATTCCGCCGGACAGGAACCGGACCCACATTCCAAAAAGGGGGGCAAAGGGGGCGGCGGAGCATTTGTATTTCCGGTGCTTAAGACAAATTTTAAAAGAGGCGCCATCAATATTTGATGCCACTTCCTGGCTGAACTCGCTGCCAACTCCGACTGGCTTTCTAACAGGATGCGATGTCCTTGGCAGCTTCGCTTTGGGTTTGGGTTTGGGTTTGGCTTTTGTGGCCCCAAAAGTGGGCGCAAAATGTGGGCGAGGCTTTACTTATACATGTCATAATCACCACAGTGAGTTAATTCAAGTGCGATTTTAGCCTTTAACTTTTAAAGCTCGGAATTTTCTTTCTTTCAGTGAATTTTATGTTATTGCATTCTAGGTTTTGGCTTCAGAAGAAGAATTAAAAATCAAAATAGAGTTCTTCATGAAGATAATAATTATTACAAAGTAATTTTAAAAAATTAATTTAAATTAAATTTTATTTTGTATCAAAAAAGGCACGAACAATTCCTTGAAAACAAAATATTATATATAAAATACAAAATACAAATAAAATACAATTTCCTATCATTTCAGTGGGTTAAGAGATTAATATTCATTTTGCATTTGAAACAGAAAGTAATTACCCACACAGAGAAAAAAAAACACCAAAAATAATCATCCATCGGGTATTTTTTCATATCAATTTCGGTCCATCTGTTTTCATGTCAAAATGATATTTCCGAACATATGATTTTGTACCATATTGATATGAAATCATACCATTTTGTTATGGAAAAATTGATATGAAACAATATAAGTTCCATATTGTTCCGTTTTTTTCTCTGTGCATCAACATTTGTGCCAATTTACATCTAATGATGGTCGATATTTCAGCTTTTCCTAGTGTGAAGCGTTGATTAATTAGAGAAATTCTCAGGACAGGCAGGTATTTCGGAATTTTGCACAAATCATTGAGGCTGTAAGTAGAACATGCATTATCGAGATATCATATTATTCGGTTGTTAACGAGGTATTGAAACCGAGTACAAATTGGCATGCACAAGTGCAGTCCATGGGAAAGGGGAAATAATGAGTTGGAAATGGATGTCTAATATTGCATCGGACATCGGGCATCGATATCTGCGATATAATTGGTACTCGAGAGTTGGATTACAATTCGTGTCCGGTCATCGCAGGATTTCTGCAGCCCCCTTTCAGCTCCTTTGGCTCCTTCAGCTCCTCTATCCACTTGCATCCAAATCTCCGGACTTGTTTGGTGACCGTCTCGAATGTCTCCAGTTTGCCCGTAATGAGCTGCCCATTGTCCAGTTTGTGGGTGGTGAGCGGTAGGCGGTGGGACGGGGGCTTAGGAAGGGGGCGTGGCTCCCATCGAGACAGGGACAAACTATTTGCAACTTTAGCCAGCGCCCAATTAGTGACGCTCAAATAGCAGGAACAGGCAGCTAAAGCAAGAGTGCACTGGAAAAAAATATTATCATTCAAGGATAGTACTCACTTCAATTAAAAAGGCTACGAAATGGAAATATGCATAGGAAATTTGGTTCATAATATATTAATGTTAGTTTCATTCCACTTTTGATTAAGGTGATTTTATTTATTTTAATTTAAAAACCCTTAGATTGTAGATTTATATAATATATACTTTTTTTAGATCCTTTCTTTTTTAATGAATAACTTCTAAGAGCATCAGAAGTTTCACACATATTTTATCGTAAAGTATTCCATTTTAAATTTCTTATAAACTATATATATCATCAATATTTTGTTTACAAGTATTTTTGCGAACCCTTAATACACTTACATTTTTTATTTTTCTAAGGGTAAGTTTCTTATATACTTATTATATTTACTCTTTATTAATTTTTAAAATATTCTGTTAATTCTGTATTTCGATTAAAAGGGACTTCTGTATCCTTTCTAATTTACAAAGGTTCAAGTTCCAATTTTCGCACAGTGCACAGTGTCCACAGAATGTTGCTGTTTGGCTATTGAGCAGGATGTCCTTATACTGACCCCATGCCGCCCACTTATCCAGTCCTTGGATCACCCATCCCTTTGGCAGTTGCAGATTTTGCGCCGCAGCACTTAGAAAATTGCGCCATAATCAGCCGCAGTTGGGCTAAACCGGGGAAAATCGGGGAAAGTCGGGGAAAATCGGAGGAGGAGGAGAACGAGCCTAAAGTCAACAATAAGCCAAGTCCCGGGCCATGAGACCTGGTCTTGATCCTGGTCCAGGATCCAGGACAACAAAAGCCAATGCCAGTTCAGCCTCCACCTCAGCTTTTGCAGCTTCTCTTTCCGCCATCTCTTCATCGGCTGCGGGCCTGCAAAAGTGCTGACTGTGACAGCTTACTTTATTGGCAAAATCAAATCAACATGGCATTTGCATGCACTGCCAAAGATACAGGACCTCCAGGAGCACAAGGAGCAGGCGCAGGCGAAGGACCGGCGAAGGCAGGGGGAACATCACCCAGCCAATCTGCAAATATGATGAAATGCCAGGCTGTTGGCTTCGCCATCGGAATCAGAATCAGAATCAGAATCTGAGAAGGGAGCACTCTGCTCCTCGTCGTCTGCGCTAAATGCAAGTCAAACACAAGTCAAGAATGGACTGCAAAGGGGTCTGCCGGGGGGTTCATCAAGGGGGTTCTCCATGGTAGGGGCGTTGAGTGCCATGAGAAGGGGTCTTGAGGCCCCAGTCCAACTGAAGCACGCACCGTGGCTGGAAAATGCCAAAACCTACCTAGCTTATAATGATTCTGTAATTTTAATGAGCTACATATGAGCATGTTCTATTATTTTATTAATTTAATTTAATTTATTTTCAGTAGTATTACAAAAAAAAATAATAGCTTAGTAAAATCTAAATCACCAAATCCTTACTTTCCACAAAAATATATCTGTATTTTAATCAAAAGAACAGAAATAAATATCAAAATTTACTAAAACGCAAATCTTAATTTTCCATCAAAAAATAATTCGTTTTTTGACCGTAACAATGGAAATATTAGTCCAAATATGGATTGTCATACCTTTCTGAACTCGTTATTAAAATTCCATTCGATTGGCATTTAAACCTTGACATTTTATTTATTTTTAATTTTTCTTAAAAAATTGGAAATTTGCGAAAATTTTCTTTTTTTAAGATCACCCGGAAAGTATCATGGATTTATTTATTATTTTGTTATCTGTTCAAAACAGTATGTATTTTTGGTGTAGGACCATTTTTGGCCAAGTTACAGCAAAAAAACAAAAAGAAAAACATTCAAATTTCTGCCAAAACCCAGACTCCAATTTTTCAAAAAAAAACTTACATCCGAATTTTTTACAAAAAAATAATTCGTTTTTTTGGCCAACATTTTTAGCTTAATGTCAAGCTAAAAATAGTTTTTTTTTCTTAAAGCTCATAAAATATTATAAGATTTCCCATAATCATTTCATATATCATATCCTGGCCACTGTGCTCGACTTTGATGGGATTGTGGGGGATGTTTGGACGTGATGTTGGGATGTTGTGATGCCTGATGGCCTCGTCTAGGTATTGAAGCTTGTAAAAATTGCATGGCGCTGCATTGCCGCTCAAGTACGAGTGGCGTAGTGACGAGCGCTGAGTGCCCACGCCCCGCCCCCCTTTAGGCCCCCGCCAATGGAGCCCCCTCCCCCATACCCTTTTGGCAGCCATCTTAGCCAGGAGTCATTCTCTAAAGGCCTCGTTTTCGAACCAGGCAGTCATTCACATGCATTCAAGTGGGCTCTTGCAGCCCCCTTTTCAGTCGCCCCCCTTTCACCCCCGTATAAGCCATATTTTACCCCCTTTTATACCCTACTTAGAGCGCCCCCCTTTTACCTCTGTCAACAAATCGCATTCATGACATTTTCTTGCATTGACTGGGCCACCAGTTGCCATTTTTAAGGGGGCGGAATGGGGAAAAGGGGGCGTGGGTTGTTGGCTGTTTTATTTATTTGTTGTCGTCATCATCAGTGGTTGTTGTTGTTGTTGTTGGATCCGCCATTTGCCTTTTTAGCCGCCTTCCAAGGGTTGCAGCCTCGGATTTGTAATGAGTCAAAATATGGTGAGTGGGGTTGACGGGGGGTTCCATAGCACAAATTACGGGGTATGAGCCCCTGATTCAGGTGGGGTTGACTTGGCTTGGCTTTAGCTTTGGCTTTGGCGCACTTGACGCGTTTTATAATTTCCGCAAATAACAAACGGCTTAATTTGCGCATATTTCCGTTTGGATTTTCACGACTCGAGTGCCGATGGCGGTTATGAATGTTTTCTCTTTTTTTCTGGGTTTCCATAGGGGCGGAAATTTTTTTCGAGGACGGGGTGTGGTCGCAGCAATATGTGCTAGTAAAACTTTGGGAAAATATAAGAAAGCAATAATATTATTAATATCTTAAATATTCTAAACTTTTAAGTATTTACAATAAATCTGTTAAAATAATTCAAATAATATTTTAAAATAGTGTAAAATGCACATAAAATTTATGATATTTTTTCTTTTTCCTTTCTTGGTTTATTTGTTTCTGTTTATATGATATTTCTCATAAGCCCTGACATTTTCTCGCAGTGTACTGACTCGACTATGTCGGTGACATCCTTCGCCATGTGGATGCTCTGTGACAAAAAGCCTTTCAACGTCGTTAGCTTAATAACTGTCAAGTTGATGTACGTGTATGAATAGGGGGCGGGGGGCTATGGTCTAGGGGGCGTGGCCTGCCCACAAAGTGACGGTTGTTTTTTACATTTCTTTTCCTATTTTTTTTGCACACATTCTTCAGCTTTTGCTGGTTCTTCTACGGCTTCTGCTGCTTCTTTCCGCACTTTGCAGTCGAGCCACATAATTACAACAACAAGAGCTACAAGCCCCCCTCCCACACATATGGGGTTATCCTTTCAAAGGACATGTGCCAATATGACGAATTGCGGTTGCTTGCAAACGAAAAAGAAGAGAAATGCTGAAATAGAGACAAGATATACCTATTATACATTAGTTACCCAGGGTTATACCTTAGGTTAAGTCACGGTTAGCAAATACATTTATTATTAAAATTCAACCTTCATTTAGTTAACAAAAATCGTCTTTAAACGGAAATAAAAAAGACAATTTATTTTGATTAACATTAAAATATTACAAACTATTTTTGCCATAAAAACTGGATAAATATATTCTTTCTTTAGAAAATTGTCAGTAAATTATTATTAATAATTCTTAGATTTTATATCTTTTCAATCAATACTTTTTCTATATTTTAGTAAGGTGAAAAATGATCTATACTCCATTCCTGGAGGTTTCTCAACAGAAATTGAGGACGATGTAGGAAGACTGGGATTGCGGTTCAGTCGCTAGAAATGTGTGAGTGCCATTGATGTTTGTGGGGTGGTTGGGATGGAATGGGATGGGATGGCATGGAATGGGTGTTTGTATCCCCGCCAAAGCCCCCTTTCCCCCGTCGGCAATCCTCGACCTCGACGGTCTCTCATTTCCTCGAGTGGCAGCCAAAACAAAAGATTTCTACTTGCTGCACCTTATCATCTCGACATTCTGCTTTTTTGCGTTCTTTTTTTACCCAGCCCCGAATGACATTTTGCACTTTATTAAAACCATATCAACGAAGCGAAAAAGTCAAATGCAATGCTGATTAGCCTTGTGGTGGGTGGTTGGTTAAGGGGAGGGGGTTTTGGCCACATTTGGCCTTGCGGTTGACAAGCTGTGGAAATTGGCGCTTGATGGCGTCCTTAAGGAAAACTGCTTAATGGCCAAAGGGTTGAGAATCACTAGAAAATTGCAATTTGGGCTCTTGAAAAAGAGGGCAAATGAAAAGCGTAGAGAGAAATTAGGAAAAAATTGTTTTGTTATTTGAACAATTAAAAATTATTTAGTTATTTCTATTATTTCGAAATATTATAATACCTGATAGACATTTTTAAAAGATTTTTTCTTTAACTTGTATAATGTTTTCTTTTTGAAACCTCTCAATACTCAAAAATACTTTAAGAAATGCCTGATTTCTCAGGCTATTTTAGAACCAATTTTCCCGCTTAGTGGAAGGTTCTCGTTCCCACTCCCAGGTTTTGGTATATTAAAAAAATGCTATCTCGAACCAAAACAGCGAGCAGGAGACAAAAAACAAAAATCAGAAGGAAAAAAGCCAGCGAACAAACAGAAAATGGAGCAGGCAAAGGTAAAGGCAAACAAAAATAGATAGAAAGCAAAATATGTGGGTGGGGTGGGCGATTTACTACCTGTCGCCGGGACAGGACAGGACAGGACAACTGCCAACCGAGAGGACATGCTGGACAGCAAGGACATCCAGCCAGCGGGGAATCCATTGCCACCACCGCCACAGCATCCCACATCCAGCTGCCGTACATAAGGACCGTCCTATGTACAAAGCCGCCCGAAAAAAGCCCAGAGAAGAAAAAATATATTTCACTAGGGGAGCAGCCAGGTGAGCACAACAACACCTGAAGGATCCCAGCGGAGGAGGAGGCGGAGGAGGAGCAGGGCGGTGTGGAAGGACACCAGATGACAGGACAACGAAAAAAGAGCGACTTACCCGTCGGATCCCAAGTGCACAGGCAGAAAACCCATAGATTTAGATTTCTGTATAAATATAAAAATAGATATAATCAGTATCAATTTGAAAACTAAGAACGATTTGGGAACTCAAGATTTTTTTACAAAATCAGCACTCCATTTTCTATTATATTTTTAAGTAACACTTCTATCGTTTTTATTTTTTTGGAAATAAAGGAATCCCTTGAATTTAATTCCCCTTTATATGAAAGATTGAACTTTTACAATTTTATATTTCTTAAAATAAAAACGCAAATTTTTGGAGTGTTATTCGGATTTTTTAATTTTAGATCTATAAAATATAGAGACATCTTAAAAATAAATCTAACAACTTGGGAAATTTTATTCTACAAATTTAGGACTTTGTTTGCCATTATATTTCTTTAAAAAAAAATCTATCCTTTTTAGTTTCTTGGAGATTCAAGCCAGATTTTAATGAAATAAAAAAGAGTCATCGGAACGTTTGAAGACTTTCCTGATTTAAAACTACGTACTGAAGAGTGCTCTTGATAATAAATCTATCAGTTTGGAAACTTAAGATTTGCTAAACATTTTCCCAGTGCCTCGAGTTCCTGGCCCAAAAGCGGGCCCAGTGAAGCAGGGGCGTGGATTGCAGGAGCGGCGGAATGGCAAAAGGGATCTGAATTGGGAATGGGCAACGGACTGAGAACTGAGGACGGGGGGTGGTCCTTAGCCACCCCAGACACAGGGCGCATATGTACAGCGCTTACAGCCCTCTGTGCACAGGGGGTTGCTATATATCCGTATATACATATATATACAAGGGAGGGTTCCGTTCCGTTTCGTTTCGAAAAAGCGAGACAAAGTAAAGCGCTATAAGAGCAAATATGGCTGCCAACACCCGAATTCGACACGTAAAGTGACGCGTTAGCTGCGTTGCTATGACAACCCAAAAGGCCTCCTGACTTTCCCCATTTTCCGTTTCCCGCTGCCCGGAAAACCCAGAAAGGAGGAAAAAAGAAACGTTGGAAAATCTGACAAAAAAAGAGCCCAAGATATAAGAGCAAAGAAAACGGCTTGGGCTTTTTCCTTTTTTTTTATTTTCGGGGGTTTTCCCTTTGAACTGCACGGCACGTAAATAAAGTTGATGCGGCGGTCTATATTGGTGGGTCATCGGATTTCGTTTAATGAGATTTTCCATACACGTCGTCGCCAGTCAGGTGAAAAGAAGAACAAGAAGAAGAGGCGTACCCGGCATTGGAAAAGTTCGCCATGGTGACGCGAATTTCCCGGGGGAAAGCAGCCGCCGAAATCTCTGGGGAAATTCACTGGGAGTGCGAACAATTGAAAGTACACGCCACAATTCTTCGGTCAGCTGGATAAAAGGATTTGCCGTCTTAATTAGATGGATTTTCATAATGACTGGTTCTATGTAAGTAATATTTGGGGGCTTAGATATGAGCACACTCATCTAATTTTAAATATTGGGAGAACCCAATCGGGAATATTTTTGAACATATTTATATAGTGGTACAATATTACATTTAGGACAATTGAGTGTTAAGTGGTATTGAACAACAAAATAAGTAAGCTTTTTGTAATGAAAAATGTGTTTATATATTATTATTTATATTATAAAGTATTAATATATTTTATATTCTTGCATATTCCAGTATATTCTTTATTATAATTTCTAGTAAATCTAGTATATTTTTAACACATCGCTTAAATTTTAAGCTTAAACAATAAAATTGTAAAGTTCCTTAAATTGTCACTTGATCCATGATACATGTTGTACATTTCTAGGACTGTAAAATACATTTGTAATACACCATTTAAAAAATGCTTATTAAATCATATGCTCTATTTTCTAGGCTAATAAATATCACCCCACAGATGTTATGTAAGTGGAAAATCTGCCCAGCTACCTTCACTTTTGACACGACTCCCTCGAGCGGGAATTAACCCAAATTGCTGATATGTTCGCGGCACACGGAATTCACAATACGAGATGGAAAAAACACAAAATACAAAAGGCTGTGCAGGGTGCAATCCATTCAAATCAAGCGAATCGAAATCCGGACGCAGTTCGGTGCACTCGCAGGATTTTTATTTTGTGTTTTCCTTTATTTTCGTTTCGGTTACCCATCTTCTGTGTTCTGTGTTCCGTGTTCTGTTTATTCATATACCCCGATATGTATATATTTTTTTATCGTCGCTTATCTGTCTGTCTGTCTGAATTGAGAACTTCCAACTGCAATCTCGCTCGCCCCTGGAAAAAACAATTGTTTCGATTGCGCAAAACGTGAATTTCGTTAGCGATCCGCTGGGATAATAGCTCAAGGCTGTGTGGCTCTATTGTTGCCCTCGGGAGTTCTCAGCTCGAAGGCCTTGAATAAACACAGTTTGTCGGCTAAGCAAACAAAGTAATTGGGTTGCCAAATATTGCGCAGGGATCCTGGATCCCGAATCCCGAATCCTGAATCCTCACCCTCACTTATTTCTTTATTTCATCTCCCGATTCGAGATCTCAAGACTTTGATAAAACAGCCGAAGGTGCATCCTCCTTTTGAGTCGGCGGAAACAGACGATTGTCCTGGCTTTGAAGAGCAGCAACAAGGGATCCTCCTCATCTACTAAGTAGAGGCCTACGAGAACCTAAGCCGAGAAGCTAAGTAGCTGCGATCACCGCTCTTAGATAGATCGATTTACGGAGATGCCGCGATACGAAAGAGTTGTCGAGGGATTACATTCGGATCTCGAGGATCTCTGATCTGTCAAATTGTGCGTGGGCTAATATGGATCCTAAAAATCAAGGTGTCGCGCCAGCTGTCCCTCATTCAAAAAGTCGCCGACCCAAAGGATCCCGCTGAAATCTTTGATATTTTTTTTTGGTTTGGGATAGGAGGTACGAGGCCCGTCCGAGTATTTCCACAAAAGCTCAGGGCTTTGAAGTGGCCGACTATACAATGCTGGCTTTATAGCACACACCTAAGGAGAATTATTGGTATTCTTAAAAAAAAATATATTAATCTAATTATATGTTCGACTTAATTATATTGTGTAAATTCGCTGACTTGGAACAATTTGTTAATCTATTTTATTAATAATAATAATAAAATAATAAGATAAGTTAAAAAATTCAATTTAGTAAAAGTCTAACATATATTTCCTTAAATATTATAAATAGCTTTAAAAATAATATTATTTTATTTACTTTATTATTATTTTAATACAAATAATATAAACTCCATAAGTGAAAATTTTCAGTTAAAAAATAAGGGCGGAAAATACGGATTGATATTTTAGAAAAGAATACAATTTTTAAGCGTTTTTTTCAATCGTAATTTGGATAAATAAAAAAAAACCCTTAATTTTACTCGTTTTTTATTTTCTTTTCAAAAGACCTCTCTTCAAAAATAAAGATTAAATTTTTACACGAAAAAAAATCGTTATTTTTTTGGTTTTCCAGTCGTTATTTGGACAAATCGTGGCCGACAGCTAAACGACCGACTGTTTTGCACAGCTAACAACCTAACTTTAAGTATTTCCTGTAGCCAAGCTGTCATATCCTTTGGCTCCCCGGTTCGCAAGTGACTCATCCGGAGCTCCGTACAATTAGCTCACTTCAACGTTCGAAGTTCGAACATTTCCCCTTGGGCGTGATGATGTGTGTGCGAGCGATTCGGCAGGATCTGTGGGCTCAAAAAGGGGGACGCCTGTCATAACTGCACAATGGGACGAGGGACGCGACTCGCAGGACTCGCAGGACTTCCTTCCTTTGTTCAGCGATTCGAACAGCGGATTCCCCATATAGATTTCATTCCGCTCAACAGAGGTAACCGATACGGATGCTTGTTCTTTTAATTGCTCGGGCGAAAACGATAGGCAATCATCATCTCGTCCAAAGCTGAATTTGAATCTGAATCTGAATCAGATGAGGAATCAGGAATCAGGATGCGGGGCAGCGGCGACCATTTGGCGTCGACTGTTGGCGGTCGGCGGCATTTTGATTGTCGGCTTTTGCGGCCGGCACAAAACTATATCGAATTACATATCCAGCTAGTCCATTCGACCGACCGAATGACTGAATGACTGACTGACTGATGGACCGAGTGTCACTTTAATCCAAAAAATCGCTCGAAATCGCTTGTCGCGACAAGGGGAAAAAGGTTCACCAGTTTAACTTATTTTAAGAACTTTTAAGGGGGAAAGGAAAATGTAGTCTTAAGCATAATTAGCCTAATATTGGGTTTTTTTTACTTTACACTTAAATACAAATGTTAATTTCTTAATTTTAATCAGTTAAACGTTAGCTTTACGAGCTATCAAAAATTGTTAAAAATTATCGTAAATTTATCTATTATTTCTCATAAACAAATCGTAAAAATACCTTAATCATTAAATCGGGTTTGATTACCTTTTCTTTTAAATATATAACTTAATTTTTTAGATTATTAAATAATTTCAAACATTTATGTATATATTTATTTCTGTAGCTGAGATAGATAAAAATATCACTTGAATTTGTATTTTTTTTAATGAACATTTAATTTTAAGCGCTCCAATTCAAAACAAGAAAGGAAGCTAGCTTCGGCCAGCCGAAGCTTATATACCCTTGCAGATCATTCCTATTAATTAACAAATCGCAAAAATGTTCAATTTTCTAATATTTCTCATTAATTTTCCGATCGTTCCTATGGCAGCTATATGATATAGTCGTCCGATTTTGATCAAATTAAAATTGAAATTCGAAAATATTTAAAAAGAGTCATATCCTAGAGTAGAAGATAATACAATAAAAACCAAAGAAGCTAGAATTTATTTCCTATTACTTTTCCATTAATTTTCCGATCGTTCCTATGGCAGCTATATGATATAGTCGTCCGATTTTGATTAAATTAAAATTGAAATTCGGAAATATTTAAAAAGTGTCATATCCTAGAGTAGAAGATAATACAATAAAATCCAAAGAAGCTAGAATTTATTTCCTATTACTTTTCCATTAATTTTCCGATCGTTCCTATGGCACCTATATGATATAGTAGTCCGATTTTTTAAATAATTAATTCGAAATTCAGATATATTTAAAAAATAACATCCCCAAAAGTAGAAGGTAATATTTCAAAAAACACCGAAGCTAGAATTTTTTAAAGTTTTTTTTTTCCGATTGTTCCTATGGGAGCTATAAGATATAGTTGTCCGATCCGGTCGGCTCCGACATATATACTACCTGCAATAGAAAGAAGACTTTTGGGAAAGTTTCATCCTGATAGCTCAAAAACTGAGAGACTAGTTTGCGTAGAAACAGACAGACGGACAGACGGACAGACGGACAGACGGACGGACAGACGGACAGACGGACAGACGGACAGACGGACAGACGGACAGACGGACAGACGGACATGGCTAGATCGACTCGTCTTGTGATGCTGATCAAGAATATATATACTTTATGGGGTCGGAAACGACTCCTTCACTGCGTTGCAAACTTCTGACTGAAATCATAATACCCTCTGCAAGGGTATAAAAAGGACTCAAATAACGACCCTGTCTTTCTCACAAAACCCGCAACAGCGCCATCTGGCAGAACTGAGCACAAGCTACACCCTAGCCAAGTTGCAGTCTTAGCCTATACCACAACCAAGTGCCGCGCGCTGCTTATCGCTTATCGCCCATCGTTTTATTATCGGCATTTAAAAACCGATAAGTGTCCTGCCGTACATTTTCGGTATTTAATTGTTGGAAGTCCTGTGTCCTTTTTTAGCATATTTAAACCGAAAGAGCTGGCAGCCCCGTAACGGACGGTCTGAGAAAACATTGAAAATCAAAAAATCGCAGTTAACGCAGGCGAAAACGCGAAAATCGAGAAAACTAACCGCCCCCTTCGCCCCGCAAAAATCGCCAAAACGCGAAATTAAACATCGAAAGCGAGAAAAAAGAGAAGAGGTCCTTTAAACCGACAAAAAAACGAAGCAAATCGGGGCGACTAGAATCGAAAAAGAGAAATTCCAGGACTTTCGAGTGGCGAAAAGTCGGATTACGGATTACATGGAAATATATATATAGACATAGAAATACACATATATATATATAGTATAGCCTGTATATAGCTTGATTCCGGGACTCGATTTGCCCTTTATCCTTGGCGGCTCGTCCTTTGTTGTTATTGTATTATTATGTAAGCTTTTTTGGAGTGTGTCGAGTGTTGTGTGTTGTTGTCGCAATGAACTCTTTATTGTCAAAGGCAATTGAACGGCCGCAGCTGCCGCACCCCACGCCCCCTTATCCGCCCACTTACCCACCCACTTTCCATCCCCCACTCACACACACACACGCACACTTAGACATCCGAATACAAGCGCACACGCAGGACACGAAGGACCTTTGTCTAGAAAAGCCAAGTTGTTGCTGTTGCACTTATTTGATTTGATGACTAAGTGTTGTGTGTGTGCTTTTGGTTGTTTTTTTTTCGTCTTTTCTGTTTTTTTTTGCCTTCCAAGGGATATCGATCGCCAGGTTGCCAATTATCGATAAGTCGCATGACGTGTTTTGCTGCGAAATTCAGTTCAAGGCAACGCCTCGAGTCCTGTGTCTCCGTCTCCGCTTTGTGCTCATCCTTCGCCACCTCCTCCGCCCCCCTTTCGCCCTCTAACTACCCAACTATTATTGCAATTGCGAAAGCGATAACTTGGGCACGCTTCATCGATTATTTCGATAATATGAATTATGGCTTTTGAAATGGGAATTGACTTGTAAATCTCTCTTTTGCTGTTGTGATTGTAAGCTGATAAGGCCTAATATTGATATAAGACTTCTTTGTCTCCTTTTTCCTTCTATTAAATCAGCTTTTTTAAGCAAAATGATAAATATTTTGGAGAATTTTGAAACTTTTCAAATATTTCTTTGGCTTTAAACCAAATAAATATTTTAAGCTTAATTAAATTAAATTTTGATATGCATTTCTTGCAGAATTTTCAGCAGGATGTTGTCCCTGTCGTCGCCGCCGTGGCTCCTGCTCCTGGTCCTCTCCATCCTGGCCACGGGCTCGGCCACGGTGGTCTCCCTGGCGGAGAACGCGACGCTGGCGACGCTACCCTCCTCCGCTCCGATCCCCGTGAGCTTCAGCACGACCTCAGCCAGCGAACTGGAGAACCAGACGATCAGCAGCAGCAACCTGAATGCCAACAACGAAGCCAGCGACGAGCAGACGGGCAGTGCCAGCAGCAGCAACATCAGCAGTCACAGCAGCAACATCAGCTCCTCCAGCGGCAACATCAGCTTCAGTCAGTCTAATTCCAATGCCAACAGCAACTATAGTTCAGCTGTTATTCCGACCACAACGACATCTGCTGGCGGGGATCAGCAGGAGGCGCTCATCCTGGCCACGCCCCCGGCGCTGAACGGAAGCAGTGCGCCCGGGGAGCATCAGCATCACCAGACGATTGGCCAGGCGCCGCCGACGAAGGGCGAGCAGGAGGCCATTTTGCGGGCCTTGGATTGGCTGAAGGAGAAGCGGGCCTCGGACTACGGCTGGGGCAACGACACCCATGTGGTGATCCTGGCCAAGGAGCTGAGCGGCGGCAGGGATCCCAACGACAGCGTGGACGCACATGTTCAGGTGATCCAGGAACTGGAGGACACGCTGTCGGTGAAGGAGATGGAGATCGAGATCCTGGCCATGCTGGACCGCCACCACACGCTGCCGAAGCCCCTCGATCTGGACAAGCTGGCCCGCTACGTGCTGGCCTTGGGTTCGCTGTGCAAGGACCCCAAGCACTTCCATGGCCACGACCTGGTGGCCACGCTGCAGCACCATGAGCCGGCCCAGGACATCGAGTTCGCTTTGACCACGCTTTCGGCCTGCAGCTCGGCGGCCCACGTGAGGAAGCGCCAGATCCGGCGGCTCCTGGACATCGCCAGCGGGGTGACGGACCAGAGCGTCGACGCCATCGCCATGGTCATCCTGGCGCTGCGCTGCATCGTCACCGACCACCGCCACCGGCACCTGCAGCACTTTGTCCGTCGACCGGCACGCGGCTTGGCCAGCCTGCAGGATCAGCGGGGGAGCTTCGGCTCGCTAAGGAGCACCGCGCTGGCCATGCAGGCCCTCCAGGATCTGGAGTACGACCCGGCCGGCCACTGGAACCGCACGGCCGCCTCGCGCTACATCCTCAGCCGCCAGCGGGCCGACGGCGGCTGGAGCGAGGAGCCGCTGCAGGATGGCCAGGAGCCAGACATCGGCGTCGGTCTCACCGCCGACATCATCCTGGCTCTGGGCTGGAAGGGATTGGGAGCGGTGCGGGCACTGCAGTGCGACCATGTGATACGCGAGAGCAGCGATCCCACGGGTGAGTGCAGAATAGCCAATCGGAGGCACCGTACGTTGTATAGCATTCGTATTTCACCACTTTATGTAGTGATCGGGTTCACCATTTCTTGTATACCTCTCGTTTTTCACCACTTTTGGTATTGATCGGGGTCACCATACCTTGTATACCTTATCGGGGTCACCATACCTTGTATACCCTTCGTTTTTCACCACTTTTAGTAGTGATCGGGGTCACCATACCTTCTATACCTCTCGCTTTTCACCACTTTTAGTATTGATCGAGGTCACCATACCTTGTATAACTTATCGGGGTCACCATACCCTATATACCCTTCGTTTTTCACCACTTTTAGTATTGATCCATAGTATTGATCCATAACACCATAACTTGTATACCCTTCGTTTTTCACCCATTTTAGTAGTGATCGGGGTCACTATACCTTGTATATCTTTCGTTTTTCACCACTTTTGGTATTGATCGGGGTCACCATACCTTGTATAACTTATCGGGGTCACCATACCTTGTAAACCCTTCGTTTTTCACACATTTTTTATAGATATTTAGTTTAATACCAGAAAACTTCTATATAAATCCTAAATTTGGGGTCACCATGAATGATATGCAATTTCAATAATCATATATTCATCATTTGGTCTTAAAGTTATGGGCTTTAGAATTGAAATTCGGGGTCACCTTTCTGTTAGCCATGGGATATACATATGGAAATATTTAAATATAAAGCTTATAAATGAGATTTCTAGAAGGAAACATACTTGACAATAAGAAAAGAAGAGTCGATTAAGGTCACCATAGAAATTAATCACCATTTCTCCAACCGCACACAGAGAACGGCGAACCCAAGCTGGCCGTTCCGTTCGGCCTGAGCTCCTCCGCCGAGGAGTCGGACGCCAAGAACATCTCCTACACGTACACACTCTGGGTGGGATCCAATGTGACCGAGGCCTTCTCCCTGTCGCTCGTCTCGCCCAAGAACACTAGCTTCTTCAAGGCCATGACCCAGGCGGCCGAAATGGATCCCAGGTGGGTGGTATTCTGCCTTGAGAACCACTCCATTACTCATGCTAATTCCTACTTTATATATCCAGATTTATATTCGAGGCCCGGGAGTGGCCCAATGGTCACTACGTGCACACCCTGTATGGCAAAAAGGAGGAGCCCCGAGGGTGAGTTCTAACCAGATTTTGGTTTACCTCTGCAAATACTAATGGGTTCCGTATAATCGATTAATCAGGTATCACTACTGGCTGCTTTACCGATTGCCAGAGCTGCCCGATCCCAATAATACGCCCGGGAATCAGCTTATTGCGCCTGTTGGTAAGTAGAACTTGAACTTGGGTTTATATAGCAGTGGAACTTCTCTAAATTGGATCTAATAATCAAAGAAGGAGGGGTTTTACTTGAGAGATACTGAGAACTCCAATAAAGGTGTCTAAAAGTATGCAATGGTTTCATTTTACCAATTCACTGCATACTTTTAAGCACCAGAAGTAATGATTTCATTGATTACCAATCAGAGAAGTTCCATTACATAATTCAGCCCTCCCAAAACAGATGATAATCCACATGGGAAATATTACAGGTGTGGACGAGCTAATGGTCGAGGATGGGGAGCACTATCTGTATTGGTACAAGAAGCTCTAAGCACGCGGCCTTAGACGGAGCTGCAGTTTAACCCACTAAGCAAAGTCGATAAACACCCGGTGCTACTGGACTATATCTATTCTATATACGATATACGATATATGGCCATGTCACGTCTCACACACACACAACACACACGCAACAAGCTAGAAGGCACACAGACACGCGCGCAGGAATACCTGTGTGTAGATCCCTATGTACTGGTATTCCTGGGCGGGTGCATTGCTCCCTCTCTATATATATTGCATATATAACTGCATAAAATAATGGCGTAATCAAAAAAAAAAAAAAGAAAAAGAAAGAATGAAAAAAATAAGACACCCAAAACCACAATACACGGAGATCACAGAAGAGTGAGTGAAAGATCGGTGAAAGGAAGCCCAGATTTCTAACGGATAACTAGGATACAACACCCAATATAGTTAATTGCTCTAGACCTCACAACTGATCTCGATTCGGAGCACCTCAGGCTAATACTTATGCATAACGATAACTAAAAACGATAACGAACCGATAAAACAGATAACAAAAAGGAAGAGGCAGTGATGAAAAACAAAAAGTAACGACTTAAATGCACTAACAACAGGCATCGAACGGTTAGCCGTTGACTAACGGTAGCAATCCGTCCGTTTTTGGCCCTCTCAATGCTTCGCTTCGCAGCGATCGATGCTAATCGATACTCGGTTATCGACAAAATCGACATAATCGGGCGAATCGTTGGTGCGATGAGCGATAACTATTTCGTTGCTCGTTTAAGACACCCAAAACAAAAGAATACCTAAAACCAAAATGCTTTATATGTTATTGAAGTAAAAGAGTAGGGAAGGAAGGAAGGATCTAGTGGGTCTAATGGATCGCGATCTAATCGATCTGAGGGTAGAAAAAACGGAGGAGGAGGAGAAAGAGCTAGTCCAAGCGAAGCATGTTATACCAAACACCGTACGTAACAATAAGTGATTGAAAATCATCCTTAGACATACACACATACTGCATAAATCGATATATACATCTTGCATATACATTAAAAAAAAAGTACGCTAGTTTTATATGAAGTTAAGTGAACAAAGGCCGTGGCATATTATATAACGAGTATACAGGATAGCAGATAGCAGATAGCAGAGCGGAGGAGAGAACGATACTACCCCAGGACAC
The DNA here is from genome assembly GCF_030179915.1 of Drosophila takahashii. Classification (NCBI taxonomy): domain Eukaryota; kingdom Metazoa; phylum Arthropoda; class Insecta; order Diptera; family Drosophilidae; genus Drosophila; species Drosophila takahashii. The sequence continues at coordinate 18,400,724 of NC_091683.1, forward strand.
TATATACAAACGCCTAACTATTCGCTCCCCATTAATACGCACCTATACCCATGCCATACTATCCGATATTACATTAGCACATATTATTCGTACATACATGCTATCTATCTCTATCCCCCGAAAAACGAAATATATAGCTAGTATAGCACCCCCAAAATCGTATCACCACCCGCACTTCTTCACTTATCACTCGGAACTTTCAGCCCGTTGATCTTAACGCCTAGCCTAACCGAAAACTACAACTACTAAAACTACTACTTGAGATCTTTAAGTGCAGCAGCGAATCCAAAACTAAACTAAACATTACTAACCTAGCGATCTAACTAACTCGTTTATATTATAAGCATGAAATTGAGCTTTTTAATTGTGCAGAACCCAAATTAGAACACGAAAAACAACTTACAATTTACAACTTACAACTACACCAACACCGACACCTAGAAAACAGATGGATTTGGAGAAAGCAGCGTAGGATTTGAGATTTGCGATTTGAGGAATGTGTTGTGTATGTTCTATGACCCAGTTTGTCCCCTTCTACGATTGCCCATATATATTTATTTTCGAGTCCCCGACATTTGAGCAGCAGCAGCAGTAAATCTACATGCAGAATTCTTCGATTCCACTCGAATCTAACAAAAATTCAGATCTTAACCTTCATTTTGATCGATTAGAAATTGAAAAATTAATCCTAAAAAATTTAATTGGTCTCGAAAAAGCTGCATTTGAATCCTGCTGCTGCTGACTTCTTATATTCTGTTTGGTGAGTGGAGAAAGTAACAAGAACAAGCGTGAATAAACATAAAAATAATTGAAAACCAGTTAAAAAGGTATTTTTACTCAAGAACCCACAACAGGTAAGGCTTTATCAATTTAAAATGTAAGCTTTTATTTCAGCCCTTCAATGCGGAGATTCAGCTTAGGTTTTCAGGCAGAAGGCAGATTAACATTTTGGTATTCTTATTATTGTTACGTTCTTTCCTTTTTCATCTTTTCATCTGCCAGATTTTGCGCTGTATATTGTTTGCATATAATATATAATATATAGATTCGATATTCGTTTGTCTTTGCTACGATTTGAAGAAGGCCGCATAGAGCACGAAGGCAACAGATTTACAACATCAAACACTTTACAAATACGTTTCGATTACTCATGCACACATTACACACACGTCTAGCTAATTGGAGGATTTGATTTGGATTTGGATCTGGATTGGCAACAAGTCGAGTTCATCTCGCTTCATCTGGAATTTGTGGTTGCAGTTTGTATATAGGAATATTAAAAGCGATAGAATCAGGATTCATATTAGGGCGGGGCGAACTGGAAACTATGTTAATCTCAGGTTGAGTTCGTCCATTTGTAAAGGGAAATGGCGATTCTCGGATGGAGAAAATATTAGAGAATATTTGCGAAAGTGAATAACAATAAATATAGATTTGTAGCATTTAAGTTTTCAATAACAATTTAAAGGGAATTCTATAATATTATAGTTCGCAAATGATTCCACTCTTAAACCAGAGATTCGATCGTTACATTGCACCTTTAATTAATTAAAGTTTCGATCGAATCTTTCGGTTAGTAAATATAAAAAATGTGGACTTGCATATGCCGCTTGAAACGGTTTAAAGATTCGCCCCGCCCCTTACAGTATATAGCTAAATACGAATGCTTAGGTTTACGTAGTGAGGCGGCTTCGCTTTGCTTTGTTCTCAGTTGAGTAGGTTTCGCCCACCGACTTTCGCTTCCTTACATGGCGAAGCTGAGCTGCAGGGCGTTGCGCAGTTCGTTGAGCACCATGGACCCGATGACCATCTTCTCGCAGTTGACCAGCAGCGTGAGCGCCTCCTCCGTCTGCCAGTGGAGGGTGAGGAGCACGAGACTCTTGGAGCTCAGCGTCTGGCCGGCGAAGCAGTGCAGCTGGCCGTTGGAAGAGCTGTGCGTGTGCGCCACATTGATGGACTCGAAGACCTTTTGCCGCAGGGCGGATACATCGATTAAATCGCGCCTTAGGCCGCGCAGCTCGCACTGGTGCTCGTTCATGCCGCGCAGCTTGGCGCGCTCCTCGCGATGACAGCTCTCGCCGATCTGGACGGATCTCACCAGCTCGCCCACCGGCGGCTTCAGCTGCAGCCGCGAGCTGCCCGCACTGGAGATTAGCTCCAGGTCGACGGCGTGCGTGGAGTCATTGAAGTCCACGCCCAGCACTCCGCTGGCCGTTTGCTGCGGCTGGAGGATGGTGACCGGGGCAAACTCATTCAGCTGCATGCCCGTTGGCAAGGTGCTTGGGCCCAGGCGAATGGCCGTGATCTCCTTTTCGCCACGATTCTGGAACTGCAGCTCAATGGAGCACATGCTCGAGGAGTAGAGATGCGGCGAGCGGGTGAAGCGGTAGGCCAGCTGCAGCCCGTGACCGCTGACCTTGTTGAGCAGCTCCTTGTGCTTGAACTCGATGTGCGAGGGACCCACCAGCTCCACGCGATTGCGGGCGTGCTGCGGCTGCAGCGGAGGAGCCTGCGCCTGCCCAGCCATCAGTGGAGTGCCTGCTGGGAAGACATGCATGTATTTTAGGGTGGACTTTGTCAGCAACTTAAATGGTAGGTTTCTGTGTCCAATAAATTTATGCGAAAACGGGAATATTTTATTTCATCGTTTAGGCGGTGCTAAAAATTAAGTGTAAAACTTGGAATTTACCCCATTCCATTTCTTGTCAGATTTAATATTTTTCTTCTTTTGGTTTCGCTCGAATAAAAGAGTCAAGTGGAAATTTATTTCATGTAGAGCTTCTATCTCCGAACAAAAAGGACCGAGTTCGATCCCCCCGACTTATCGTTTTTTTTTTGTGACTCACAATAAAATAGAGATTATGTTTTACAATTTTGAAGATTAACCATCACTTTTGCGTTCGCCAATAAAAATGATCATCAAAGAAATGCTGGCTTGGGATACAACGATAATGACTATTATTTTTTAGGGACCGTAAAAATCATTGATTATTCGTTATTATTGTTATTTTTAAGTTGTAATTGTCTTTCGAATTTTATCAACGACTTCATCCCTTGTTAAAAAGCTCGGGAAAGTGATTAAGGTACTTTTTTAAAATACTGTCAAAGTATAAAATCAAGTCTACGGCATCTAGATGAATCTGAAAAATGCGTAATAAACTTTAAAGCCGTTGCTCACCGACTAAAACTAATTATTTTTTACTTTTTCTTTCTTTTATGGATTAATGATACAAAAAGGCTATATATGAAGGGGTGAGAGCATGGTCCACCCTAATGTATATAGTGGGAGCATCGCTCATAGCAGTTAGTTTAGTTTACCTGGCGTAAGAAAGCCTCCCAGCGAGGGCGTCATCACAGGACCAATGGGCGGAATGTCATCCAGATCGAGCAGCAAATCCAGGTTGCTTTTGGAGGCTGCCTTCTTCTCCTGCTTCTCCTTCGTTTCCGTTTCCGTTTCCTTGGGCTGCTTTTCGTTGTCGCTGCCGGAATCGCTGTCTTCACTACTGCTGCCGCTGTAGGCCGATGAATCCTCGCTGTCCGAGGTTCCAGAGAACCCAGCCGCATTGTTATTGTTGTTCGTAGTGGCTTTTGTGGGAGTTGCAACCGCCACTTCATTGTTTCCAGCATCAATGAGCTGCTCCTTCTGCGCGGAAACCTTTGCGGGCTGCTTCTGCTCCTCCTCGTCGCTGCTCCCGCTGCCGTCGCTATCCGACTCGCTGTCGCTGGTGCCGCTGCCACTGCCGCTGCTGCTCCCTGACTCCGAGTACGCCGACGACTTGTCCTCCGACTCGGAGAGGAAGCCCTTCTCCCCGCCAGCGGCAGCCCCCTTCTCCTTGCCCTTAGCCCCGCCGGAGGTTTCCTTGGGCGACTCCCCGCCGGGCAGCTTGTCCGGCATGAAACCGGCTATGTTGCGCACCGACGAATCCGGCGGAATGGCCGGAAAGGCGGGCAGCTCCTTGTAGCCGGCCGCCGGCATGTTCAGGTAGTGCGATAGCGAGCCCAGCTGAAAGGTGTTGCCCTCGCGGTACTTGCTCTCGGGCACGGGGGCCGGCTTGCTGGCCAGGAACACCTGGCGGGCGTGCTGACTGAGCACCGAACTTGAGCCGCTGGCCGGGAAGATGATCTGTCGCAGGAAGCGGGCGCGATCGCGCACATCGTAGTTGGGATCGTAGCGGGCCAGCGTGAAAACGTACTGGCAAAGCAGCGAAGTCTGCTCCGGATTGGTCAGATAGAGCTTCACACCGAGATTGAGGACCTGCAGCTTGACCACATCCTGCTCGTCCACAAACGACTTGGCCATTTTGCGCAGCACATCGGGCGCAATCAGCGGCACCTTCTCGTTGTACTCGCCTATTAGCCAAATGATGGCCGCCCTGGCTGCCGGCACATTGATGTAGTCAATCAGCTTGGCCATCTGGGTGATGATCTCAAAGTGCTCGGCGGCTTTCGTTTGCAGCAGGCGCTTGATCACCACCACGCTCTCGGCCACCACGTGCTCTAAAGGGGGAAGATAAAACGGATTACTAAGAGGTTCTAGAGAAAGAGAGGCTTTACACACCATCGTGATTGGACAGCAGATGCACCAGGCCACTCAGACAGGTCTCGGTGACCTCCTTGATGCTGGACGCACACCTTCCGATGGCCTGAATGGTGGCCGCCACGAAGGAACGGTCGCTGCTGGAGATGTAGGTCTGAAATTCGCGTAGGATAATCGAAATGCTGCCGGCCGACGCCAAATTCGTGAGAATATCCAGCTTGAGGAGCTTCAAATGCGTGGGATCGCTGGTGCGCACGAAGAACGACTTGAGGTGCGGCTCGAAGATGGCCTTGCGTCGGGTCGACATCGAGGCAATGCAGTTGAGCACCACGCTCTGCACCTCCTTGTGCGAGCGCAGCAATCGTATCAGCGCCTTGGCAATCAGCTGCACTTCATTCTTGGGCGCCACATGATGGTAGAGCTGCGCCACGGCCATCACCACGGAGGCATTTCGCGACTGCAGCAGCGGTTTCGTTTGCCGCAACAGCAGGCGATGATCCACATCGATGTGGTAGCTGTTGCTCGGGGAACTGCCGCCATTATTGTTGTTATTCTGGGCACGAGACTTCTGCTTCGACTCCTCATCGCTGCTCCCATCGTCGCTGTGCGAGGAGGAGTGCGAGGATTCGTCGTAGAAGCGTTCGTTCACGGGCGCCTCGCCCAGACCATCGTTGAGCAGCTCCTCCTCATCGGCATTGGGATCCACGAACTGGGTGCGCGCATAGCGGGTGAGCATGTTGATGATGATCACCTGGCCCCACTCGTCCACGTCCACGAGCAGATTGCACAGCTTGCGGTAGTTCTTGTGGATCAAATCCACGCGTTCCGGGCAGACCTATGGATGCAGAAACTTAGTAAGCAGAAGGGAAAGGGGCTCATAGAAACCGACCTCATCAAACGCCATCACTGCGGAACCCACGACCAGAGTGGTGCGATCCGAGAGCAGCTTCTCGATGACCATCACCAGCTCGTCCTTCTGCTCCGCGTCCAGGGAGTACAGCTTGGGGATGGCGTGGGCCGCCGTCTTGCGCACATAGGGACTCAGATCGGCGGCGCTGTCGCGGATGGCCAGCATAACGATGGGCACGATCATGCTGACCCGAATCGAGGAGAGCACGCGCAGCGCAGAGGCGCGTATCAGTTGATTCGGATCCTTGAGGGCCCGCTGAAAGGTGGAAATGGAGAGCAGGGCCAGATCCTGCTGCTCCTCGGCATATCTCACCAGATAGACATAGACCAGCTTCTTCACCTCGATATTCTTGGACACCACGTTCTTGACGACGGCCGGGAAGAGGTCGCTGGCATCCCTGCCGCGGGCTATCATCCCGATGATCCGCTTCATGGCCTCCAGCTTCAGTCCGTCCTTGTTGCTGTCCAGCATCTGCTTGAGATCGTCGTGCTTGCGTCCGTCCGACTGGAAGAAGGCTGCTCCGCTCGCGGGATCCGCCCCGAACTCCACGTCCAGGCCCATCTGGGGCCGCTCCACGTAGGCGGACATGGCGAACGGATTGCTGGCCGTGTTCTGCTGCATGCTGGCTGGGATTCTGGGATTATCCCCGGATTCGGATGACCACTTGACCTTTTACTTTCTTTTCTTTCTTTCTTTTTTTTGTGTGTGGGAGTTGGCAGTTTTTTTCCGCTGGGCAAGGGCGTCCGCCGTGAAACCTGTATGCTCTTTTGCGAATCCCCGAGAGGATCGGCCTGGTCAGCTGCTCGTCCTGCCACGCAGCTTGCGAATTTCTCAAGGGAAAACTATTATTTGTGGCGAAAATTCGGCCAATTTTTGCATTTTATTTTAGCTTGATTTACAGTGTTGAGCAACTAGCGTTGGGGCGATAATACCAGAAAATATACCAACTCACATAAAATACTAGATACTCGAATAGGTATTTTATTATTTACTTGTTGTGTACATAAATTAAATGAGTAATCCTATCTGGGCAGGCTAAAATGAGTCTTAAAAAAATTTAATATAATATAGTCTTAAATAAATATAATAACTGCAATAATGGGTACAATTTGTGTTTACATGGCCAAAATACCAATATACCAAATTTCAGCACCGGTTGACAGTGGTATTTCAACAGCCCAACGATCTGGCATCACTCCTTCGCTACAACTCGACAACTACGTGGCTGCTGCGCGTTTAGAAGTGATTAAAAACAGGCAAATTGCACCCAGAATAACCATGGAAGGCCCGCTCGCCAAGGTGCTGCTCCTTGTGGGCAGCCTGCTGATCCTGTTCCGCTCCAGCCAGGCCTTCATCGTCAGCGTGGACGCCCACAACGAGGAGTGCTTCTTCGAGAACGTCGAAGGCGGCACCAAGTTCGGTATGTGCGATATGTAGATATTTGTTCTTGTCCAGGGGATTTCACTGATAAAACGATGACTCCTTCGCAGGCGTCACCTTCGAGGTGATTGACGGCGGCTTCCTGGACGTGGACATCAAGATCAGCGGCCCCGAGAACCATGTGATGCACGAGAGCGAGAAGGAGTCCTCCGGCAAGTACACCTTCGTGGCCCCCGCCAAGGGAACCTACACCGTCTGCTTCAACAACGAGCGCAGCAGCATGACGCCCAAGCTGGTCATGTTCTCCATCGACGTCGGCGAGGCGCCGCAGCGCGCACCCGGCGCCCCCGGCGAGGAGGAGGTGGGCCACACCAAGCTGGAGGACATGATCCGCGAGCTCTCCGGCACGCTGACCAGCGTCAAGCACGAGCAGGAGTACATGCATGTGAGTGGGGCGGCTAAAGAATCAAGAATCCACATTCCACATCACCTCCCAGTTGCCACATAATCATGGTATCATGGAATAGGCAGCATCTTTATGAGCATCTAGTCTAGATTCAGTCAACTTTCATGATTAGATTTTGGTTATACGGCTATATCCTTAATAGCTAGTCATCCTTGTCCTTCTCTAGTTAGTGGAATTAATTATTTCCATTCCATTCCAAACCATGGCTTTTATAGAAACACGTCAGGAGTAGAGTTATTGCTATTTCTTAATATTTAATTTGTGTTTTCCCTTCTAAACATTGAAAATATCGAAAAGCTCTGATTGAAATGGGAAAATTAAATTGAAAAAATAATATTTAGCATGAAACAAACAAACAGTTAGCTTCTTTGGTTAAATTTTTGGCCTTCTGATTCATGATTTTATGTAATTTTTATTATTCATCAGAACAATTCTAATTATATTCGCTTTATAATTTAATTTTCGAATTGTCAAAACATTTGCGAAACATCAAAACATCGATGTTATCAAATCAATATTGTCAAAATATCGAAAATATCGATCATTTTCAAGCTTTAGACAGAAGTTCAAGAAGAAAGTGAAACCAAGCATTCCACATAAACACTAATTACAGACTATAAGCCTAGGATTCCATACCATTATCTACAAAACTAATCTCCCACTCTATCCACTCTTTAGGTCCGCGACAAGATCCATCGCTCGGTGAACGAGAGCACCAACTCGCGGGTGGTGCTGTGGTCCACCTTCGAGGCCCTGGTGCTGGTCCTCATGACCGTGGGCCAGGTTTACTATCTGAAGCGCTTCTTCGAGGTCAAGCGCGTCGTGTAATCCCGACCGGAAAGCCAGGAGGAGAAGAGGAGAGGAGCGGCGTACTGGGGGAATGTGTGCGCAATGTGTTGCAGTCTCAGATTTAATTTAAACGATTAACATCCTTTTGTAATTAAAATAAAATACCTTGTAAAAAGTAACTAGTGGCTGGAAATATTTTCAACTGTCTTGTTTTCGCTTCGAGAACCATTAAAAAGCACTTTCAATCTATTAGAGAAATCACCAAGCTAAATTAATATTTGTTTACTAAAGACCAAAAATTGAAACGAATTTTCCAAATCGAAAAGGGACAGAAAATATTTTCAGACACACATTCAATGGGGGAAATACCACTTTGTGTATGTTTCAATTAAATATTATGAAAACGATTTATGTTTTGTAATAAATGGAAATTAACACGAACGGTGGGCAGTGGCCACTTCAAAAACAAAATGCTGTGGTAAAAATATGGAAGAAAATCCAGACTTTTATTCAAATTGAAGGTACTCTTAAACAGGTATCATTATACCATATATATATATCACATATTTCTTTTATAAAAGTATTTCAGTAGATCGCTACCAATGGCGTACTTAGTAATCTTTGGTAATGTTTTTTTTTTTTTTTTGGGAGCTTTCTTGTCTTGAACATCGAAAACATTTGTTATAAATTGATATTAAAATTTAAATTCATCCGTTAGTGTTTTAAAATTAGAATCCCAAAGAACACATTCATTGATGTAACATGGGTTAATAAGGAGTAATTTTTATTAAATTCTACTAACAAATAAATAACGCTAACATGTAGATGTAGAGAAATTCAAATATATTGTTATCGAGCGAAAAGCTATGCGTTTATCGATGTGTGCATTGCCTCACACATGCGCTCGGACCACTAGCAACTGGATAAGGCGATGAATAAATGCAACAAAAAAAGTTTTCCCCTTATCAATGACGAATTTTGGACTCCGGGGGGATCTACTCCGGAGCAGAATCATTCGTCTGCTTTCGATGAGTGCTATAATGGGTAATTTGTGTGTGAGCACAGCCGCTTGGCCTGGAACCAAAGCGAATCTCCCCGAAGGAGATTTTGGACAACGGATGCTGCAGGAATGTCGTCAAATGGAAAAACCCAAAGTACCTGTGGATCTTGAGAAATTTAAGGCGCTATCGCAAAAGTTTCCAGCCAGGGTAGAGTAAAGGATGTCCTTGAAAAATCGTAGATAATCCTGGCAATTCCCCCACCTCAGTTTGGCATCGATACCTGCCGGGTGAAGGCTCAACCGGCGGATCGCAGTGAGATCATCCGGGAACAGATTGCATCCGCCTATCCGGTGATTCACGAACGCACCCTCCTCCTCTACATCAGTTTCCTGGAGCACAAACTCAAGTTCGGTGGGTACATTTCCTATATTTCAAGAAACTAATCAGTATTTTGGTTTTTAAATTGTCACTTTAGCGAGTGATTAAATATTTAAAAGTTAATATTCCTAAATGTACAAGTAATCCCTAAGTAATTTCCAAAAGATACCCTTTTTTCGAAATATAATTACAATTTAATTGCAAATTATTAGAGATTAAAACCACTAGGAGTGATTAAAAGTGATAAAAGTAAATATCCCTAGATGTACAATTAATCCCTAAGGAATTTCTAAAATATACCCTATTTTCGAAATATAATTACAATTTAATTGCAAATTATTCGATTTTTAAACCACAAGGAGTGATTAAGCATTTCAAAGCTAATAATCCTAGATGTAAAAATAATCCCTAAGTAATTTTCAAAATATATAATATTTTCGAAATATAATTACAATTTAATTGCAAATTATTAGAGATTAAAACCACAAATAGACAAATAATCCTTAAGAAACTTCTAAAATATACCCTATTTTCGAAATATAATTCCACTTTAAATGCAAATTATTAGATATTTAAACCACAAGGAATGCCGCTTTAAAATCTGTATAAGATTACCCACGTTATACTCTTTATATGTTCAGTTTGGGGTCACCTTTTTAGCAATCCAGCAGAAACTTTGAAAATAGGAATGCAGATTAATAGACAACTAAACAATAAACTTTTAGATACCTGCTACCTCAAAATCGGTATTCGAATTGTTGAGATATTCACTACAGATGTGCTCTTTTGGGTCACCCTTTTTCAATTTTCCAATTTCACAGGCAGCCAGCAGGAGAAGAATGTCTACAGGGACATGACCGTGGCGGACTTTGTGCAGCGTCTCCTGGCGAAGAGATGTGTGTGGTTCTTCGGCGCCGGCGACTACTATCACACCATGGACGGGAGGATCGGATACGAGGGCTTCGAGGCGGTGGGCACAGCGGCGGAGGCGGATCCCCTGACCCTTACCTCGGTGCTCAGCTACGACGAGATCAAGCTGGCCGCCCTGTTGTACGCCTCCACCCACTCGGAGTTCATCAACGATGGTCGCCGCTCGAACGCGGGTGTGGTGACCCAGAACAAGAGCTCCATCGAAAGGGAGGGCGTGATCATGGGACTCATTGGAGCCCGATTCGAGCGTGCCGATGTGATGGAGTACCAGGATATAATGATCACCCAGACCCAAAATACCCAAGCCAGAGGCTACGGGCTGTCGAGGTCCACCAATGGTACGGATACGGCAGCTGCGGATTTGCGCAGAATCTGGCGGGAGTTCTACGAGGAGCCCAGGGACTTTATCTACGGCGATGTGCCCGCGAATAAGGATCGTTTCGAGGAGGTGCCCGAGGGTGTTTTCGATCACCAGGTGATGCGCAAGCGATATGCCATCAGTTTCGACACCCTGCTGCTGGAGGCACAGGACAGGGCGGCCAAGGTGGGCAAACCGGCCTACATTCATGTGGTGGGCATCGGTTTGGGCGTTTGGAAGGCAGCTCGACGGCAGGAGAGAAGCTTCTTCGAATCCTTCGAGGAGCGGTTGCGCACACTGGGCCAACGGCTCAGTCACATCGGTGTGGTGCACTTCTCCTGGTTTCATTCTCGTGGTTCTAATGGCCTGTACGAGGGAGCCCTGTTTCCCGTGGAGAATCATCCGCAGGGCGGCATTCTCATCCGAAATTCGGCAAGAAATCCCAACGAGAAGCTGGCGGAGGACATGCTGCCCGTGGTGACCTACGCCTGGGATGGAAACGCCCTGCCCGGCAACGAATTTTGGGCTGTAAGCTGACTTTTCTATATTGTATTATTAATTATTATTTTTGGTCTTATTAATAGAGAATGCTGGTCAGCACTGGAGATCCGGCTGCAGCCTGTTCCACGCTGATTACCGAGCTGCAAAACACCCATATTAATGTGGACTACATGAGCGGGGCCAATCTGCACATCGCATCCGTGGAACATGGACTACTTCATGTGGGCGACTACGCCAGGCGAGTGATCGTATAAGCTATGTTTTATAGAAATCTTATACTCTTTACGCTACATTAAATGTGGGCATTTTTAACTTAATATATAAATTGTATACAAAATAGTTACTTAAGCTCATGGGACTTGTGTTTTTAAAATAAATATACATACACTGGTCGGCATAAATATTTTGACAGATTTTAAAGTTAAATCTACTTATATTTTCGTAAAAAATTCAAAATATTTTTCCTTTTTACTGAGATTGTTCACTTTAAAAAATCATAAAAAATACAAGAAAAAATATTTAAACATTTTTTTTTTTTGCAGTAATCAGTAATTTTGATTGGGGAAAAACTTTGCATCAAAACATTTTAGTTTTAAGCCCCAGGAAAAAGTTGAAAATTTGACTTTCACAAAATGTCCTAACTTTTCAAAGGGTGCTTAATGGGTGAAGAACATTTTTGTGTTATTTAAACAGATTAGAAGTGATCTTTCTATAGGTGCCAAAAGTTTATATTAACATTCAAATCTGTCAAAATAATTATGCCGACCAGCGTATACTATTTCAAATTATACAACGAAATAAAATAATGACTGAGCATTGATATACATTTTATCGTTATTAATAAAAGAGTGTTGAAAAATAAATGGTATACTGGTGTATTATGAGTAAGAATTAAGAATTGTGGTACATATCTCTTTCGATTTGATAAGGTCTTTGTTTTTTCAAGCTGTCTTGCGATCCAATGGCACTTTATCATCGGGGTGTAATGACAGCTGTAAAAATAAGCCACCATATTCTCAGGATGATTCGGGGCCCGCATTCTGGGAGTTCCATTGAATAAGAAGTTGATTGTGTGTGTGTTAACCATTACTGAGTTCGTTTATTGAAATTGAATAGAATTATTAGCTGTCAAATGACAGAAATGTGATATTATTGTAATGTACTGTATATAGATAGCAACAAGTAACACAAGAGCCCATCTCCCATTTATTTCGGCTATGGGTCAAACAATGCAATTCCCTCATCTCATCTCGCAATCCCAAATCCTAGTGTTTTGTGTTCGGTTTTTGGCATTTGGCATTTTCGTTAAGTATTAAAAATTATCTCGTATTTAAAACACTTTGTTCTGTATCTGTATACTTCTGAAACAGCGTCGTATATCGAAAACAGTGATATAACATTCACAACAAGTTTATGCTCAAATATAATATTATTCTTTATCAACAATAGCGTTTTATCTGTAACGGTGCGCACGGCCCACTCTCTTATCGATTGCACTACGTATGTACACTTGTCTCTCTATATTTATATTTATATTTATATATATGTATATGTATATAATATATATACGATATAACTAGATACAATATAATTTCGTTACATTATTCCGTAGGTAATTAGTGCGAGAAACAGTACAATAAAATCGAAAAATCAAGCATGGAAACATGCTCCAAATATGATTTAGTTCAAGGTATATATGCAAGTAGGTAGGTATCGTTAACGCTTTTAGGTTTAGTTCTGTATTTCTAGGTAATATATAGGTATATAATGATGGCAAACTGCATGAGGATCTGTGTGCACTCCATAAAAAAAAGACCTGACAACTACGCAATCGAACTTTTGCTACTCAAGCTCCGGAGCTCCGGACTTAGGGCTAAATTCTCGTATAACAAATCGTAGACTAAATTGAATATGTTTATTATTTCAGTTCTCACTTTGACTTTCAGCTGGAAGTGCCATTCAATTTGTTTATGATATTTTGCCTATTATAATTCTGTTTACTTGACGTCTTGAAAAAAATATATGTATATTATTCTAAGCACGAAATCCACACTGAAAGCGAAAGTTGCGACCGAATGAACACAGAAAAATAGCTTAGTTGTAGATTCGCTGGGCAAATCGAAACAAACAAATATATTTAATAAACGTAATAAAGAAGAAATACATAAAAAAAACAGAAAATGCTTTAAAGCTTCTTATCAACAATATTCTTTGTGATCTAATATCCCCGAACTTAAGGCTAAATATGTAAATCAAATACCCAAGTACAAATTCGTTAGATCGTTATTTTTGGGGGCTCATTTTGGAGGAGGAGGAGGATGGAGGGCAGGAGTAATACCAATACCAGATCTATAGCATACAAAAGCAGCTGTTGCGCCGCAGCTTGTTAATTAAACTCAATTGAGAACAGCTTTTTTTGTTGCTGCTTTTTCGAAAGCAGTTAGGCCAACAACTTGGCTTGAGTCACCCAAGTTCGACTGCATATAGATACATACATATATGTAATATGCTTTCCTTATATAACATATGCATAACAGAGTGGCGATAACAAGAAATCACTCGTCATGTCCGTTTATTGTACTGCGTGTGTTGCGTTGCGTGTACGTTGCACGTCATTCTTTGGTGGATGGGCGTATATCTTTATGGAGGCGCCAGCGCTTGTCCATCCGCCTCCGTTTTTTCCGTTCTCTCTGTTTTTTCCCGTAACCCGTAACCATATCGGTCCACCCATAATTTTGCCTCCATTTCCCATGCCTTCTACTCATCGTAATCGCTGATGAGCAGTCCCCGCTTGCTGAATCCCAGCGAGGAGACGGCGGACAGGTTGGGCGTCGAGTCGATTCCCTCGAAGAGATCACTGGTCGCCGAGCTGTTCAGCGAGTTGAGGGTCACGTTGAAGGTCGACCTGCCGCCGGCCGTGTGGAAGCGCTCCTGGAGCTGCTGCTGCCTCTTCAGGCGGTCGAGTTCCTCGCGCAGTGCCTGGTTGCTCGCCCTCAGGCCGTCCGCCTCCCGCAGACAGTCACGCAGCCTTTTGTGGGTGGAAATCAAAAGAAATCAAGAAATTGAGATGTTTGTTTAGTTTCGGTGATCATTAGGGGGAAACCGCAGGCCAAGATTATTATGAAAGTCTCATTTTCAAGCCTTGAATCACCGGGGGACATTCGAGAGAGTCCAGCTCATTTTGCATGAGATAGCGGCGAAAAATAACCGCTTCGGGGGTATTTTGTTTGTCCCGAAGATAATACGCCCTTTATCAGCACTTTAAACACGCATACCTACTGCCAAGTAACTTTATTCCCCCGGTTATATCTGAGGAATTATGTAAACAAACTTTGGAGTTGACTTTGGAGAGGGAGAATATACACTTAGAAATTATTTTTAAGCTATAAAAGATCTTTTAATAGTAGAAAACAGACTACTATTAAAACGTATCTATTATTTATGATCAAAGAACGATTAAAAATTGCAGTTTAAAAGCCAAATCAAATGGGATAACCTTTATTGTAGGAAACTACAGCTAATACGCCCTCTATCAGCACTTTAAATATGCATACCTACTGCCAAGTAACTTTATATCTCAGGCATTATGTAAACAAACTTTAAATTTTAAACTTTTAAATTCTTTTTATACCACGAAAGATCTCTAAATAGTCGTATCTATTATTTATGATCAAAGAACGATTAATACTTGCAATTTAAAAGCCAAATCAAATGGGAAAACCTTTTTTGAATGTCCTACAGCTAATATCTCCTTTATCAGCACTTTAAATACGTATACCTACTGCCAAGTAACTTTATATATAAACTTATATAAAGAATATAAACTTAGAAATTCTTTTTACACAATAAAAGATACCTAAATAGTCGTAGATTAAAACTTATCTATTATTTATGATCAAAAACTCATTAATAATGGCAGTTTAAAAGCCAAATCAAAGGGGATAACCTAACCTACAGCTTGAGAAGACTTCCTTTTCGGCTCTCCCGGTTTCCCTCTGCAACGATGACCCCACTCACGTGTCTATTTCGCCCTGCATGCTCTTGATGTACTCGCACGCCTTGATCAGAATCTGCGACTTGGAGTCGTTGGGCGGCGTGCGGCCGCTGGAGCTGCTGGGATTGCCCTTGGGTGCTTGGCTGCTGCTGCTGCTGCTGGCGGCACTCGTACTCGTACTGCCGCTGGTGCTGGGACTCGTGCTGGCCTCGCTGAAGCCCGAGCTGGAGCTCAGGCTGGGCAGCATCTCCTTGAGCTTGAAGATCCAGCTGTTGATCTTGTCGCGACGCCGGCGCTCCACCTCGTTGTGCGTGGCCCGTCGCTTGTCGTCGCGCTTCTTGTAGGCCTCCAGCTTGCTGCTGGGCGTCTGGCCAGCGGCCTCTGGCTGGGATCGGGCCTGGACGTGGGTGTGGGAGCCGTAGAGGACACTGGTGGTGGTGGTGGCGTTACCCGAGGGAGCAGCAGCAGCAGCAGCAGCGGGAGTCATCACCTGGGGCTTCGGACGGCTCGGCTTCTCGCTCAGCGTGTCCAGCTCCAGTTTAATGGCCGCCTTGGCCGGCGGCTCACCCACCAGACTGGCGGTGTCCTTGACCAGATAGATCTCACAGCCGGTGGGCAGCTGCAGGTTGGTGGGCAGCAGCGAATGGACATCCAGGTCGGAGCCGGGCTCCTGCTTGATGGCGTAGTACTCCTGCGAGTCGTCCGAGTTCTCGTCCCCGCAAATGGTGAGGAATATCTGGGCGCCCTGGCTGCCCATCAGCGCATTGCCCGTGGCGCTGGTGAGGATCAGGCTCTGGTGGCCGTTGGCGAAGGTACTGCTGACCAGGGCCTCCGACAAGTCGGCCGTGTGGTGATGATTCCCGATGAGGTTGCTCATGCTGACGGAGGAGGACGTGGTGGAGGTGGTGGCGGTGGTGGTGGTGTTGGTGGCGCTGGCACCCAGTTCCATCTCCAGACGTGGCCGCTTGCGCACATTCATCGTGGCATCGATCCAATTCCAGTGCCAATCCCAGCCAGAATCACGTAACCCTGGATCCTCCCGGGATCTCCGATCTTTCTTTGGATGGTGTTGCGGGATGCGGATACCGATGGCGTGTATCCCCCGAGCTGGCCGATCTGCGGATTATTAACTCCCGACTGCCACGAGGATTTGCTTCCGAATCGAGCGCTGCGGCGGATTTCTGTGTGTTCGTGTTCGCACGGCCATTTAACAATACAATTTGTTGATTTTTTTTTAGTAACAAAAAAATTTCGTTTGGCTCAGTGTGGCCCGTCGGCGGGCAGCGAATAAATACCGACAAATACACACGGCAGGTGTTGCGAAACGCGAAAATACCAGATTCGGTATATTTTCAAAAACTTTTAAAACTAAACTATTAAAAAAACCGTTTTTTCCATTTTCGGAATTAGCAAATAAAGGCAAATTTAAAAAAAAATAAATTAAATCCAAATCTGATAAAAACAACTACATTTTTAGGAAAAACTGCCTTCCTAATTTTTTATTTACATGAAACAGCTATAGAAATGAATCCATAGGATATAGTTAATACAAAAATATTGTAAGTTCAAACTTTAAAGGCCCAAATAAATAAAAAAATACTTGATACTTTTTCGGAGTTAAAAACTACAAGATATAATATTACATGTAATATTAATATCTTTTTGACCAGAAAAAGAATATTACTTTAAAAAAAATAAAAAAACATTACCAACAATTGTTTATATTTTAGCTAAAATACAAATATAAATTCTCAAAACTCAACAATACCCACTGCGTATAAGTAATGGCTGGTATTTAAATACCCAGTATTACGTATACGCCACACTGGCGGCCAAAATGTCGTTGACTTCGCAATTGGTTACGAATTTGAAACGCTTTCGCCTGGTGACCTTCGACGTGACGGACACGCTGCTCCGCCTGGAGGATCCGCTGCGGCACTACCGCCGCACGGCGGAGGAGTTCGGGGTGACCGGAGTGGACCGCCGCCGGTTGGAGCACTGCTTCCGCCAGCAATTTAAGGCGATGAGCGGCGAGCATCCGAACTTTGGACGCTTCTCGCCGGGATTGGACTGGCAGCAGTGGTGGCTGCAGCTGGTGAGCCGAACCTTTGGCTGTGTGGATCCGGACGCGTCGCCCGAGAAGCTGGAGAGGATTGGCCAGCGGTTAATTACGCTCTTCCGAACGAGCGCCTGTTGGAATCACGTTGATGGCGCCCAGGAACTGGTGCACTGCGTCCGCAGCGCCGGCAAGTGCGTGGGCATCATCTCCAACTTTGATCCCTCGCTGCCAAAAGTCCTCGATGCCATGGGCTTCGCGGGCCAGTTCGATTTTATCCTCACTTCCTACGAGGCGGGCGTCATGAAGCCCGATCCGGGCATCTTCGAGATTCCCCTGAAGAGACTGCAGATCCCGGCGGATCAGGCCCTCCACATTGGCAACAAACTGGACCTGGACTACGAGGGAGCTCGCAACTGCGGCTGGAGCGGATTGCTGGTGAATGACGCAGACAACCCGCACTCCTTTCCCACTTTATCCAAACTTCTAGAGGGTTTAAAGACCCAACAGATCGAATGGTGATGCACCCAAAGCCGAAACTCGACTCAGGATTCGATTAGCTCATGGCTGTAGTTATTTTGTAGATTTTTTGTAAGTTTAAGAAACAGAACAGGATGTAAAACTAGTGTTAAATATAAATACTCGTCATTCTATATACTTTTCGGGACATTCGAGGGAGGTTAAACACAGTAAAATAATTTCTAGCCTAGGAAGAACCCAGAAATAACTTAATAGAATCCTTGGATTTGTTGGTTATTATTATTATTATTATTATCTAATGCTAACTTATAGTTAAAAACTATAAACTAACAGTGGTAATAATAATAATAATAAATAATAAACTTAATAGAATCCCTGGCTTTGTTGGCTATAATTAGACATCGGATTTTAGGTGAAATCGTTTTTCTTAAATATGATTTAAAGCCACATTTGATTGGTTACATTTTTATACCCTTGTAGAGGGTATTATAATTTCAGTCAGATGTTTGCAACGCAGTGAAGGAGACGTTTCCGACCACATAAAGTATATATATTCTTGATCAGCACCAATAGCCGAGTCTATCTAGCCATGTCCGTCTGTCCGTCTGTCCGTCTGTCCGTCTGTCTGTCTGTCCGTCTGTCCGTTTCTATGCGAACTAGTCTCTCAGTTTTAAAGCTATCGCGATGAACCTTTCCCGAAGGTCTTCTTTCTATTGCAGGTAGTACATATGTCGGAGCTAGCCGGATCGGACCACTATATCTTAAGGCTCCCAAACAAATATAAGAAAATTCATTGTAACTTTGTAGGAAGTAGGCGTTTTGATTCTTGACTACTTAAAAACAAAATTGAAATAAATCGAAACGCTGAATCTGGAATCCCTGGAACTGCACCGAGTGAGTATTCTTTTATCTACAAGGGTATATAAGCTTCGGCTGGCCGAAGGTAGCTTCCTTTCTTGTTTTTTTTAAAACCTCAATTAAGTTTGGCCTAAATCTAATTATATCCTAATAAATAAAATTTGTAACCAATCAAATGTGGCTTTAAATCGAATATAAAGAAAACGATTTCACCTAAAATCCGATGGGTAGTTACAATCAAAATCCAAGAAATTCGGCACTTAATTCTTATCGAATGTGTCAAATTGCTAGCGATATCTTATTTTTTTCCTTAATTTAACTTATCAAAAGGGTTTAAAATCTAAGAAATTTAATTTTGTCAGCCACAGTAAGTGAAAAATACAATTTTTAAAAGCTTTCTGAATGTTTAAACAGTTTCTTAGTTCAAATATAATGGTTTTAATGTGTAAAACTAGACAAACTGACAAAAATGGCTTGGAAAAGGCAATGAAATTTAATTGTGTCACTTGCAGTAAGTGAAAAATACAATTTTTAAAATCTTTCTGAATGTTTAAAGAACTTCTTATTGCAAATATAATGCTTTCAAAGTGTAAAACTAGTGACCTGACGAAAAATGGCTTGGCAAATGCACATTTATTTACCTATTTTAGCTGATTTAAAACGAAAACCTCCGCTCGAACGTGCCTGCTTAAACGCCTAGTCCGATTAAACTATTCCTGAAGGCTTATTCAGCATCTCGGTTGATATATACACACACGGCACTCGCACACAGACCTAAATACTATACAGATTAAGAGTAAAAGCTAGTTTGTGACCAGGAATGTGCCATCTGGTTGCCATTTCACCGCTGCTATGTGGCCTGCTTGGTGGCCTTGGCGGGCATCTGGGCCTTGGCCGCCTTCAGCTGCTCCAGATTGAACTGCTTGCGTATCTCGGTGGACACCTGGCGGATGACCGCGTCCGTGTTGGCCTTGAGATCGCGCTCCAGCACCTCGATGTCCACGTCCTTGCTCTCCAGCCGCATCTGCATGTCCGAGTAGAAGTCGCAGAAGAGCACGGGCTCATCGGAGCCGTTCGGCGTCCGCGTGCTGCAGTACTGCCCCCTGCGATGCAGATCGTCGCTGTTCGTCTGCGCATCCAGGCCGAGCAGACGGCGCGCTCCCAGCGGCAGCTGCTGCTGGATGAGCCGCTCGTGGTTCTGCGAGATGTGCTGCTTCAGCTTCTTGAACTCCTTCACCTCGTTCTTCATGTACTTCACATAGCTGTACATCTTGGAGGTCTTCTTGGTCAGGTTCTCCAGGCAGCCGATGAAGTTTCGCACCTGCTGGGTGCGCGGCAGCGTGCTGGGATCCAGGCGCTCGGCCTCGTCGAAGTGCTGCAGCGACCGGTTGAAGTCGTGCTTCATGGCCAGCGCCGAGGCGAGCACCACATGGTTCTCGGCCACCTGCGGGGCATGCTCCACGGCGGCGGAGAGTATCAGGTCGGCATCGGCCAGCCTGCCCATGCGGAAGAGTATGGTGCCCAGACTCAGAAGCGGTATGTCCTTGAATATCGGCGGAGCCAGCAGGGCGGCCAGGCGGGCGCAGGGCAGGGCCTCGCGGGCATTTCCCCGCATGCGCCAGTAGTAGGAGCTCAAAGTGTGGAACTTCCAGGAGGCCGGATGGTGCTGCAGTCCGTCCACCGCGAAGCGTCGCGTCAGCTCCACCGTGGCCATGCCCACATTGGTGTCGTGCTCGCGCTCCAGGAAGGCGGCGGCCAGCACCTCGGGCCGGAAGCTCTCCAGATGATCATAGGTGGCCGGACCGACGCTCAACCGGTGGTAGTCACTGCACACCGGCTCCAGGCCCATCGCAGAGGCACTCTTCTGCACGTGCAGCTGCCGCTGATCGGGCAGATTAATTCTCTTCAGCTGCTCTGGGGTGATCTTCAGATAGGACATGCGCTTCTCCAGCATGTAGTAGTCCATGGCGCACTTGGCCTGCTCGGCCAGATCCTCGCCGAAGCGCATGGAGAAGCGCAGATGCTCGACAATCTGCTCCCGCTTGCGCAGCAGGTCCAGGTAGGAGCGCTCCACGTACTCGCTGTACCTGATCTGCTCGAGAAATGCGGCCAGATTCTTGGGCTCCCGCATGTGGAAGGGCGAGTCCAGCTTGGGCACGATCTGCTCCTCGCGCAGCACCCAGTGGTTGCAGGCCAGCAGCAGGCGGAGGACGGCCAGGAGCACGGCCAGTGCCAGGGGGCACGGGCGCATCTTGGAGGAGCGGAGGAGGAATCGGGAATCCAAGATTTGGTTTTTGGTTTGTTTAAAAAAAAAAACAAACTCGCCTTAGAGGTGGGAAAACAGCGATTACCTTATCGATATTATTGATATTTTCCATTTGGTATATTTCGAGTGCGGTATTTTAGGGAGCTCGCTTTAGGGTCATACTGAAACTGCTTTTCGAAAAAACGTGCGGATTTCTAGGTGATATATTTGGATTCTATAATATATCATGGGTGGCCAGGGCAAGACCATCAACAGGAAGCGCAAGTTTGTGGGCCGCAAGGCGGACGATCCGGAGTTCGATCTGGACAAGAAGCAGTTCAAGGTGCTCCATCTGAATGCCACCGAAAAGCGGCTGATAATCGTTTTGGAGGGAGCCCAACTGGAGACGGTGAAGGTGGGTCCAAAACTAATATATATATAATATATAGAAAGGGAATCCTTATAGATATATACAACCCCCAGGTACACAACACCTTCGAGCTGCTCAATTGCGACGATCATGCGGGGATAATGCGCAAAAACCAAAGGGATCCCGGCTCCTGTCGCCCGGACATCACCCACCAGTGCCTCTTGATGCTCTTCGACTCGCCCCTGAACCGCGCCGGTCTGCTGCAGGTCTTCGTGCGCACGGAGCACAATGTGCTGATCGAAATCAATCCGCAGACCCGCATTCCCAGGACCTTCAAGAGATTCGCTGGTCTGATGGTCCAACTGCTGCACAAGTTCCAGATTCGCGCCAATGACTCCTCCCGCCGACTGATGAGTGTGATCAAGAATCCCATTACGGATCACGTGCCAGTCGGCTGCAAGAAGTACGCCATGAGCTTCTCCGGCAAACTGGTGGCCAATTGCCGGGATCTGGTGCCGCATGGCGAGGAGGGCAGCGAAAAGTACGACGAACCCGTGGTCATTGTCATCGGAGCCTTTGCCCACGGCGTCCTCAAGACGGACTACACCGAGGAGCTGTTCTCCATCAGCAACTACCCCCTGTCGGCGGCCATCGCGTGCTCCAAACTCTGCTCCGCCTTCGAGGAGGTGTGGGGCGTGGTCTAGGCCCGCTGATTATTGTCCTATAGTTTAGTCATAGCTAGTAGTTAGTCTACCATATATTCTTTAAATTGGTTTATATAAAATTTTGTGGAATTTTAATGACTGCATGTCTGTGTTTATATCTTTAGTACAGCGAATTTAACTGGGACCTGGATTTTATAATATTTACGATGCAATCCCTAGTAAAATAACTTATTTCTTGCAATCCTACAAACTGAATTAAGATTACAAAGGTTAAATAGAATTTGTAGTGATAAAGTACCTCCAGAAAAACTTACTTTTTATTACTTGTAATATAAATGCTGAAAACCATTTTAATATAGTTTGTTTTGCTGTAATATTCCCCGATTTTTGATAGATACTTGATAATACAAACTAATAAATGGTTGACATTTATGATAAATGATTTATCTGAACATTTAAATATGCTTTGTTTCCTCCAAAAGTAACTAACTGATTGATTTAACATTAAAAAGGTACAATAGGGATTGTAATGATAAGGTTCCTCCAGAAAGTTATTTAATTTTGAACTCAGTCATTACTTTGAATATATTTCTTGCTAATATAGACTCATTTTTGATGTGATTAATATTTCAACATTCTTCGTTTCCACTTAAAATAGATATAAATTAACCAGAAAACAAGCTTGTTATCCTCAATTTTAATTTTCCTTGACTGACTAGTAAAATCGCTTATTTCTTGTTTCCTAACTGATTGATTCAACTGATTTAACATTACAAAAGGTAAAATAGGGATTGTGATGATATGGTTCCTCCAGAAAATCATTACTTTGAATATATTTCTAGCTAATATTGCCTGATTTTTGATATGATTAATATAACAAATTAAAAAATGGTTGGCATTCTATATAACTCATCTAAATATATAAAATTATTCTTAGTTTCCACTTAAAACAGATCTAAAACAACCTAGCAATCCTCTATTTTCATTTTCCCTGACTGAAAGTGCAGTCGGAAACAAAGAAGACGCATTTCCCACACCGATTGCGCCCGGATTATCTATATCAGATTGTGGGTCATCACCCCATCGCCCACCGCGTTTGCTTTTTACAATAAGTTGGTTTATTTTTGTATAATTTGCAGTTACAAAAGACAGGCTTAGAAAACTTGAATAATTTTGAATGTGTGTGTGTGTGTTACGTTAATTTATGCTTAACTAATTGCCATAATAGTCCTGCGTTTTCCAGGGATTGAGAGCTCAATGGGTAGCATTTTCTGGGGATTCTGGGTTAGGGGATTGGATTGGATTGGATTGGATTCAAGGGAGGGATGCTTCATCTCTACTTGGCGCCCGGCTTCTTGGCGCCGCCGTCGGCGGCCTTCTTCTCGGCCTCCCGCTTGGCGGCCGCCTCCTCGCGCTGCTGCCGGATGAGGGCCAAGCGGGCGAGGTCGGCCTTCGCCTCGGTGGTCTTGCCGGCGGCATGGAGCTTCTCGTACCGCTGGCGCGCCTTCTGCTTCTCGATCTGTTCCCGTTCGCGGCGCGACAGCTCCGGCTTCGGATGGCCGCCACCCTTGGCTCCCTCGCCGCCCGGCGGCCCGTCGTCCAGCTTGATCGCCGAGAGCTTCTGTGTGGCCTTCTTTGTCACCCGATTGGGATTCTCGATCTCGATGAGCGAGGCCACGCCCTTCTTGGCGTCGCGCGCCTCGCCCTCCGAATCCTCGTCGGAATCCTCGCCGGACTCGGAGTCGGAGGAACTGGCTGCTCCGCCCGCCGCGTTTCTTGCCTTCTGGCTGCGATTCTGGGGGGCTTTTCGGGGCGCTGGCGCCTTGGCTTTGGCGGAGGAACTGGCGGCTCCCGCCTTCTCCTCGCTCTCGGAGCCCGAGCCGCTGGTCTGGTCGCTCTCCTCCTCCGACTCCTGCTGCAGCTCCTCCGGCGATGTGAAGTGGCGACTGCGGCCCTTGTGGTTGACGAACTTTCCTCGTGGCATGCTGATCGATCTACGGCCTGATCTGGGGGGTTGCCTGCTCGCGACTCGATTCCCGCCTTGCTAACTGCCGTCGGCTGTTCCTTGTCCTTGCTAAACGACCGCTAAAGCCGTCGAATCCCTCGAAAATAGGCTAAATATAATCACGTTGGCTATAAAAAAAATTTGACTTATTTCGCATGGAGGTGGAGAAACAGCGATGATTTTTCGGTATTTATATACCAGATACAGTATCGATTACAGTAAATATCGCGTGGATTCGATAGTGTCATCGATTGCCATTAAAGCTTAAAAATGAATACATTTTTCTAATTGGAATGTATTTTTAATTTCTAATTGAAGAATTTCTTACAAGTTTTGCCTTTTTAAAAATTATTTTTAGTCATCATTTTGTCTTGCAATTGCATTATGTATCAGGTTTTTAAGCAGGGTTTTATTAATATTTAAGTCGAAGAACACAATCAAAAACAATTCAATTTAATTTAACAGCTGATTTTTTTTATTTATTTTGGTCATCCCATTTGCCTTATTCAAATTCAACTTTGGCGCCAACAGAAAGAGGTGAGAATCAAACGACATTTAGCAAGGACACCCTCCGGATCTAGTGGAGACACCCACTGTTGAGTGGTGGAATCGTTGGTTTGAAATTTTGCACTTCCAAAAACTAGCCTTGGTATTTTCCAACACTGACTCTGACGTCTTTTAAATATAAAACTATTTTTTATGGCCAATTTATAAGAGAAATATCTTACAAAAACATTAAAGTTTTAGAATCGATCTAAAAATGGTAACCCTATTCTCGTTTATAAACTTGTAGATGGCGCTTTAGTGCTAGCAACATCGATAACCGAATATCGATGACTGTCCACCTCTAGTGCCCGACTATATTCGCTTTCCAATACTGTTTCCGACCGAATTGTGTAGTGCTGCGGCAAGAAAAGTTGTGAATTTCGAGGGGAATTTCGAGCAACATGTAAGTAGAGCTTGTGCGTTAATTGTGTGGAAAAAGGACTGGCAGCTGGCATTTTGGCCAGGGCGATGTTTGTTGGCGTCGCAGGGAGTGGAGGGCCGCCTGTCGACGCCTCTGACCCGGTTGCAATATGGACGACGGCGTCGCTTCGCTCGGAATTGTGTGGTTTGTTAAGGGGAATTTGGCTTTCCTGGCCAGAAGTCTTCTCTTTCCAACTGCCGGCTTTCATTTCCGGCCGGGGAAAAACGGCCAATAAGCCGGCTGGTTAAAGTACAGAGCTTCCAGAGATTTCCCTGCCAGCCAGCGACGTGGTGCCGCCTCGTGCTGTTCTCCCAGCTTTTCCCGGCTTGAAATCCCCGCCTGGAAGTTCAAGTGGCGGCCAGAACTGCTAGCTTTCCATTTCTAGAAGGCCTGCAAATGTCCTTGTTTTTGGCCAGCGGCCATCGAAAGGTTTCCCCCCGATTGCCATGCCAATCGCAGCGCCATCCGCATTTTGTGAGGTTAGACTTGAATCGCAAAAAAAAAAAAAGGCAATGAATTTGCTTCATGTTTCTTCTGCCGGCAGCGACGTCGGCGTCGGCGTCTGTCTGCGTGTTTGTGTGCGTGTGCGTGTATTAGAATTCGTTTTGTTATTTCGCATTTATTTAGATTGTCGATTTGCCGATTTGCCTGATTTTCACGTGAATTGCGACTGGCCTGCAAGCAAAAGTATCCCTGCACTATTTCTGAATATGTCGGCATTTTTTTTTTGGCGCGCTTTGCAGCGTCCACAGGTTACCACAAATACATGTACAGATATGTACACACACAGATATGAGCTGTAATCCGTCGCCGTTACAGGCCGACCTCCGTATAATGAACATTTTACTGGCGGCATGTTGCGCATGCGCAGGATTCGCGAATTTCACAATCGCAACATCCCGAAAATCATTACATCTCAATTTGCCAATGACTCATGCAAATAGCGTTTTCAGCGATTCACGAAAGTAGGCTTTATTCATTCGGAAAGTATTCCTATTCATTGTATTCATTTCTGTCTGAAAGGTCAGTTCAAAAATATTACCAATTGTATTGCAAAATGGTATACTAAATTCAGATTAATTAATTTAAAAAATATAATACTAAATCTATTTATTTTTGAATAACGGTTACAATTCACTCTTTTTTTTAAATTAAATATATAATTTACTTTATAGATCCTTTAAACTATATTGTTTATCATAGAGATTATTTGATATTCTTCTATCGCCTTTGCCTATTTCAAATGTAAATAAATCTGAACAGATTTGGTTAGCAAAATACCCAAGGGGTTTTCATAGTTTTGCGAAATAAAGCCAAACAAGAATATTTATTTGCGAATAGAAAACAAACAATTGGCTATATCCTCGATTTCTTCGGTATTCATTTTTCTGTACCTTTGTACAATATTTAGATTAGCTGTTTTACTTTCTCCAATTAAAAAACAAGAAAGGAAGCTAGCTTTGGCCAGCCGAAGCTTATATACCCTTGCAGATCATTCCTATTAATTAACAAATCGCAAAAATGTTCAATTTTCTAATATTTCTCATTATTTTCCGATCGTTCCTATGGCAGCTATATGATATAGTCGTCCGATTTTGATTAAATTAAAATTGAAATTCGGAAATATTTAAAAAGAGTCATATCCTAGAGTAGAAGATAATACAATAAAAACCAAAGAAGCTTGAATTTATTTCCTATTACTTTTCCATTAATTTTCCGATCGTTCCTATGGCAGCTATATGATATAGTAGTCCGATTTTTTAAAAAATTAATTCGAAATTCAGAAATATTTAAAAAATAACATCCCCAAAAGAAGAAGGTAATATTTCAAAAAACACCGAAGCTAGAATTTTTTAAAGTTTTTTTTTTCCGATTGTTCCTATGGGAGCTATAAGATATAGTTGTCCGATCCGGTCGGCTCCGACATATATACTACCTGCAATAGAAAGAAGACTTTTGCGAAAGTTTTGTCCCGATAGCTCAAAAACTGAGAGACTAGTTTGCGTAGAAACAGACAGACGGACAGACGGACAGACGGACAGACGGACAGACGGACAGACGGACGGACAGACGGACAGACGGACAGACGGACAGACGGACATGGCTAGATCGACTCGTCTTGTGATGCTGATCAAGAATATATATACTTTATGGGGTCGGAAACGTCTCCTTCACTGCGTTGCAAACTTCTGACTGAAATCATAATACCCTCTGCAAGGGTATAATAAAATATATGACAACCATATATTACTAGGTCGGTAAAGTTTTGAATATATGATCATCAGTCACAGCAATTATTTGAAATCAGTTTAATTTTGACTATATAATATCACATCAGTGCCAACAATTATTTGAAATCAGTTTAGTTTTAAATATATATTATCATCAGTCCACAAAAATTCTTTAAAGTTTGAAATAAACGTGGTATGTGTTTTATGTGTGAGGATGTGTGATTGCCTGCAAAGTATATCCTTCCGCCTCCCTGACATTGCTCCTTGTTGTTGTTTCAGTTTCATTTTGAGTTTCAGTTTGGTTTTGGTGCGCCAGGAATTTTCGCTTACCTGCATTCGCAGGCAGCCTCTGTGGTCGTCTCTCTCGCTCTCTCTCTCCCTCTCTCTCTCGCTCGGCATCCTGCGGCCCAGCGGGAGCGGCAGCTGCAGTATCCTTGTCGCCATCCCGCTCGCTCCCCTTTGCTCCTGGCCGAACAGCTGGTCGCTGTCCTTGGCGGGCTTTGACGCATCCTTTGTGCACGTCACACGAATTTGGACATTTGCTTCGTCAGTCGCCTGGCGCTCGCCGAACCAACAACATCCTTGCTGCTCGAAGCCTCTCTGGATTTTCAAAATACTAACACAATATTCGCACACCCACAGCTCACCGTTCCGCGCCGTCAAAGTCCAGAGGTCCAGAAGTCCAGTTGTCCACGAGTAAATCAATCACCGAGTGCTTAGCAGGATGGCTCAGGAAGGTCAGGATATTCCCACATTCAAGTGCGTGCTCGTCGGCGATGGCGGCACCGGCAAGACCACCTTCGTCAAGCGCCACATGACCGGCGAGTTCGAGAAGAAGTACGTGGCCACACTGGGCGTGGAGGTGCACCCGCTGATCTTCCACACCAACCGCGGCGCCATTCGCTTCAACGTCTGGGACACCGCCGGCCAGGAGAAGTTCGGCGGTCTGCGCGACGGCTACTACATCCAGGGCCAGTGCGCCGTCATCATGTTCGACGTCACCTCGCGCGTCACCTACAAGAACGTGCCCAACTGGCATCGCGACCTGGTCCGCGTCTGCGAGAACATCCCGATCGTCCTCTGCGGCAACAAGGTGGACATCAAGGATCGCAAGGTGAAGGCGAAGAGCATCGTCTTCCACCGAAAGAAGAACTTGCAGGTAAGTGACCTATTAAAATGCTTTCATTGCATTTTTATCTATCTTTTCTAGTTTACAATAGAGCCCTGCATGAATGGATTCAATGAATTATGAGAATGAATTAATTCGAATTTTGAGTTAAATAGAATTGAATGAATTTTGAGTTAAATAGAATTCCGAAATAATTCAAACGACAATTTCATTTGAAGAATTTATGCCTGAATTTTATTTACTAAGCAGTTAACTTTGATTTGTTACAAATTTTCCACTTTTTGTTCTCAAAAGAAAGTACAAAGAAATCATAAAAATTATTCTTTCATTTATTCAATTCGAAATGAATTAGAAAAACATTCAATTTAATCAGAAATTTCATGGCATACTATATTAAAACAAAAATTGAATAATTCACCCAGGGCTGCTCTAGTTTACAATACCAAAATAACCCCATATTTCTCCACAGTATTACGACATTTCTGCCAAATCGAACTACAACTTCGAGAAACCATTCCTTTGGCTGGCGCGCAAGCTGGTTGGCGACCCCAACCTGGAGTTCGTCGCCATGCCAGCCCTGCTGCCGCCCGAGGTCAAGATGGACAAGGACTGGCAGGCGCAGATCGAGCGGGAATTGCAGGTGGCCCAGGCGACCGCCCTGCCCGACGAGGACGAGGATCTATAAGCCTATTTATAGTTAACTGAGAGAGATGGCCGGCTTGCACACACCACACACACTACACACCACAAACACACAACATGTCACGAGTCGGGGCAACAGGATAGCAGGATAGCAGGCGAACGGGCAAACAGGAAGGAAAAGGAACACCAGCAGCAGCAGCAACAACTACAGATTAGGAGCATCAGCAATAGCTTACCAATTGCCAGCAGCATACGATCGACCTTTAACACTCTACCAATTCACCAGCAAGCCCTGCCAGCCCTTCTGCCGTCGATCGTAAAATATTTTTAAATCCACTCATTTATAAGTCGGTTATAAATTTTTTTTTTGTTTGTTTCCTTTTGCGTTGGCTTTTGGCAGATAACAGATAACACATACAGATACTGAAATTGTCTTAATGATAGAGAAACGAGAAACATAACCGAAAACCAAGTAAAATAAAAAATCGAAACACGTATTTTTTTAAAACTTGCAACAAAACAACTATGTTCTTTTCCACTCGTACAACAACTACATGTTAGAAAGAAAGGAGACGGCAAGCTCTGTGCACGGGAGTGAGCGAGAGCGCAACAGCAGCAGGCAAATGAACTGAGTCCCAAAGGATAGAAAAGAAAAGAGAAAAAAAATACAGAACAGAAAAACACTAAAAACAATGAAAAATATATAGAAAGGCCGCCGAATCCACATCCACATGTTATTAATCTAAGAAACTAAAGAATTAAAAAAATAAACGTCGAAAAAACTAATTAAAAACTCGCCTTCCTAAGCAGTTGAAGATGGAAAGGAATAAGGATATATGCTAATGTCAGGGTTCTTTATTAAATATATATGTTTGATGTCTAGATTCTTCGCCATTCTAGGCAGTTATGGAGCTTTAGGCTTAAGACTGTTTACTATGATTTATTACAAACTGGAGATTTTTAAATTAGCTTTGTACCAACTTATTTTTTTTCAATTTTATTTTCTTTTAAATTTTACCGAAATTCTTGTTTGAAATCCAATCCAACTAAAACTTAAGTCCAAAATTTGGCTTCAAAAATTTGTCTTATGTTTATAATGTTGACAAACCTAAGAATATTTTTATTAACAAAACACAACCAAAGGAACTAGTTAATTTGGATTGTATGTATTACACGGAATTTATTTATGTACCATCCAAGCAAGACAAATTTTCCAATTTAAGGACACTTGAGGCAGCAAGCAGGAAAAACGCCCGTAAAGCGATCCTTGTTCACACACGTGATCTTCTGCTGGGCGCAACTGTAATGATATTGATAAGGAGTTAGTCCAAGCCAATTTCGGTTTTTGACAGATCATTTCGATAAGCGTAGATAAAATTGCAAATGTGTATTATGTATTTCGTTTGACTGAACTTAGAATAAGGACAGCTCTTTTAGTTTGAATTTAAATTTCCTTATTTGTTTATATCCTATAGCCTCCTATCTGCTAGCCTCTTTTTTATTTAGACTAAGCTTAATTCTCTTTCAAAATACTTTTAGCAAGCACCTATTTTATCTGCGCATTTCATCGAAATACCTATAGATTTCTAGATTGAATATACACATGTATGTACTTACTCCTCCACGATGGTCTTGAAGGTGTCCGTGCAGATGGCCCGCTTGAGGCACTTGCCGTCCTTGCCGAAGTCCACGTAGTCCTGTCCGCGCCGCAGGAGCGGCAGGTACTTGAGGAAGATGGTCTCATCCTCCGAGTTGCGGTAGGAGCACACGGGCTCGCTCACTGAAAGAGATGTAGATAGATCAGATAGATCAGTTTCAGCAGATGGGAGGCCCAATCCCGGCCAGATCACCCGCATCGGCGGTGGGCAGCGCCTCCGGGAGCAGGAGCGCCAGCAGCACAGCGGCCACCAGCCACATGGATCTGGATCTGTTGTGCATCTTTGGGACGTGGAAGCGAGACTGAATCGAGCGCCGGAAAACCCGTTTCCTATTTATAGTTCCCTAAAAAGCGACTTGGATATGTGTTTGTTTGCAAATTAGCAGCCGTGATTTGCATTTTCAGCTTGATTGAGAGGAGGGATTATGCTAGCACTTATAATTGCTTAATTGCGCGGCAGGGTCAGATGCGTAGTTTCGAAAAAGTTGAATATTTTGCAGCCCGCATGTCGTTTTAACCATGCAATACTGGTAAAGTTGATATTAAGTAACATCATTTTGACGAATTCTCGCTCTCGGAGATTCTCTGACTTCGAAATAGAGAGGAAGAAGCAATATGGCGACTACTAGGGGTAAGGTTATAACCTTCAATAAGCAATTTGAAGACTTATCAAAACTCTATAAAATAAGCTTCAAATTGTTTATACCTTAAAGATGCCTTAAAAATAAAGAAATAAAAATGGGAAAATAGGTAGTGAAAACTGAATAGACCTTCTTATTAAAATTCGGAAATAGGTTTTATTAAAAACAATTTTGATCTGTTTTTTTTAACTCCAAATAAAAAGCCTTTCGACTTAATTTCAACAATTAAAAAGTTGTTTTTTAGTTAATATTAACAAATATAAATTTATTATTAAGTTTTGTAGTTGTCCTGTTTATATCGACACACTTTCCGCCAGAATATTAAAAACATAAAAGAGCCTTATAAATAGTTGCACTGGATTCCTGAAACGGAAATTGATAACAATTTTTGACCAGCCATGAGGTTATTAAAATATCCATCTTATAAGAAAAATTAATCCAGTAATTTTGAAATCGTTATTCCAAACGAAGTAATACTAAGTGCTGAATTTACATAGCATCCGGATCCAGCCTAGATGTAGTTGCTCTCCGCCTCCTGGCAAACCAACTTGGGACAGCAGTCGGGGAAGGTGCGTCTCATGTCCGACGCGATCTTGCATTGTTCCGTCGGCACCAGGTTGTGGCGACCGCAACTGTAATAATTTGGATAAGTATTATAGGTATTAATAGATTAATATAGGTATTAATCCATCTTACTAGCCAATTTCTAGGACATAATCCGGCCGACAGTAGATCGATTGGCAATAGCCCTCGCGATTGATTGGCTTGTATGACTGCTTCTTGGGAATGGCCTGGTTGAGTTCCTCATAGTAACACTGGCCGGGAAAATCTGGGGAAATGGGTAAAAATACATAATGTTATTATCAATGTTGTAATATCAAATAATAATATTGTGGAAATGTGTAATAGGGTTTTATAAAATTTAAAAAAAGTTAATTGGTCCGGGTTCAAACCCCACTGCTGCATAGAGAATTTTTTTAATTTCTCATACGATTTTTCCCCCGATCTCCAACGATTAAATATTCACCTGGGTGAACCGCATTTCCGCGATAGGTGAGATCCGCTCGTGCTGCACCACAAATGCTCAGGAGCACCAGAAGACAACCAACTTCGATGCGCATAATCGCCAAGTAAAATAATGGAAATTAAGTTAGAGATTCCGAAGACCAATGCAAATCCAAATCCGACTTGGCTGTTGTGCGCTACCCGTGCGACTGAGTCAATTACAATTAATTGTTGTTGCTTTTATATAAAATTAATAATAAACATTGTGCCGTACATTGTATGTATGCATACATACTGAGATATAGCACATACCCAGATATCATCTGTATCTGTGCCTTTTGTTTGACGACGACTTAAGGCGTCCGCTCTAGCTCTAGTTTAAATTTAAATTAATTAAGCCAGCCCTGAAAGCGAGAGTGATACATATCTGGCGGGGATCGGATGGGGCTGGGCGGGAATGGGAGTGGTGGTGGGGGGTTCCTGACAGTTAAGTGACACGGTTCGAGAAACTGTGGCAAGGTTGCTGCGTCGCGAAAAGTAATCAAAACACGCAAATAACTCTTTTGTAAAGCCGAATTTCGGCCACATACACTGAAAAAAATATTTTTTTTTTGTGGGAAATTGGGATCTGGGTTTTTGGTAAAAATTTGAATTTTTTCTGTTTGTTTTTTTTGCTGTAACTTGGCCAAAAATTGTCTTACACCAAAAATACATACTGTTTTGAACAGATAACTAAATATTAAATAAATCCATGGCACTTTCCGGGTGATCTTGAAAAAATACAATTTTCGCCAATTAAAAATTTTTTTTTTGTGGGGGTACATCATAATTTTTTACAAAAAATTTAAATGCCAATCGTTTGGAAATTTAATAACGAGTTCAGAAAGGTATGACAATCTATATTTGGATTAATATTTCCATTGTTACGGTCAAAAAACAATTAATTTTTTTGTGGAAAATTGTTTGAATAATTTTAAGGATTTTTTTTCATATTGCTGAACTTTGATAAAGCTTACAAAAATAGGGCCTAGTTATATACTATTTCTTTCTGTGTACGCTGAACACTCGACAAGATTCCCGGGAACATACATATTACGTATCTACATTTATGCAAATTTAATGGAACTCACGAGTGCAAGTGCATTGTGGTTGGGATTAGACGGTATTTGCATTAATTAATTCGAATCGCGGGGAGAGGGTTGGGACCGTGAATTCATTTGGATTGTATTGGACAGAGTCAAGTCTACGATTTCCACTACAATTTACAAATTAGGGTTCTGGCTTCTTAGTATGAAGTATAATTTAATGGGTGAGGTAGGCTACACCTTTCAGTTAAATTATACTTATTAAAAGTTGTAGAAAAATAAATATTAAATAAAAAAAATAGAAAATAATACGTTTCAATGTTTTATCCCCACTTTAAAGTTTTTCCAGCTCGAGTTACAAATATTTTCGTGCTGTTTCTACTAAAAACAATTAATCAGCAATAGATTTACTTCTACTATTTGTAAGTTATAATTGTTATAATATTTATTTGAACAATATTTTACAAGTGGAAGGCTCGATAGTAAATGCTATGAAGTATATTGAAGTATATTTTCCTGGTCTAGGCCAACATCCTCGAGTGCCCGGATTCGGATTCCCCGGTTCGATAACGTCGAGCGCCTCTTCCTCCATTTCCAGCTCGAGAGCAAGGCAAACCCAATCAGAGTCAAATCAATCGACCGGGGGCACTGGAGCGGTGATAGGGCGCTGATAAGAGGGGCCTCTCTTACGTTGTCCTATATAAGAAATGCCTCCGGCGACGTACTATTGCTATTCCCGAAATAGAGGGCAACCATCATGTCTGTATCGCTTTGGGTGCCTTTCGTGGCCTTCGTGGCCTGTCTAATGGTCTCCTCAGTGGTCGCCAATGGCTTTAGCACCCAGTACCAGGGGCACAGGCAGCACCCGACCATTCCGGATCACTGCCTCTATGAGGAACTGGACCTGGCCGTTCCGCTCCACGGATCCGTTCTGCCCGCCGGACACGACGGCTACTGCATCCGGTTGGAGTGCACCGACGACTACCTGCTGATGATCCGACAGTAAGTTCTGAGACTCGGAAGAATCCTTTCTGGAGTAACCCAATTCTTTTCAGCTGCGACAAACAGCCTTTTCCTCGACCTGGCTGTCATCTTTCGGCCCACGACTATGACCTTCAGTACCCCGACTGCTGCCCCCAACTCGAGTGTTCCGACGGATTCTAGATAAAAGGTTACAGTGGTTTCCAAAAAAATAGCTCTGATATTCCTGGATTTTTGATATAATATATAAAGAAAGAGCATTTAAGGATCCGGAATCTGAAAAAAAATTAAAAAAATAACTATTAAGCTGTCAATATTATTAAATAAATCAATCTATAAGTACATATATTGTATAGCAATTACTATTGACATGGTTAAAGTCCAGATTTATTAATGATATCCCTTCTACTTATGTAAGTTTGGGGTAATTAAATAATAAATTACCAGCCCCTAACTAAGCACAAAAATCAATTTGTTTTTACAGTGGTCTCCAAAAAAATAGCTCTGATTTCCCTGGATTTTTGATATAATACATAAAGAAAGAGCAATTCTGGATCCTTAGAATCTGAAAAAAAAATTAAAAGATAACTATTAAGCTGACAATATTAATAAATAAATAAATCAATCTATAAGTACATATATTGTATAGCCATTACTGTTGACTTGGTTAAAGTCCAGATTTATTAATGATATCCCTTCTACTTATGTAAGTTCGAGGTAATTAAATAATAAATTACCAGCCCCTAACAGCTTAGCACAAAAATCAATTTGTTTTTAAGACCCAACATTTTATGAGCGTTATTTTTATGATGCTATTACTGGGACTGCTGCTGTTTTGCTAGTTTTGAGTCGGGATCTGTTCCAAACAAGAATTTTCCGCCCATTTGATAAACCCGAAGACCCCGGCGACGCAATCGCCGAAGCACGGGAATCTTGACCTTTCAATCTAATCGCAGGCGCACCCCAAACAAATAACTATATAGTCGGGCAGCTGAGCGATCTCGGGATCAGTTGGCTGAAAAATATGAAGTCGGTTACGTTCGTACTCTGCCTGGTCGTTCTGGGCGCCCACTCGCTGCTCGTTTTTGGGGGTAAGTAGGCCATTAGCTCCTCCAACCGCACATCCTTTTCAAGGTAATAACTTCTCCCTCAGCCGACTGCGAGATCAGCGGTCATAAACTGAAGACTGGGGAGAAATATAGTCCGGTAGGTCGCTGTCTGCAGTACACCTGCCAGGGACCCAAGTCGCTTTCGGCACTGACGTAAGTTGCATCGCCATATAAGGTATAATCTCCTTGGCTCACTCAATTTTCCCATCCAGATGCCCTTCTGTGGCCACGCTGAAGCCCTGCAAAATGGAGGAGGACCTGACCAAGCCTTATCCCGGCTGCTGTCCAAAGTTTAACTGCTAGTAACATAACAAATCGACCTGCAAGTGAATAAAAAAAAATTTAAAAACTACAAATTAAATTCCGAACATCTTAAAATAAAACATAGAAGCAAAACTTAAAATCTTAACATTTTTAAATTTATAATTAGTAAACCGAAAATAATAGTGCACCTCGCTTACAAAAACCAAAATTGCGCATTTATTTCGATTTCGGTTTGGTATACAGGCTTGAACTTAGTCGTATTTGCTCATACATATAGTAAATATACAAGTTGTGTTCTATGTGTATACATATATAAATATTCTCGTGTCAATTGCCACTAATTCACCATTCACTTGGACATGCACATTGTTTGCTTGCATAACAAGTATATATGTATACATATATATATCTCTGCTTAACTACATATATGAATTTGTATAGTTCTCTAAAATAACGAGGAGACCCCGGCAGTGATTGAATTATATCCTGCCCCTCGAGGAATCTCCTCCGCCTCGGATTAATCGCATTCATTACGGATCAGCAGGTGCATTTTAGTCTTACGCTTACGGATACAGATTAATGGGTATGTTTGTGGTAAAGATACAATCTTCCAATTCGGATTCGATCAATAACTCGTGCTGCGGCTATAGCATTTTGTAGATTTAACCGATTGTAACCTGAGCTAGTCTAAACATTCTTTAACTATGGTCCGTTGGCCCGAAAGCCATTAAGTTGATCTGGGAGCTTACGAGCTAATACAAATTGCTACTTTTTAATGCTTAATATGGGATGGGATGGCATTCTTTGGAGCGTTGTGAGCATGTTTCCCTTGGAATTCTAACTCTAAAACTCTAAACAATGGACAAAACAAACAAAATAATTTATCATAATAATCAAATTTAATGAAATCAAAATTGAACTGTAAAAAAACAAGCCAATTTGAAATCAATAGTGCATAATTTTTGTTACTGATCTAATATAAATTACCAATAAATTTTAGAAAAGGAAAGTTATTAGGGAATCTGAGAAATAAGTTTTATCCTAGGATTTCCTATGATGGACAAAACAAACAAAATAAGTCATCATAATAATCAAATTTAATGAAATCAAAATTAAGCTGTAAAAAAACAAGCCAACTTGAAATCAATAGTGTATAATTTTTGCGACCTAATATAAATTACTAATAAATTTTAGAAAAGGAAAGTTAATAGGGAATTTTATCCTAAGATTTCCAAGCGGAACGGGCTCACAATTGTGCAAGGATTGCCTGGTCAGTGGGGGGAATTAACCTAGTCGTTAGATGAGGCTGATCTGCAGGTCCGTTTTCAATCCGGCGTCGCCAGCTGCGGCGCCAGGGACTCCTCCTCTCATTGGCGCGCCGCCCGCTCCGTCTCCATGAGGCACTCGCGCACCAGGATGCGGGCATGGACGATGCCGCGCTTGAGCCGCTCCGTGGAGCTGCGCGAACCGGTGTAGGTGGGCCGGATGTCGCGACCCATCTCCTCGATGACGGCCAGCAGCTGGGCGTACTTGGTCAGCCCGTTACCGGGTCCCACCGACGGCAGGCTGGCCGTGGAGGTCAGCGGCGTGGTGATGTTGGCCGACGTCTGCGTGGTCACCACCACGGGCGAGGTGGAGGGCGGCGGGTATTTCAGCTGCGAGGAGCTCAGGTTGAGGCCCATGCTCTGCCCGTTGCTGGCGGAGGAGGAGGAGCTGGAGTTCCTCTGGTTGCCATTGCTGGAGCACATGTTGGCCAGGGAGAGAGCCGCAGCGGCGGCGGCGGCCGGCGTGGCCGTGGTGTTCGACTGCTGCTGCAGGAGGGCCAGCTGCGCCTGGAGGAACTGCGGGGAGTACTGGAGGGCAGCGACGGCGGCGGCAGCGGCAGCTGCATTGGCCGCTGCAGCAGAGCTCTGTTTGCCGGACGAGCTGCTGTAGTCGCTGGCGCCGGAGGAGCGCTCCCTGTCCCGCTTTCCCCCGCCGCCGCCCGTCGAGTAGTCGGTGGCCGAGGAGGAGGATCCTCCGCCCCCTCCTCCCGATCCCCGCGAGTGGTGGATGGCCGATATCTGGATTTGGGGCTGCTGCTCGCGCTGCTCCCGCTGCTGCTGGTAATTGTAGAAATTCTGCACCTGGCTGCGTGGTATCGGTGTCACCGTGACGTCACTCAGCTTCGACTCTACGGCCTGGATGTCCATGATGTCCATGGCGGCGCTGGCTGTTCGGGTATCGATTCGGCGTTGTGGCGACTACGTCCAGCTGAGGATTCCCTGTCTTTTCCTGCGGTCAAACAAATAATCCGCAGCGTTTTTTATTGTTTTTCTTTTTGTGATTGATATCGATAGCGCACTTCGATATCAGGAGGCGTTATTACGCTTTCTACGCACAAACAAATACACCCACCACCAACTGGAGGTGGTGCAGCGTTCGATAAGCTATCGATGGGCACGCGATGTGATGTGCACACCTTTTCACATTTCGAATGCGCGTGTTTCCACTGTAAAAAAAATCAGTATAGCTGAAATATAATGGTTAATATTATATATATTTTTTTAATATTTATGTGATATTGGAGAAGTATTTTAATATTTTAGATGTGATGGCTTTGAATTTTAAACGTTTTACCTGAAAACATTATACCGGAAATACGCAATTTGTAAAATAATACATTACCTGGCTTGGTTTGGACAAGGCCTTTAAAAAAGAACAGCTTAAATGCCGGTAATCCCTATGATTGACTAGTTCCCATTAAGCATAATTTAATGCACATTGCACTTTTCAAAAACAGCTGACGTTTAAAAGCCAGTGCTGTGTAATGCACGGCGGTAAATAAAGTCCCTAGCAACGGTTAATATTGCACTTGTATAATGACCTAAACCCCGTATATCCCTCGAAAAACCGATTTGCCAAACCCAAACACCTCTTGAAATAATTTATTCCCGTTTTTCTACCCACTGGCTGCAGCCCATTTCAAACGCAACGGCTGGCTGCCCAGCACTGGTCCAGTGTTGCACAACGCGGCGCATCGTCATGACAGTGTGGCAAAAAACAATGGCGAGGCGAAACTAAAAAATTGTGTTGCTGACATCTGGTCGCTTGCAAAACTATTTCGAGCAGATTTTGTGATATTTCGTTGTGATCGGTCGATAAATCCCTAGGTTTTTTAATGGAAAGTGCGAAGGCGTCGTAGTGGTTAGGAAGACAGCAAGAAAGGTGAGCGAAGGGCAGGAGATTGCGAAAAATTCAATTATATTTCCGCGACCGTCTGTTTTTTGCATCGCTGTGTGCGTGAGTGTGAGTGCGAGTGCGAGTGTGAGTGGGAGCCCCGTGTATGACGTAAAGCGATAAAGCAAATGCACTACTGTTTGCTAATGTGCGTGTGTTTCTTTTTTTTTTTTTTTTGCATCTAATTAGGAGCTGCCAAACGCCGTAGTTTGTTTTTTTTTTCTCGGCCAAAAGGCCGCTGCAGCTGCATATGTGTCGCTATGTGTGCCGCTCGGCACAGTGTTGCACAGTGCCGCCCAGTGGCCACAAAATGGGCGCACAACAACGGGAATAAGATTGGGATTCGGATTCCTTGTTTGGAATTCCATTCCCACTCCCCAATCTCCTGGCAATCCCATTGCGGCTCCTCTTTTTTGTTATCCGTTGCCAGACGCAACGCGAAAACGACAGTTGGCATTTGAATTCGGCTTCCACACACACACACACACACACACACACTGGCGCAGAGCACACACGCACACACACACTCGAAAAAAAAACAGACGCGACCTCGGCAAGCCTGGGATTTTGCCGTCAAATGCTTTGAAATTCGATTGGGGGCTCCGTCGCCAGCCGACTCCATATCACTCCGGTAGTTAGTTTCGAGTAGAACGATATTGTGTTTTCGACCTCTCACAAATTCAGCACTATATATTTTTTTGATTTTCCTTTTTTTTGTTCTATTCGTTTGTTCAGACAGCAGACACACAATTTGCAGACCAAAAGTAAGCAGTTCTACAACTAACGGAACTCCACGGAACACGGAGCAGTGGAGAAAGGATATTCGGTGGAAGAGGAACAGCAGAAACAACACAGACACCGACACAAACACACCCACACACACACACACACACACGAGAGCGATGGACATGATCACAGTGGGGCAAAGTGTGAAGATCAAGCGGACGGATGGACGCGTCCACATGGCCGTGGTGGCGGTGATCAACCAGTCGGGCAAGTGCATCACAGTCGAGTGGTACGAGCGGGGCGAGACGAAGGGCAAGGAGGTGGAGCTGGACGCCATACTCACCCTGAATCCGGAACTGATGCAGGACACCGTGGAGCAGCATGCCGCCCCGGAGCCCAAGAAGCAGGCCACCGCCCCCATGAACCTGTCGCGCAATCCCACACAGTCGGCCATCGGCGGCAATCTCACCAGCCGCATGACCATGGCCGGCAACATGCTCAACAAGATCCAGGAGACCCAGTCGATCCCCCATCCGCTGGGCAACAGCAATAGCGCCAATACGAACAGCAACTCCAACGCGACAGCAGGAGGAGGAGGCACCACTAGCACCACCGCCACCACGACTGGATTGCAGCGGCCGCGCTACTCGCAGAATGTCGCCGGCCAGCAGCAGACGAGGATCGCCTCGGCGGTGCCCAATAACACATTGCCCAATCCGGGAGTGGGATCAGCAGCGGGAGCCACAGCTGCAGCGGCACAGGCAGCCGCCGCTGCCGCCGCTGCTCCGGCCAGCAACACAACCCAGGGAGCCGGCGGAGCTCGGCGATCGCATGCTTTGAAGGAGGTGGAGCGGCTGAAGGAGAACCGCGAGAAGCGGCGGGCGCGCCAGGCCGAGATGAAGGAGGAGAAGGTGGCTCTGATGAACCAGGATCCCGGCAATCCCAACTGGGAGACGGCGCAGATGATACGCGAGTACCAGAGCACGCTGGAGTTTGTCCCGCTGCTCGACGGGCAGGCCGTCGATGACCATCAGATCACCGTGTGCGTGCGGAAGCGACCCATTAGCCGCAAGGAGGTCAACCGCAAGGAGATCGACGTCATCTCGGTGCCGCGCAAGGACATGCTCATCGTGCACGAGCCGCGCAGCAAGGTCGACCTCACCAAGTTCCTGGAGAACCACAAGTTTCGCTTTGACTACGCCTTCAACGACACTTGCGACAATGCCATGGTATACAAGTGAGTACTGAGCTTATCCATAGACTATCTAGAATATCTAGCGGCTGGAAGCCAAGCAATTCCGTATATGGTTTGCCTGGCATCAAGCGTAAAAGGATTTCGTTCGAATATTAGCGCTTTTAAACAAACATCGGGTCTCACTCTCAATATGGTGGCTTCACATTGTAAATGTTATTAATGTTATTACTACTTCTTCAATTGATAGGATGGATTTTAGAAAGATCTTCCTGCCTTAACTATCATTCAAATTTAAAGCCCATAAATTATCAGATTAATTCTCACACAGAAAAAAAATTGACAAAAGATCAGATTGATATGTGCAGGTTAATTGCATATTTTTTAAAGATCATTTTGATATGAATTAAGATTATATTTACCTTATTTTAAAATATTTGTTAAAAAAATAATGCATTTGGTATTTTAAAACAGTATTTTTATAACTTTTATGAAATGATAAAATATCAAGATGATATGTCTGAATCATAAATTTGACAGTAATCATATCGGCTTTTAAATTGATATGAAATAAGGTAGAAATGACCCATTTTATTCATTCAAGTTTTAAAGTTTTGAAATAAACAGTTCATGCTTAACAATTATTGAACAAGTTGTATTAAAACCTTTTTCCTGCTGATGTTCTTATAATTTCCTTATTGAAACATTAAAGTTTCAAGATATAGATTAGGTTTGCTCCGATCCAAACTAAGTAAATGTTTACTCAAACTTAGTAAACTTGTTTTGCTGATCTGGTGACTGGACGCCGCTCGGGCGGGCATCTCTGGCCGAGCGACTCATTGACTCATGCCGACAGAGACGGCAACAGAAACATGCACCCGAAATAGCCAAGTTTGTTTTGTATGACTAACTCGAAAGACAGACCCAGGCCGCAGACCCCGAACGCAGACGATCTGCCGATCTGCGCTCGAACTCTCTAATTGAATTCTGCAAATTTCGAATCTTGAAAAGTAACTGCCGTTTGGCCATTAGTAATTGTTTGCCTTCAATTGAATTAAAGCGGCTCTTGACTTTGTTTATTCGCTGCCGCCGCCGCCTGACTTTCGTTTGCCTTAGCCCCTTTCTTCCCCTTTCTCCCCAGTCAACCAGCCAACTTCTTGGCTTCTTTTTCCGGTTTTTGCGCTCGAGTATATTATATGGCTTACTGCCTCTCTGGAATTGGTAACGCCATACGGAAATGTTGCGTCACGACAAAATGTAGAGTATACCCCATGAGTAATGGCGGGGATTTGTACCAAAGAGTGT
This sequence comes from Drosophila takahashii, assembly GCF_030179915.1. Lineage (NCBI taxonomy): Eukaryota > Metazoa > Arthropoda > Insecta > Diptera > Drosophilidae > Drosophila > Drosophila takahashii. The sequence goes on from NC_091683.1 coordinate 18,442,800, forward strand.
TTTGCCAATGATAACGAATGAATCAACAGCTGATTGAGAAAGCATCAGACGTTATCGTCAAAAAAACCAATACCGAAACAGAAAATAATGATATTTTAAGTGGGTTTTTAATTTTAATATTTTTAAAAATGGAAAATACTTAAGGGGTTTTGGGGTAAAAACAAGCTCTTCATGAAATTTTTTTATTATTATATTGAAAGATATTGTGAGCTTAAAAGTTAGAAAATAAATATATTTTAGATACACCCGTCCGGTGGACATGATAACTGGTCACAGGATCATCTTAAAATTACAAAGTACACTTTTTCTGTTAGTGCATCTCAAAATGTTGTGCTTGAACAATACAAAAAAATACAATTTGGATTTTTGGGAAAAATTTTACGAAAAAAAAATAGAATTTTCAACTCTCAAGTTTTTTAATTTTTTAAATTAGAAAAAAATAAAAAATAATTTATTAGAAAAAATGTTAAACCCTATGTAACCCCTTAAAGATAAGTTAACATTTTAAATTAATTGAAATCGAGGCAATGAACGTAAGCCTAGTAAAAAATTTATTACTCTCACTCTTGTTTTTTTTTTTAATAAATTTATTGAAATAGAAGCATTAAATGTATGCCTAGTAAAATAAGTTATTTTAAATAATTGGTTTCCCCTTGAACTTTTGATTAGAGAACGTTTCATTAATCAAACCCATTCAAATCCTCCGCAGATACACAGCCAAGCCGTTGGTAAAGACCATTTTCGAGGGCGGAATGGCGACGTGCTTCGCCTACGGCCAGACGGGATCCGGCAAGACGCACACCATGGGCGGCGAGTTCAACGGAAAGGTGCAGGACTGCAAGAACGGCATCTACGCCATGGCGGCCAAGGATGTTTTCGTGACCCTGAATATGCCGCGCTACCGCTCCATGAATCTAGTCGTTTCGGCCAGTTTCTTTGAGATCTACAGCGGCAAGGTGAGTGGATGATACTTGCTGCTTCTGCTTCGGTTAACAACTAATTAATTGATCTGTTCAGGTCTTCGATCTTCTGGCCGACAAGCAAAAGCTGCGCGTCCTGGAGGACGGCAAGCAGCAAGTGCAGGTGGTGGGCCTCACCGAGAAGGTGGTGGACAGCGTGGAGGAGGTGCTGAAGCTGATCCAGCACGGCAACGCTGCCCGCACCTCTGGCCAGACGTCGGCCAACTCGAACTCATCGCGTTCGCATGCCGTCTTCCAGATTGTCCTGCGACCGATGGGCACCACCAAAATTCACGGCAAATTCTCGTTCATCGATCTGGCGGGCAATGAGCGCGGCGTGGACACCTCATCGGCGGATCGCCAGACACGCATGGAGGGCGCCGAGATCAACAAATCGCTGCTGGCCCTCAAGGAGTGCATCCGTGCGCTGGGAAAACAGTCGGCCCACTTGCCGTTCCGTGTCTCCAAACTCACCCAGGTGCTGCGCGACTCGTTCATTGGCGAGAAGAGCAAGACCTGCATGATCGCCATGATCTCGCCGGGGCTGAGCTCCTGCGAGCACACGCTCAACACGCTACGCTACGCGGATCGTGTCAAGGAGCTGGTGGTCAAGGATATCGCCGAAGTTGGCCCCGGAGGCGGCGGCGGCGGCGAGATAATCGAGGTGATGGACGACGAGGAGGAGGAGGAGCTCAACATGGGCGGCCATCCGCACTCGCATCAGCTCCACCAGAATCCCCAGTCGCATAGCCAGCGCGTCGGCGGTCCTGGCATCCATAACAACAATAATAACAACAACAAGAACGGAAACGCCGGCAACATGGACCTGGCCATGCTGAGTTCGCTGAGCGTGAGTATTCTTTTTTCTATATTCCCCCCGATCTTTCCAACGTCCCTTCATCTAGAAATACCAAAGACCAAGACCAAGACCGTGCTAAGGTGATTGGAGTTATGAATTATGAATTAAGAAAAGAAGCAACTGGCAAAAATGGGAATAACGTGAAAGGAATTATCTTTGGCTGGGAACAATGTAGAACATTTGGCTTTAATGGCAATTCAACTCTTTTAAATTCTTTTTAAATTTGTCCAATGAAAAATTTGTAATGTCGTTTTAACGTTGTAATAATAATATATATATATTCCCAATATATGGTTAATTACGTTTAAAAAATTATCGATATCTTCGATAATATTTTTTCGATAAAATCAATTTTTTGAAGGCCTAGTGAATAATGTACACAAACGAATTGTAATAATAATATATAAATTCCCAATATAAGTTTAATTAGGTTTAAAAATTATCGATATTTTCGATAATACCGTTTCGATAAAATCGATTTTTTAAATGCCTAGTTAATAATGTACACGAATGAAGGTGACAATTTAAGAAGACCACTATTCAATTCAAGTACACCAAATCCTTGACTAGATGGCTTTGCCTTTGAATTCACATCAGTTCTAGCTCAGTTCGTAGCTTTTTCAGTTCAGGTTTTAGATTACATAAATACAAGTCAATCGAAACGTAACACAATGCCCAAATTTTCGCCCAAGCGTTTTATCAACGAAGCAAAGTCGTGTGTCCGCAACAGCCGCACGCCAAATATTGCGAAATACACGAACTCACGGACTCTGCAATCCGTGTACAGCCAGTTGCCCGGTGCGATGGCCAGCCAGAGAGGAGCTAGTGACGCTGCTCCGGCCAAAGTCTTAGACCAAGTGGTGCAAGGCACTGCTCGCGTGTGGAACTGCAACAAGCCGAAGCTGGCGAAACCAGCCAATAAGACGTACAATGTCTATGCCAAACAGCAGATCAGCAGTTCAGCGGGTAAAGACAGATCCAAGGCTAGCAGCAAGTCCTGGGTGCATCCCCCATATCCCGTTCGTCGTCCCAAAGAGGAGAGGAATAGACGAGAAAGGCAGCGCAACTACGAGTCCTTCTATGTGCCCTTCGATCAAGATGATCGCTCCGAGGTCGACGAACCCATGGCCCAGTCTTTCTTTGTTCCGCTGGACGACAATCGACAGAGAACCAAATTGGACATCTCAACGGAATCGCTAGCCATTGGAGCTAAGCGGCGATCGCCTTGGACCGAAGAGGATAAAAAGTTCCAGCGACTGCGGCCGGCAGGAGAGCGGTTTGTCCTAAAGACCGCCGAGATGGTTAGCCTGATAGCGGAGGCCAAGTTGCGCCAAAAGGAGGCGATGCCTTTGCTACCGCCGCCGCCGCAGTTCGCCGAAGATCCCAAGGAATCGAGGAAGCGACTGCTGCTCCAACGCTCCCGCACGGAGACGCTCTTCTCGACCTTGGACTGCGACCAATCGCTGTATAAGTACGCCTGCCATCTGCCCTTTGTCCGGGATCCGGCGAATCCCGATGGCAAGCGACCAAGGCTGCGTCGATTTTCGTCTAAGAAGATCTAAATTGAGTTGCATTTCCACTTCCTTGTAATTTATTACTTGCTGAACTGACCCAAAAAAAATATTTCATTGAATTTTCTCTGAAATCTAAGTTCGGTTGGTAAAGAATTGGGTTCGAGGTTAATTTTATATTTTAAACAAAGCGTTTAAATTTTATTTTATAAGAACAATGTGCGGATAAATATTGAAACTCAACCTACAGGCTAACTAGTGTATAATTAAGCTTGTACCTTGCCCAATCACACACCTAAAACACTGTTAATTACCATCTGCAGGAACACGAGATGTCCGACGAGCTGATTGTACAGCACCAGGCCATCGACGACCTGCAGCAAACGGAGGAGATGGTGGTGGAGTATCACCGCACCGTGAACGCCACAATCGAGACGTTCCTCTCGGAGTCGAAGGCACTGTACAACATAACCAACTACGTGGACTATGACCAGGACTCGTACTGCAAGCGGGGCGAGTCGATGTTCTCGCAGCTGGAGGAGATCGCCGTCCAGTGCCGCGAGATGATGGCTGAGTATCGGGCCAAGCTGGCCAAGGAGGAGATGCTTTCGTGCAGTTTCAACTCGCCGAATGGCAAGCGTTAGTTGGCGCCGCAGACATCCGATTTGAGATCACCTTGTTCCCCGTTTTTAAATAACTTACCATTACTATTCCCTCTGGCTTCCCTTCCATCTTTGTTTCTAGAATGCTAAATGCACTTTCACAAGAACTTTACATTTTTTATTGGGCCCCGAAACGCAACCCATCTTGAAATCCTGGCAAGGGGGCTATTATTATTTCTAAGCAGTTAATGAATGAATTAAATCAAACATTGAAGTTTCTTAGAACGGATGCAGAATATATAGCATACAAATAGAAGTGTCTTTTAGGAAAAAGACTTGAAAGCCCCCTAAATCTTAAACTAAATCTAAATCTCCCGCTCTTTCCAACTCGATGTCGCTGCAAGCTAGTTTGTTAGGTTTTTAACTACATTGATAATCGAGGAGCGACACAGTTGAAAGCCTGTTAAATATATACTTTACGAACTAAGCACGGGAAACAGACACAGAAACAGATTTACCATGACAGCAGCACACCAATAACAGAAGAAAACTCACTAAATAGCAGGCCAACTCCTTGTTGGGTTATCCTTTAATTATATGATTATAATTTCTGCGCAGTCGATACTTTTGTAAAAGAAAAAGACATTTACTATATTATAATTACTACTTACATACGTTCTACTCTATTTATAATATGAGATTCCATTTAATATAATTACCTTATGCGATTCGTTCCCTTCATTTTATCGTCCCAATGCTCGTCCAGAGTTTTGTTCATGCCACGGCACAAATCTATTATTTTGTACAACTACGAACTAATCGCGCATTGTATTTATTTAAAGGCCACAAAACTGTATTTAATTTGTATTAATTTATTAAAATACTACTGCACCAAATCCACTTTACATACATACGTATTTCCCCCCGTAACTGTAATGATTACCTTATGTAACCGAACTGCAATCTTTGCCTGAGAGATATTTAGCCAGCGAGTGTTTTTGGATAACTCAGTCCTCTTCCTTTCGTTCTCCATACTCTAATCTACATATAATTTACATTATATTTTTTTTGTCATTCTAAGCGACTTCGGTGAAGAATTTAAAATGCAAACTGTCTTTGCTATTATTATTTAAAGATGATTTGCATTTCATTTTGTACTAATATTTATTACATATATTTAATTACGTTTACACGACTAAAAACTAAACTATCGAAAGCAAATCAAACGAAACTTAACCAAATCATGGATTTCCACACACGGCTTATACTGCGTTGAAGAGAAACACACAAAAAATCGGTTCCAAATAGCGGAGAGCATAGTAACTTACCCTTAACCGAAACTAAAGAAATCAACAAACTAAACTAAATCGAAATGAAAATGAAAACGAAAACATACTCACGTGCTTCTCCTAAAGTATTTAATCCAATCAAAACGTTTATCAATTTTGTTATTGCATTTCCTCAGAGCACTATAAAAATACCCCCTCCCAAAGCAGGCGAATGATATCCATTTTTTAATCCACCAAATGCGAGTTTTTAAAACAATGTTAATATGGAAAAACCAACTGAATGAGTGCTTCGATATTATGCGGTATAAATAATGAAAGTGTTAGGACTTGGACTCTAATAATGTATTATTAAATATAAATAATAAATTATATTGTAATAAAAAGTGAACATACACAACTAAATTTAACATTAAAGATGTGTAAAGCAAAAACAAGGCGGCTTTATTTATGGGGGTGATCTGGTTATTATATCAAATTGATTAAGATTGCCATGAATTTGCATAGCAAACAATTATTTGTTTTCTTAGTTTTTAAACAATGTTTTATTTTATTTTGTATAAATAGGGTTTTCCATGACATGCAAAAGTTAGGTTAATCTTATCTATGATTAAATTTCTGTTTGCTACCAAGTATTACCAGTGCATTTTTAAGTTAATAATTTATTTTTGTAAATTAATTTTCATTAAATTTATTTATTTTTGCTGTGGTATATATTTTTCAAATATTTCTGATTTCTGTTTTTAACCCGATTCAATCCGAGATCGAACGGACTGGTCTGTAGTGCCATCTCTAGGCAGAAAAGAGTTGCCAGATAAGGGGTTTCCCCGTAAATGTAGGGTATGGTTTTGGGAAATATTGGAATTTTTATTTTTGTATTTTTACTGTAAATGGTTGTACACTAAAAATTCATACTGTTTTGAACAGATAACAAAATAATAAATAAATCCATGACACTTTCCGAGTGATCTTGGAAAAATGAAATTTTCGCCCATTTTCAATTTTTCTATAAGGGGTACATCATGATTTTTTACGAAAAATGGCAAAAAAAATAAAACGTCCAGGTTTAAATGCCAATCGATTGGAAATTAAATAACGAGTTAAGAAAGGTATGACAATCCGTATTTGGATCAATATGCCCATTGTTTCGAAAAAAAACAATGTATCTTTTTTACAATTTTTACCACTTTCCCAGTGCAAATTTCAACCCTTTTGGTTGGCTTTTTAAAAGCGATTTTGAATTTCGTGGTAAAAGTGGGGGATTTTTTATTTGGAATGGATTTTAGGGTTGTCTCCGGCGAAAGCTGTCTGCGGCCATCTGGCAACGCCGCGGGCCCAAGTGACGTGGAATGTGTCAACTCAACTTGATTTGATGCAAATGCAATGCTAGAGCGTGTAAACCTGGTCGCCTTTGTGAAACTGCGGGATCGGAAGCGTAGCTAAAATGTTGGACTTTGTGGTGATCTTCACCAAGGGCGGCGTGGTGCTGTGGCACTCGAATGCGTCCGGCAGCAGCTTCGCCTCCTGCATAAACAGCCTGATACGTGGCGTCATCCTGGAGGTGAGTCCCTCAAAAAGGTGTTTCCCGATGGACACTAACCATGTTTTTGGCTGCAGGAGCGCAACACAGAGGCCAAGTACTTCGAGGAGGACCACCTGGCGGTGCAGTTCAAGCTGGACAACGAACTGGACCTGGTCTACGCGGCCATTTTCCAGAAGGTGATCAAACTGAACTACCTCGATGGCTTCTTAACTGAGATGCAGTCGGCGTTCAAGGACAAGTACGGCGGCATTCCGGCCGCGGAGCGTCTGGGCGGCGACTACGACTTCGATAGGGAGTACCGGCGGGTGCTCAGCGCCGCCGAGGAGGCCTCCGCCAAGCAGGTGAAGGCCCCCAAAGCCATGCGCTCATACAATGAGTCGCAAAAGTCGAAGAAAACAGTGGCCTCGATGATTCAGGACGACAAGAAGCCGGCGGAGAAGCGGGTCAACATACAGGAGAGTCCGTCGCCGCCATCCAAGTCGTCGGAGGCAGCGGGCGGCGCCTCCATGGACGACATCATCCGGGAGAATCGTCGCAAGCTGCGCGAGAAGCTCACGCCCACCAAGAAGACCTCGCCGGGCGACCAGAAGCCCAGCAAGGCCGCCGCCACCGAGAAGGCGGGCAAGAAGCCGCGCGTCTGGGATCTGGGCGGCAGCTCCAAGGACGCCATCAACCTGGATCGATCCAAGGACACGCCCGAGGATGTGCAGTACCAGAACATCAACAGCGAGGTGGGATTTACTAGATTACCAATGATAACTTTCCCTTAATGATTCATTTCCCCATCTCCAGCTGGTGGGCACCATGCAGGGCGTCATCCGGGATTTGGATGTGGAGAGCGAGGACGAGGCTGACGAGCAGGATGAGGAGGAGTCCTCCGAGGAGGAGCAGCAGGAGCTGCAGTCGCGGAAAAGCAAACGTGGCGGCCTGCTCTCCTATTTCAAGGGCATTGTGGGCGCCAAGACCATGACGCTGGCCGATCTGCAGCCGGCGCTGGAGAAGATGCGTGACCATTTGATATCGAAAAACGTGGCCACGGAGATTGCCGCCAAGCTGTGCGACTCGGTGGCCACCAGTTTGGATGGCAAACAGATGGGCACCTTCGACAGCATCGCCAGCCAGGTGAAGGAGGCGCTCACCCAGTCGCTGGTGAGGATTCTCTCGCCCAAGCGGCGCATCGACATCATACGCGACGCCCTGGAGTCCAAGCGCAATGGCCGCCCGTACACGATCATCTTCTGCGGCGTCAATGGCGTCGGCAAGTCCACCAATCTGGCCAAGATCTGCTTTTGGCTGATCGAGAACGACTTCAACGTCCTGATCGCCGCCTGCGACACTTTTCGCGCCGGCGCCGTCGAGCAGCTGCGCACCCACACCCGCCATTTGAATGCCCTGCATCCGGCGGCCAAGCACGACGGGCGCACCATGGTGCAGCTGTACGAGAAGGGCTATGGCAAGGATGCCGCGGGCATTGCGATGGAGGCCATCAAGTTTGCCCACGACACACGGGTGGATGTGGTGCTCGTGGACACCGCCGGAAGGATGCAGGACAACGAGCCGCTGATGCGTTCGCTGTCCAAGCTCATCAAGGTCAACAATCCCGATCTGGTGCTCTTCGTGGGCGAGGCGCTGGTGGGCAACGAGGCCGTCGACCAGCTGGTCAAGTTCAACCAGTCGCTGGCCGACTACTCATCCAACGAGAACCCGCACATCATCGACGGCATCGTGCTGACCAAGTTCGACACCATCGACGACAAGGTGGGCGCCGCCATCTCCATGACCTACATCACCGGGCAGCCCATCGTTTTTGTGGGCACGGGACAGACGTACGCCGACCTCAAGGCCATCAACGTGAACGCCGTGGTCAACTCGCTGATGAAGTAGTTATATCCCTCCCCTTCTCTTTTTAATGCTCTTTGTTCACATCTCCATTTGACCGAATCAAATACAGTGCTTTTGTCTATTTTGTTGTTAATTAATTGTTAATTGCAGTGGTTTGAATATGAACAAGAAGGGAAGCTTGTATATAGCAGATCATTCCTATTAATTTACTAATTGTATACTAATTCTTATTAATTTTCCAATCGTTTTTATGGCAGCTATATGATATAGTAGTTCGACTTTGATAAAATTTAATGCGACATTGGGAAATATTTAAATATTGATGTCGAAGAGCTATATCCCAGAGTAGAAGAGAATACAATAAAAACCAACGAAGCAATCATTTATTTCTTATTATATTCCCATTAATTTTCCTATTCCGATTTTAATAAAATTTAATTCAAAATTTAGAATTAGATAAATAATGGTATTTCCAAAAGTAGGGGCTTATATTTTAAAAAACATCCGAAATATATTTTTTTTACATTTTTTCCATGATTATTCTTATGGGAGCTATATGATATAGTCGTTCGATCTTAATAACATTTATTTCGAAATTTAATTCGAAATTTAGAATTAGATTAATAATGGTATTTTAAAAAGTAGGAAGTTATATGTTTAAGAACACCCAAGATATAATTTTTTTACATTTTTTTCCATGAATATTCCTATGGGAGCGATATGATATAGTCGTCCGATATTGATGAAATTTAATTCGAAATTCAGAATTAGTTAAGAAATGGTATTTCCAAAAGTAGGAGCTTATATGTTCAAAAACACCCAAGATATATTTTTTTACACTTTTTTCCTGATTATTCCTATGGCAGCTATATGATATAGTTGTCTGATTCGGCTCATTCCGACATATATACTACCTGCAAAAGAAAAAAGACGATTGGGAAAGTTTTAGTCCGATAGCTTTAAAACTGAGAAAATAGTTTGCGTAGAAACAGACGGACAGAAATACGGACATACGGACAAACGGCTAGATCGACTCGTCTAGTGATGCTGATCAAGAATATATGTATATATTCTATAAGCTTTTGTGCTCCTGGAACTGGGGAAATGCACCAACTGGCTGTTAAACTCTTCAATAATTTCAAAATCACAAATCCCATAGCTAACATGGTATAGAAATGGCTATAGAAGTAACTAAACATTGAAAACGTAATGAAAACACATTAGAATAAACTCCCTAGCCATTTAAGATAGTCGCATAGTTCGAATACGAGTTGTTTTTATTTTTTATGTTTATAACTTTAGGCGTACAAAGGAGAGTTTAGTGTAGTAGAAGGGGACAAATGGGCAATGGGAAAGATGAAGTGCTTAGTCTATTTGTAGAACTCGTGCTCCTGCTCGTCCTTCTTGATGTTGTTTTTGTATCCCTTCTCGAAGTCCTTGGCCAGGACGATGTATCGATTCTCGCGCACCGCATGCATGCCAGCCTCCTGGCAAATGGCATTGATGTCCGCCCCCGAAATCTTATCTGGCCGCGCCACAAACTCCTCGAGATCGACGTCCTCGCTGAGGTTCATCTTCGAGGTGATGGTGGAGAAGACCAGTCGCTTCTGTCGGCGATCGGGCAGCGGGAACTCGATCTTTCGGTCCAGCCGACCGGGACGCAGCAGGGCAGGATCCAGCGTGTCCGCCCGATTGGTGGCCATGATCACCTTGACATTGGTGGTCTGATCGAAGCCGTCCATCTGGTTGAGCAGCTCGAGCAGAATGCGCTGCACCTCGCGATCGGCGCCCGTCTGGGCATCGAAGCGCTTGGTGGCAATCGCATCGATCTCGTCGATGAAGATGATGGCCGGCGCGTTCTCCTTGGCCAGCCGGAAGACGTCGCGCACCATGCGCGGTCCCTCGCCGAGATATTTCTGCACGAATTCCGATCCGACGACGCGGATGAAGGAGGCCGTCGTGTGATGGGCCACCGCCTTGGCCAGCATGGTCTTGCCGCATCCCGGGGGGCCGTACATGAGGACGCCGCGCGGCGGATCGATGCCGATCTGCTTGTACAGCTCAAAGTGGGTAAGCGGCAGCTCAACGGCCTCCCGAATCTCCTGCTTCTGCATGTCCATGCCGCCAATGTCCGCATAGCTCACATCGGGCTTCTCATCGGGCTGCAGCATGGAAATGGAGCTATCTGCCTCCGGTGGGAGAACGTCCACCAAGGCGTTGCTGTGCTTGTGCAGGGCCACCGAGGCGGAGGGCTTCAGCAGCTCCCTATCGATGGTGGACAGGATGCGCACATAGTAATTGGAGCCGGTGGTGGAGCCCACGATGCCTGTGTTCTGGTCGACGGCCTCCAGGAACTGGCCGATTACCAGGGGCACCGACTGGATGCGCTTTACCTCCTCCTGGGCATGGAGATACTCCTTTTTCAGGTTCCTCTGCTCATCCTTGATGTACTCCTCCTGCACTTCGATGAACTCCAGGGTCTTTTGCAGTTTCTGTGGGGGATTAGGGGGGATTAATAGGGGCTTAGCCTGGACATCCGTATTCCTCACCTTGTAGCGCACATACAGATCCTCCGTGTCCAGTTCGTCCAGGGAGCTGTGCGCATCCTTCGGCTTCAAGTCGGAGAGCTCATCCTGGTAAGATAGAGGGGTTATTACGCTGACCTGGCGGCGGAGCACCAACTACGCACCTTCTCCGGCATCAGTACGTCCATGTTGTACGGCATTGTTTGCGTCTAGCAGTGAGTTTCAGTTTATAAGTTGCCTTTTCTGCGGGACGACGATGAAATGACTCGTCAAAAACAAGCCAGCTCTGCGCGGGGTGGCAACGCTGTCACTATCGATGGGCGGGCTATCGGTGCAATCGGTGGCACTTGCGATATTGGTTATTGCAATATAACTGGATGTTGTCTGAAAAAAACCTTTCGCTGGTAGGTATTCAAATATAAAGAAAATAACAATGCTTTAATTGTACTACTTGGCAAATAGGAATATTAGTAATTACAAAATTTCCAATAAGAAAGTTGTTGAATTTTTACATTTTACTGAGGGGCGGAAATAATATGATTATTTATTGTTTTATTTCAATTGGCTAACTATGAAAAAGTACTGATTGTTTTCGTTTTATTTATAAATATAAAAAAATTATCGATAGTTTAATTGTTCTAATTGGCAAATAAGATTTTTACCAATAAGAAAGTTGTTGAATTTTTTACGTTTTACTGAGGGGCTAAAAAATTTAATAATAGTAATACAAATAATAATAAAATATAATAATACTCTTGTTCTATTTAAAATGGCTAATTATGAAAAGTAGTGCTTGTTATCGTATTATTTCCAAATAGAACGATACTAGTCTTAATGTAGATATTTGGGTACTTGGCAACATAATATTGCTACACAATGCAAAAACGTTGAAATGCAAAACGGAATTAAGAAGGAATTAATTAAAGAATACGGATTTTGCTTCGAAACTAGAAGTGGGCTATCGCCAACGGAGTATCGATAGTTCGAGCGCCCTCCAGAGTGTGTACACACTACAAAACCCATTTTGACGCGATTTCGATTTCTCATAAGAAAAAAAAAACACACATTTAACTCGAGCTGTGTGGTGTGCGTGCGAACGAACCAAATATATACACACATGAGCTGAGGACAGTGAAATCGAAATTGGTGTTTATATAGCACATCGATGGCTGATAATGCCGCCGAAAGCCCCAAACCGTTTGGCCATCGTTAGTGCGAGTGCGAAACCGAAAAGTAAAACGAGTACGATTACCAGAAAGTATCGTTGTCGTCGTCCTGCTGCCCCGCCCCCTCTGCCGCCGCCACCGCCGCCCCCTCTGCGCCGTACGCACGCATCGATTTGGGCTAAACGTTAGATACCTCCTAACGCAGTTTGTTAGGGTGGAAAGAAAGGCAAAGGCCAGGGAAAAAATAATACAGCAATGCGTGCCATCCGCGGACCCCGTCCTGGTCAGTAATCCACAGAGATCGAGAGAAGTCCACCAATCCAAATCCCCGGAAAAGTGCAATACCATACAGAAACAGAGAAAACGGAAAGCAGAAAACCGAAAACCGAAAACCAGGAGAGACAAAAAGTCAGTGGAAAAGTGGAGTGGCAATAATGCTATAGGCCAAAACAGTAACCGATAACAGAGAAGATAAATCTTCTGTTCGAGGAGTTGTCGAAAATGTTTATTGTATAATTTCCAATTGAGCAGGTGTGCGTGCGTGTGTGTCGCGGGTGTCGCGTGTGTGTGTGTGCGTGTGAGTAGTTTTTGTTTTTCGCTGCTTCTTCTTGCGGTTTATTTGTCAACAAAAAGAAGCAGTAAGGAATTTGTTGTTCGCCCTCGCCTTCGCATTCGCACTGCTTGCAGGAGCGACGAAGCAGTGAACCACTTGAGCAACGAAGAAAACGGACGACTCGGTGGCCTCCACATGAAGACCATGTCGCGCTTCGGCCTGCGCCGCGGCTTCAAGTTCTCGGAGGAGCAGGTCAACCCAGCACCCAATCCCCGCAAGAAGCGGTTGGCCAGGCAGGAGGATCTGCAGGAGGAGCAGGAGCAGCTGGAGGATCAGCGGGAGCAGGAACAGGCGCCACTCTCGCTGATCTGCAGCCTGCCGCTGGAGCGGCTGCCCCGCCTGGTGGAGAAGCTGCATCAGCTGACGGAGGAGCGGGAGAGGGAAGAGGCCACCGGAGGAGGATCAGGATCGAAGGTCCTGTGTCTGTACTGTGATAGGAAGTTCGCCTCCGCAAAGCTGCAGGCCAAGCATGTGGACAAGTTCCACACGGAGCGGCAGGAGCGTCGCTGCAGCGGCCGTTCCACCAGTTCCAGTTCCTCCTTTTCCGCCGGTGGAAGCGGAGCAAGTGGCTTCCCCAACTGCCAGTGGTGCTCCATGCAGCAGCAGGGGAATCGCCGCCACCAGGCCACGCCCCCCCATCAGATCTGCCTGCCGGAGAAGCATCTGGAGCAGCTGTTCCGCCATCTCAGCGTGGAGCATGCGGACAAGTACTTTGGCTGCCAGCCGTGCCGCCTGCGATTCCAGGATGCGGATCAGCTGGTGGGTCACCAGAGGAAGCAGCATCCGCTGGAGGATTCCAAGCCCGGGCTGATGGGCGCCGATGAGCCGGTGCTCTTTCGCTTGGGTCTCACCCAGAATCGTTTGCCCAGCCATCGGAATCGCAGTGGCCAAATGCAGCGGAAGGAGGAGGAGCCGCCGCCCAAATCCAGGAGCAGCAGCCGGGCGGCGGCACAAAGGTTGAATCAGCAGCAGAATCAGCAGCAGCAGCAGCTGCAGACCACGTCGTCATCCTCGCAGCAGGTGGCTCCAAACCAGGAGGCGGCCCATCCGGAGGCAGTCTTCCGGCTGCCCGCCTGCGCCGCCTCCTCCTCCGCTGGAAACTCCTCCTCCGCCATCTCCCTCTTCGACGACAAGTTCTACCAGGATGTGGTCCTCAATGTGCGCCACAATCTGCAGAATCACCTGGACGGCCGGCTGCTGGACACATCCTCCTCCTCCGCCTCCGCTAACCAGAAAACCGAACTCATCATGCTGCACGGACCCAGCCAGCTGGCGGGAACCTATCCCACGCTCCTCACCGCCGAGCAGTTCGGAGGAGGAGCCGCCGGGGAACTCCTGCCACTGGCCAAGTTCCGCAGGAGACCGCACACCAAGCACAGCTGGAAGTGGAAGTGGGACTATGTGAAGAAGTTCACGCTGATCAACGAGGGCGGTCGGCTGGTGAAGAAGCCGAAGCAGCCGAATAGCCAGGGACTGCGCGATCTCAGCAAGCTGGACATGTGGACGCAGCTGACGATGCGCCAGAAGCACGATCTCTCGCTCTCGCCGGCGAAGGAGGAGGAGGAGCAGGAGCAGCGCCGCTTGCTGGAGCAGCTCAATCTGATCCTGGATCACCGCCTGCTGCCGCACATCATCCTGGAGCAGAGCGAGCAGGCGGTGATCAAGTGCGAGGTGGAGGAGGAGCATGATGAGCGGGATGGCCGAGATTCTGGCGAGGATCTCCTACCGCAAACCTTTGCCGACGAGAGTTTCCTCTCCCTGCTGCAGCTGCAGTCTAAAACCAAGAGCCATCTGGAGAGGATTCCGGAGCAGGAGAGTCTAAGGAAAGCTGTCGTGCTCAGCGGCGAGTGGGCGCGGCCACGCCTCTATCTGTGCATCTGCTGCGGCGCCAAGTTCGATCAGCGCAAGTCGCTGGAGGAGCACAAGACCTTCCGCCATTCGCACATCTATGCCACGCATTATGAGGTCGTTGGACGTGAATTGCTGGCGGGGAATCTCCTCCGTCATCTCTTCATCCCCAAGAGAGCTTTGTCGCGCTTTGCCGCCGCGAGCAACTGCATCCGCTGGCCGCAAATAGCAGCAGGAGCTGCTCCCAAGCAGGAACAGGAGCAGCGTCTTCAGCCGGAGGAGGAGACCAGGTCCTCGGCCTCCTCGCGTTCCTCCTACGAGGTGTCCACACCCACTCCGCTCTCGGGATCCTCGTCGTCCTCCTGCTCGCCCAGCTCCTCGTCCAATGCAGCCACCACCACGACCACATCCTCCTCCTCCGCCTCGTCCTCCTCCTCCTCCGCTCCCTCCAGCTGCACCAAGTGCGGCCGCAAGTGCAGCGGCCTGATGGATCTCTATCGCCACATGCTCGACTGCTCCGGCGACTATGTGTGGTCGCTGGCCAAGAAGCGCAAGTATCGCTACTACTGCGGCACCAAGAAGCGGCGCGCCTTCTCCAAGAAGCCACTCAAGCTGCAGCAGCTCCAGCTCTCCGCCCGCAAGAAGGAGAAAATGGAAGTGGAGGGGGAGGCGGAGGAGGAGGCAGAAGGCGAGGAGAGCGGCTGCAGTTCGTCAAAATTGAAGAACTCACCGCGCCAAAGGCCCAGCGATGGTGAGATTAATCTCATTCCTCCAAATATAATAGCTAATCATCTTCCTTTTCCAGCTGAATCCATTCGCAAGATGCTGGAGAACCTGCCCGCCAAGCGCATCTGCAAGAAGATCTTTCCCGTGGACAACAAGGCCAAAAGGAAGGCCAAATCCATGGCGAAATCCAAGTCAAAATCCAAGCAGCAGAGGAGCAGCACGAAGAGAATCTACAATCAGCATTTGCTGCGCAACACGCGCTCCCGTTCGCGTTCCTCGGTGGTGGCCACCGGCTCCTCCGCCGCCGCCGCTGTTGCAGCCGCCCAGCAGCAGCGGAGTCGCCGCAAGCAGAAGCAGCAGCAAAAGCAACAGCAGAAGCTTAAATCTCCACCAGAAACGCAAAAGGAAGCAGCGGAAACGAAGGAACTGGAAGATAAATCGGTTGAAAAACCGCCCGCAAGCATAGTCACTGCCAAGTCGCGTTCTCCCGCCGAGGAGAAGCCATCCCTTCCCGAGGCAGTTGCTCCAATTGCTGCCGCCTCCTCCGTAGCTTCCTCCGTTCAGGAAATGGAGCCCGCATCGCCCACTTCCTCCAGCAAGCAGCTTATGCCCACACCGCCCACAACTCCGGCGCCACCGGCTACCAAATCCCCGCCAGCAACTGCAGCTGCATCTGCATCTGCTCCAGCTACTCCAGTTCCAGCCACTCGACTGGCCACGCCCAATTCCACGGTGAAGCGGAGCAAGAGGATCAGCGACTGCATAGCCATGCTTACTGGGAAACTGGAGGAGAAGCTGAAAACGGAGCAGGTGCCGCCGCTTTTGGATAAGGAGAAGGAGAAGGAAAAGGAGAAGGATAAGGAGCAGGTTAAAGAGAAGGAGCAAGAGAAGGAACAGGAGAAGCCAGTGGAAAAGGAGTCACCTGCTCCTCCGCCCGCTGAAAAGGATCGCCTGCAGCCAAAGACGCCCAAACGCAAGGCGGTTTCGCGGCGAATCATCAAAGTGGATGCCACAACGGAGCACCAGGTGGTGGTGGAGGAGTCGGCTAGTAACCCAGTGGAGCTGCCCAAAGTGGTAGCTATTCCAGCTCCAGCTGTAGTTGCAGTTCCTCCGCCTGCAGCTGCTGTTCCTTCTGTTCCGGTGCCTCCTCCTGTTTTTAGCAGCCTCCCAGTGGCTGCTCCTCTTCCTCCTGCTCCTCCTGCTGCTGCTCCTTTGGAACCACCTGCTCTGCCCTTTGCTCCTCCACCCAGGCGCACGCCCACCAAGGCGGCGGCCAAGCAGATGGCTGCCCCGCCACCGAAACCCGCCTCTTTGGCCGCCTTGAAGCAGTATCCTCCAGTGGAAGCCATGGCACCAGTACCATTACCATTACCACTACCAGTTGCAGTTCCACTACCTGTTCCCGTTCCAGTGCCTGTGAACATGCTCTCCAAGCTGCCGCTGTATATGCCGCAGCTCCAGGGGAATCCTAATTCGAATCCCAATCCCCCAGCTGCCAGCAGCATGTTCATGATGGATCATCAGCCTTTGAACCTCACTAGTCAGCGGGGAGTGCTCCAAAAACCCTTGATTACCGGCACAACGGGGGATCCTGGCATCCTGGGACTCCAGCAGCAGCATCATAGGTCAAGTGGAATGCCCGCGAGGCGGCAGACAATCTGCGGATTCGAGGCAAGGAACTTGATTGGCTTAGACGTGGAAATGGAGCCACTGGATCTGTCCAAGAAGTCGAGCAGAAAGCAGGAGGCACCGCCGCCGTTGAGGATGCAGCAGGAGCAGCTCCCGATGCCTCTAATGCCGCTGCCCTTGGTGACGGCACCTCCACCAGCACCACTTCAACCGCAGCCAGGAGTTCCTGCTCCACTGGCCTCTCACTATTACTCCAATCTGGATCTGCTCAAGATACCGCAGGTGCGCAATCCTGGCAATGTGCCCTCCACCGGTGGACCGCCAACTGTTGCGATTTCCGCCTCTGTAACCGTTCATCCGCATCCCCAGCATCCCCCTCTTAATCCCGTCAAGAGTTCGGGCGGCAAGAAGCGCTCCACGGAGGGTGGTGGTGGCTCCAAAAAGGAGCACAGCAAGGCGCAGACGAAGATGTGTCCACGGATGGACGAGGTGGTCAACAATCACATAGACGATGCCATCAACTCGGTCATAATGGCCGTCCAGGCGAGTTTGCCGGCTGACGAAGAGGAGGAGG
Source organism: Drosophila takahashii (assembly GCF_030179915.1). NCBI lineage: Eukaryota > Metazoa > Arthropoda > Insecta > Diptera > Drosophilidae > Drosophila > Drosophila takahashii. The sequence goes on from NC_091683.1 coordinate 18,460,483, forward strand.
AGCTGGCCAAGAAGGAGAAGGAGATATCACCAGCTATTCCTGCGGTGGTTGTTCCACCTGCTCCCGCCAAGAACTTGACGCCCAAGAAGCGTTCCATGCGCTCGCGAACCATCGACTGTCGCTCGGCTTTGCTGGCCTCCATGGAGGAGCCTCTTCCGGTGGCTCCTCTGCAGCTGCCGGTGAATGGGGACTCCAAGGAAGAGATGCCGCCAGTTGAGGTTCTAGTAACTGCTCCTCCTGCAGCTCCAGCTCCTCTGGTGACCCAACTAACCGCCCTAGTCAAAAGTCCGGAAGAAAGTCATCCTGTGAGCAGCGCACCTGAACCGGTGGCCTCTCCACCGCCGCCAGTGGAGGAGCAGCAGTCGCCAGACTCCCCAGATCCTGTAGAGACACCTCTTCCTACTCCTGTTCCGGTATCCGTGATTTCAGTGGCTCCTGCTTTGCCGCTCCCGCCTCGAATAGCCACTCCTCCTCCAACGACAATAACCGAGACGAACTGCAGCTCTTTGATGGAGGAGCACAGCAGCAACCTGAACAACAACACCTCCTCGGGATTCCACAGCCTCGCTCAGTCAGAGCAGCCTACTCCAATAGTGACCAGCACCCCGGCAGTTAAGGAAACTCCACCGCCAAGCGCTCCAAAGGAGGAGGAGGAGCTGCTGCCCGCCAAGCAGAAGAAGCAGCGTCGGAGGAGGAAGAACGAACTGGCCGCCATTGTGGCGGATCAACTGCTCGAGAGCTTCAAGATCGACAATGCCCGCCGGGATAACCTGAAGAAGCTGGAGAATCTGGCGTACGAGAAGAGCGAGGATCTGCTGCTCACCGGAATGCTGCTCATGTCCAGCACCAAGCGGAATGCGGCACTGGGAACTTCCTCTGCTGCCTCGGCGGCCAAGCTGAAGAAGGAGGAGGAGTTGCCGGCCAATCCTCCCGTGCGCGGCAGGCCAAAGCGTCGCCAGAGTTGCTACTATCGCAGGGGAAAGGCAACCGGCGGAGGAGGAGGATCAGGAGGAGTAGCTCCTAGCAAAACCACCAATGAGAACATCAGTCTGCTCAAATCCTCACTGGAGTCCTTCTCCATTGGCATCGAGAAGCAGCTGCTGGCCAAGGAGGCCAGGGAGGCCAAGGAATCGAAGGATTCACCAGCCGGCAATCTTGTCCAGCCGCCAGTTAGCTCCATTCTGCGTCCCAGCATCCTGAGCAGTGCGGTGACCAGGGAGCAGCTTCCCCCGGCGGCCACTTTCAGTCGCGATCCACGGCTAAACAAGAACATCCACAAGGAGCAGGGTCAGGAGCAGCAGAGCAAGGAGGTGCAGCCACCTCCCAAGGAGCAACCGCCACCGGAGGAGGAGGACAACTACCTCACCGAGATCGCCAAGAATGTGAACGAGAAGATCATGTCGGCCAAGACGAACGAGGACTTTGAGTTTGCCCACGACGAGTTCGATGGCGAGGGAGATCCCGACCAGGATCAGGATCAGGACAAGTACTATCGCCCGCCCACCTCGATGAGCGTGCGCAGTGCCCCCAATCTGAATGATGAGCACTCGAATTTCGGCTCCATGTGCGATGATAACACGAACACCGAGGTAATGGACATGGATTTGGACGATGAGATGAGCGTGTACACCAGTTACTCGCAGGATTTGGGACGCGGTGGACGGGGGAGGAGGCGTAGGCGAAGGAGGAGCGTGCTGCTCACGCGACGACCCAAAAAGCGGACGCAGCGCAGCGAACTGGATGCGGAGAAGTACGGCTGCAAGCTGTGCGGCAAGAGCTTCTTCACGGCCACCTCGCTGAGCAAACACAACATGACTTTGGCCCACGTGTCCAAGGTGTCCGCCCAGGAGTACCTGCAGTCGCAGACGGCGCCTTCGAGTCCGCAGTCGGTGGGGGATAAAGAGGAAATGGAGGAAGCGAAGGAGGAGCAGCAAATGCAGAAGGAGGAGCAGCAGCAGCAGCAGCCGGCGGAAGTAGCAGCTCCCCAGCAGATGAGGGCTTCTGTGCTGATGGTTCCTCCCTCACAAATGGAAAGGGAGCGGGAGCTGCAGTTGCTTCAGGAGCAGGAGAGGCTGCAGAGGGAGCAGGATCATCGGGATAACCAAGAGCAACAGCAGGAGCAGCAGCAGCATCATGTGATCACCGAGGCCAGTTTGCGGCTGCATGACAACCAGCACAGTCCCACGGCTCCCAGCGCCTCCCGGTTGAACCTGAATCCCGATGAGCGCCTCTTCTACGAGTGCTGCAACATCCTCAAGAGCACCGAGACGCCGCGGGGAGTTCACCCAGGCGGAGGAGGAGTAGGAGGAGGAGCCACCACCACCTCGGTGATTGTGACAGCTGGCAGGAAGCAACCGCCTCCGCCGCCAGCTTCGCCCTCGCCATCGAGGTCGTCTTCCCTGCCGCCACCGGCGTCGCCTTCGCCATCGCTGCCACCTCCAGGATCTCCTTCGCTTTCCCTGCCGCCGCCTGCATCACCATCGCCCTCGCCATCGCCGCCACCGCCGCCGCCTCCTGCTCCTCAGCCCGCACCGCCAACCGTTTGCCACCAGCCGGTCATCCAGCAGCTGTTCCGCAATCCGCCCGCAGTCACGCCCACCACCACGCCCACGTAAGTTGGTCAAATTTCAGGGTTCGGAATTTAACACACATGTTAGAAACAGGGAAAATTGTATTTTACAGTGTGAGCAAAGTTATTGACATGTGTGTCAAATACAAAAAGTGTTTTTTACACAACGTGTTATTAACACGCCGTGTTTTTTACACAATGTGTTTTTGACTTCAAAAGTGTGAAAGTAAAAAAAAAAATGTAATTGTTAGTATAACTGTTAACATTTTATAGAATTCTATACTTTTTTTCAAATGTATAACAAAGAAAAGACTTGTTGATTCATAAAATCCATTATATCAATGCACAAATCTAACCGTATTTGGTCGGTGCTTATTGCTTACTGATTTTGTTGGTACTTACTTTAAAACGGCCTATCTTTTCGCTTAACAACATATTATTTTTTTAAAGTAGGAAATTTTTTACCCCTCAATATTTTTTTAATTCAATAGATATTTGGAAAAAATTATCCATAACCAAAAACATATAAACTTTTTATAAAATAGACACACATTAGACACATTATATTAGTAACGGTAGGCTGAATCAATTTATTTACATATATTTTGAGCTGTCACTCAAATGTCAAAAACTCATTGTGTTAAAAGCACGCTGTGTAAAAAACACGTCGTGTAAATAACACAAATGACATATGTAACATACGTAGGCTAAAATTTTTAACACACATGTCAATAACTTTTGACATTTAACATGTTAATAACAAAAGTTATTTACACTGGGTGTTATTTTCCGAACCCTGTTAAATCCCTTAGCTAATCCTTTATACTAATCCCTAAAAACCCCTCTTTTCTTTAGCAACCACAACCGACTCTCGCCCAGCTACTCGGCTGTGTCCCAATTCTCGGCCACCACCACCTCCAGATTCAAAACGAAGGCCGCGATGAAGGGCTACGAGAATGTGAACCTGCAGCTGGACATGCTGGAGCTGGCCAAGTCGGGCAGGGGCGTCTGCAAGCTGACCGAATTGGCGGACATTGCTTTGGGTAGCGAGAAGCCGGGCGGGGAATTTATGCCGCATCATTTGCCGGCGGCTTCAGCGGTTCCAGCTGCTCCATCTGCACGACCTGCCATCCAACAGACGGTGATGGTCACGGCCACTCCTCCAGTGGAGCAGCAGCAGCAGAGCTCTACGTCCTCCAAGACCATCATGCATGCTTCGATCATCAAGGCGGCGGTTAGTTCGGCGACGCTTCCTCCGGTTTCCGGGAGGATTATCATACCTGATAGGCCTTTCAAGAACATTGGGCTGGAGGAGAAGGCACCGATCACCTTCCAGAAGCCCAAGACGTGCGTGAATCTGCTGCAGGAGCAGGACAACAACAGCGTCTCGACGGCCAGCTACTCGGATCGCGATGATTACGATTTCGGAACGCTGAGTTGTGATGGCGATGTGGATGCGGAAGCGGAAACGGAAGTTAGAGGCGTTGCTGCTGCAGGTCGAGTGGTTCTGCCCCAAGGAGCAGGAACAGGAAACGGAGGAGGAGGAGCAGCTGTAGCCCCGGCCATTTCCACCTCCAGCTCCTCATCCTCCTCCTCCTCCTCGGCGGAGAACAGCAGGAGCGGCAGCCGGAGCAGCAGCAGCAGTTCCAGCCGAGCGACGGCCAAAACCTTCGAGAACAAGTCCCTGATCATGGGACGGATCTTCAAGCATGCCAGCAGCGCCAAGGCGGCGAACGCAACGGCGGCCATGCTGCCGGGTCCCAGTGTGGTGCCCGCGATGGCCAAGATCAAGGCGCTGCCCAAGAACCAGGCGAATCTCGACCAGATATTCGATGAGTTGCGCGGCGGCGGTGGAGCAGCCAAGGCAGCGGAAATCGAAGCTCCCGCGGCTGTAATCCAGGAAAACTGGGAGCATCATCACCATCACCAGGTGGAGCCCATGGCGGCGCCAGCAGCTCCGGCAGCTCCGGCGGCCATGCCAGCACCCAGTGCTTTGCCACCAGGCAGAAAACCCAAGAATTCCACAGCAAATCCAATTAAGAAAGCAACCAAAACTGCACCAGTTAAGGCGAAGACAAAGGCAAAGGTGACTCCCTCTGGAGCTTCCTCCTCCTCGTCCAACCGCAAGCCACGCAAGGATCTCAGCAAGCTGCAGTCCGAGCTGGGCATGAGTCACGAGGAGATCGAGCAGCTGATCGACGAGGGGCAGCGCAAGTCCAAGCGCCGCTGCGCCACCAATCGGCCCAAGAAACTGGTGGAGACATGGAGCTCCGACGAGTACGAGGAATTCTTGTCCACCAAGGACATCATAGCCCTGATCGAGCAGAAGGAGCAGCAGGAGCAGCGGCGCAAGAGGAAGACCAGTGAGGCAGCAGAGCCGGTGGTTCCGCCAGTCAACAGCAAGAAGGCAGTGACTCCCCAGGCGGCTGCTCCTCCAAAGCGAAAGAATCGCGCGGGCGACAAGAAGGAGCAGGAACCAGTGGAGCAACCAAAACCGCGGGCCAGACAACGCAACCAGCCAGCAGCTCCTCCTGTTCCTCCAGTTCCTGCTCCTCCAGCTAAAAGCAAATCCAAGGCAGCAGTGAAGAGCAGAAATTTAGCAACTAAGGCCACCAACAATCGCAAAAAGCGTGGCAAAGAAGTTGCCCAGGAGGAGGAGGAGGAGGAGGAGCAGGCGGATGTGGAGCCACCGACCAGGACACGCAGTTCCAGGCAGCAGTTGCCCAAGGGAAAAGCTGAAGAGGAGCGGGAATTAGCTCCACCACCGCCTCTGCCGATTCAACCCGCTGCTCCTCAGGAGCCGCAAAAGGAGCGGATAAAGGCGCCGCATCCCAGGAGCAGCTCAGCCGCCACCACCAGCAGCACCACCACCACCGCCACCACCACGAATACCAACAACAACAACAACAGCAGCAGCAGCAACAAGAATCTAAAGACCAAAAGGAGATCCCAGAATAGCCGACAATCGCCGGCGAGGAGAAAGCGACCGGCGAGCGAGAAGCAGCTGTACTACTGGAGCAGCTCCAGCGACGATGAGTTCGGTCGCCTGGACGACGAGGAAGAGGCAGCCGACGGAGGATCTCGACCAGGAGCCGGCGAGCAAAGAAGGGAGGGAGACCACCGAATGGAAATGGAGCCGGCGGAGGAGGAGGAGGCCTCCCCGTCGCCCGGCAAGCACTTCGAGGAGAACGAACCGTACCAGAAGCACGGCTGGATCGTTGGCGACTCGCACAAGAAGCTAGTGAAGCTACTGGCCATCGCCAAGGGCAGCAAAAAGGTGGACAACTGCGGCGTCAAGCGGCGCACGCCCAAGCGCAAGTGCTAGGGAGGATTAGGAGAAGGAGCAGGACAAGTCATAGCCATAGGCGCAGTCGGCGCGGGCAGCCGACGACCCATCGCCGCCATCGATCACATACATACATACGTACTGCCATTGTGTCATCGTTAAGCGTTAAGGTTCCGGCGCGCCAGGAGGGGATTAGTGGAGTCACCAGGAGCCACTGGAGCCACCTAAGGCCTCCTCCTGGCCCCCCGGTTACCATTAACCGTATGCGGAGTATATGCAACATATTTTTCTTTCTTTTAAACATCTAAGCGTTACATTATTTAGGTTTTTTTTTATTAAATGTATTTATAATTAATAAACAAAACAAAAACAGAAAAGCGAAAAGGCAACAAATATAAATTTGAGCACAACAATTAAGTAAGAAGTCTTTTGTTCGACTAAAATCGACTATCAAATACCCTTTATTTAGCTAAAGAAAGTGCGACTGCTTGCACTGCTTGCATTTTGAGCACCATTATTTGCTCATAACTTTTTAGTGAATAATCCGATTTGAAAAATTTCTTCTACATTTCGAAAGGTATAAGTAAACACAACAAAATTGCTTTTGAACTTTTCCGAAATCTTCAAGGATGTGGACAACATACACCTTTAAAAATCGTTTAAGGCTGAAACAAACTTTCACTGCGTAGGAACCCCAAGAATCAGCATAGGTAATCCCAACTTTCTAGCTTTTACAGTTTCTAATATATCAGCGTTCCATAAGAACATTATAACTTTTTAATGAATAGTCTGATTTGAAAAATTTCTTCTACATTTTGAAAGGTATAAGTAAACACAATAAAATTGCTTTTGAACTTTTCCGAAATCTTCAAGGATGTGGCCGACATACACCTTTAAAAATCGTTTAAGGCTGAACCAAACTTTCACTGCGTAGGAACCCCAAGAATCAGCATAGGTAATCCCAACTTTCAAGCTCTTATAGTTTCCGAGATCTCAGCGTTCCATAAGAAAAGTAATTCCCTGGTTTTCCTCAATTTAACTTCTGTTTTATTTTATATATTTTACAACTAACGGTATCTTTACATATATAACATGTAAAAAAAAATAGAGTTAAGGAATAGTTAAAAAAACGTAGAACACAATGGAAGCGGACGACGAGTGGTGGCGCGAACGCAGGCGTCTCGGCGAGCGCACATCCAGCGTTTTGTGTGTAGTGTTGATGTCTTTCTGCTTTTGCCAAAGGATAAATGCGAAGCAAAACGAGGTTCCATCGAGGATTAGAATGTGTATGGGGGCGTTAAGAGTCAAAAGAGGCATGAATCTAACTGGATGCACCGATGTAAGAGATATTGGTGGGTCTCGCCGCAACTGCTGATCTAATCTGCGTTCGCTGGCCTCTCCGCTCCGTCGTCATCGCTCCTCATCGTGACTTAAACAGTACGCAGGCTTCTCCGTCTTACATCATGCCACCCATGCCGCCCATGCCTCCCATGCCGCCCATTCCACCCATGCCGGGCATGCCAGGAGCGCCATCCTCCTTGGGGATCTCGGTGACCACGGCCTCGGCGGTGGTCAGCAGGGAGGCCACGCCGGAGGCGTCCGTGATGGCGGTGCGCACCACCTTGGTGGGATCGATGATGCCCTTCTCGATCAGGTTGCCGTACTCGCCCTTCAGCGCATCGTAGCCGTAGTCGCCGGCCTGGGTCTCCACCTTGGCCACCACCATGGCGCCATCGACGCCGGCGTTCTTGGCAATGGTCATGCAGGGCATGCGCAGGGCGCGACGCACGATCTCCACGCCGAGGTTCTGTGGAGGGAAATCGAAATGGATTCAATTAATGGGGGCACCAAAAAATCGACCAACTTTGCGTTTTTTTCTATAAAAACCGGTTGCATGGATTTAATTCAAATCCTTTGTCTATTATTGTCTATATATCGGCTAATATATCGGTAGCAAAGCGATTGCTGGAACACTTAAAAAAAAGGCATTTGCGGTGTTCACTGTACCTCCGCTAAAAATGATCGAATTCCATTTTGTTTTCACATTTCGCTTAGGAATTAAAAATTAAAGTAGCCCCCTGGGAAGCCCTTTTTTTAATTTTTTATTTTTGATAATTTTTTTCGATGTTCCAAAGTCAAAAATGCGTTTTAATTTTAGCATAACTTCTAAAGTTCTTGTCCGATTGAATTGAAACTTTTTTGTATATCTTAATACAAGAAACAAATTAAAAAAAAAAATAATTTTGTTTTTGTGCAAGACCCTACCTCCCTTTAAAGCCGGAAATCGACACCAATAAATTCTAGACTTCAAAAAAAAATATTTATATGCCATTTTTAGAAATTTCAGTCAAAATTTCAGGAAAGGGATTTTTGGCAATTTATCTGGGTAATTTTCCGGCGTAACTTGGCTAAAAAATGACCTAACGATATAAAATTGATCAATTTGTTTAGCTGACAAACTAAGCTAACGATCTGCATCACTTCTGTGTAATTTACAAAAAAAATAAAACCTTAATATGTTAATCTACAAGAAACAAAAAATTTAAAAAAACGGAAAACAAGAGCCCTCTCCCTCACCTGATCCTCGTTGTTGGTCTTCACGGCATCCAGCTTCTCGATGCAGCGCAGCAGAGCGGTGCCGCCGCCGGGAACGATTCCCTCTTCGACGGCCGCCCGGGTGGCGTTGAGGGCATCATGCACGCGATCCTTCTTCTCGTTGACCTCCACCTCGCTGGAGCCGCCGACGCGGAGCAGGGCAACGCCCGAGGCCAAGCGGGCCAGGCGCTCCTGCAGCTTCTCCTTCTCGTACTCGGAGGTGGTGTCCTCGATCTGCTCCTTGATCTGGTTGGCGCGACGCAGCACATCCTCCTTCTTGCCCTTGCCCTTCAGCAGCAGCGTGTCGTCCTTGGTGATGACCACCTCGCCCACCTGACCCAGATCGCTGACCTTGACGTCCTCCAGCTTGACGAGATCGGCATCGTCGCCGAAGACAATGCCCCCGGAGGCGATGGCCATGTCGGTGAGGGTGCTCTTGCGGTTATCACCGAAACCAGGCGCCTTGACGGCGGCCACCTGCAGGCCAATCTTGAGGCGATTCACCACCAAGGTGCTCAAAGCCTCACCATCGATATCCTCGGCAATGATGACCAGCGGCTTGCGCTGGGCGTTGGCCAGCTCCAAAGCGGGAATGATGCTCTGCACCGAGGAGATCTTCTTCTCGGAGAGCAGCAGCAAAGCGTCCTGGAACTCCACCTTGGCGCCCTTCGACGAGTTGATGAAGTACGGCGAAATGTAGCCGCGATCGAACTTCATGCCCTCGATCACCTCCAGCTCATCGTTCAGGGTCTTGCCGTCCTTGACGGTAATGACGCCATCGCGTCCCACCTTCTTCATGGCCTCGCTGATCAGATTGCCGATGGCCTGGTCGCCGTTGGCCGAAATCGTGGCCACCTGGGCGATCTCCTCGGGCGTCTTCACGGGCCGCGACATCGTCTTCAGGTTGTCCTTGACCGTCTCCACGGCCAGCATGACGCCGCGTCGAATCTCGACGGGATTGGCGCCCTTGGAGATCTTCTCGAAGCCCTCCTTTGCGATGGCGCGTGCCAAAACAGTGGCTGTGGTGGTGCCATCACCGGCCTCCTCATTGGTATTATTGGCCACATCCTGGACCAACTTGGCACCGATATTCTGGAACTTGTCCTTCAGCTCAATGGACTTGGCCACCGTCACGCCGTCCTTGGTGATCTTGGGCGAGCCCCACGACTGCTCGATGATCACGTTGCGTCCCTTGGGGCCCATGGTCACCGCCACCGCATCGGCCAGCACATCGACGCCCTGGAGCATCAGGGCGCGCACCTCGGGACCGAATCGCACGTCCTTCGCATAGCCGCGCATGGCCAGCTGGCGGCTGATGGAGGTGCGAGCAAGCGAAACTGGCAAACGAAACATCTGCGGGGGAGAGAGGAGTAATTAGATCAGTGATTATATCAAAATTCAAAGCACGTGCTCTCGAAAAGATGGGGTCTTCTGCCCCCCAAGATGTTTACCCCGCAGCTTTTCGGCTGATAAGCGAGCGGTTCAGGCGGGTCAAAGTACAGAAATCGATCTGGGCCTTATTTTAATGTGGAATTTTTGGAAGAATCGAACACCAAGTGAGAGCAAACGAACTTGTACACCCGGATTATATGAATTTTCTGGCGGATATAGCTTGTCAGGTTGGAAAATGTACAATGACAGTAAATTCTATGGTAGTACTACAATTTTTTAGATGATGATGTAAAGACCCGGCATTTATGGAAATTATATAAATTAATAATTTCACTAATGGGTGTATTACGGGATTTTATAGATCTGTTATGAATCTATTTAGATTTTAAAGATCTGTTAAGAATCTATTTAGATTTTATAGATTATAACGATTTATAAGATTTCATAGATCTGTTAAGAATTTATTTAGATATTTCTGTACCAACAGCATAATCAAAAACATGTTTTTTTTAAAACACAATTTTGTATATTCAGCACGTGGATAGCTTGAATTGTATTAAAATATATAATAATAATTGATAATAAAATTATAAGATGATGTTATCATATCATTTTCTTTCGAAAAACAAACAACACTTTTTTGGAAATTACATAAGCCATTGATTAAAAATTATAAATAAGGCGTGTAAATATACTTAATCAATTTATAAACACCAGTTATTTTATTATTTATCGGCTATAATAATAGAACTCCCAAGATAGTTAAAAATGTTATGCCTTTATAAAACTGAGGACCAAAAAACAGTGGAATAAAATTAAACTGACATATTTTTGGAACTGCATACATATACATACATATGTAATGGGTAAAGACCCTAGTTTTTTCGATAATCTTATCGTTAGGTAATCGAGGTTCCACCGTACCGGCCAGGCCCCCCTTCCAGTGCCCTTCCCCCCGCCCCCTTGGAAGCAACAACAAAGGCATCTCAGCACCGAGCATTCCAGAAGAAACGATTTATGTAACCACTCGGGGGGAAAAATAGATACCCTCGAAATCGGAGGGCCTATTATTCAATAAGTACGAGATTTCCAAGGGGAGGGGAGGGGGGAAGCACATGCAATGCCACTGAGAAAGGTGAAATTGCTTTCCCTTACCGGCAAGCAGTGGAAAAACATGTGCGCTTTCCCAACTATCTTTTCCCTGGCTTTCCAGTGTGCGTGTGTGTGTGAGAGAGGGGCGATTAATGAAAGTACAAATTAATTAATATACTAAGATGCAGAATTCGTTTACTTTTCACTAATCTATTGGTAGAACTTTCTGGAAACACGATTTGCCGGCTAGCAGCCAGATTGTCCGCTCTTATATAATCGCCAATCAGACACACAAACACACGAACTTTGCAGGTGGAGAATCCACGATTTAGAAATCGCTAGAAATCAAATTGAACACTTACTGTGAATTAAACTGGTGCTGCGCAGTATTAACAAGACAGTTGAATAGTTCCGATTCTATTTGATGTGAAACAACAAGCTCACTTCACTTCAGTTTACTCGCCCGAAATTCGAAATGTGCGAACTTCCTAACCTTAATGTGGCTTAAATCAGTGTTGCCAGATGAAAATTTAGCTTTCTCCCTAAAAAATCTCAAACTATCGATATTTCCCCTAAATAAAAGGTGCGTTGCATCGGATAACTTAGCGAGGACACGCTCCGCACACTCGCATGTGTTTAAACAATTTATGGCATAATTCTGATATTTTAAAATTATTTTAAAATCTAGTGATCCTGATCAAGAATATCTATACTTTATAGGGTGAGATACAAATATGGATTGTCATACCTTTCTGAACTCGTTATTAAAATTTCAAACGATTGGCATTTAAACCTGGACGTTTTATTTTTTTTTGTCATTTTACGTAAAAGATTATGGTGCATCCCCTTATAAAAAAGTCAAATTTTTACCAAAAACGCAAATTGTATTTTTTCACAAAAAGTCCGTAACAGTGGAAATAATGATCCAAATATGGATTGTCATACCTTTCTGAACTCGTTATTAAATTTCCAAACGATTGGCATTTAAACCTCGACATTTTATTTTTTTCCCATTTTTTTTACAAAATCATGATGTACCCCCTTATAAAAAAATTGAAAAATGGCGAAAATTTTATTTTCCCCAAGATCACTTGGAAAGTGTCATGGATTTATTTATTATTTTGTTATCTGTTCAAAACAGTATGTATTTTGGGTGTAGGACCATTTTTGGCCAAGTTATAGCAAAAGAAAAACAGAAAAAAGTAAAATTTTTACCAAAACCCAATTAAATATTATGTATTGACAAACTGAATCCTATGACCAATTCCAGTGGTAATAGGTCCCACGGCGTCCATGTACTCCATCAATGCGTCCAAATCGAAGGGACCCATCCTGGGAAAGATCGAATTTTTTTCTTATTGAAGATCGAAATTAAATTTACTTTGTGTGCTATAGTTACTCGGGATGCTCTGCGTTTTCGTTGATTACGCCGAAACCATTCTTTCCATTTGCCAGGTACTCCATGACCACTACGCGGTACTTCTCTTCCGGAACGAGTGGCATATATTCGGGGACTTTGCATTTGGAGCATCGAACTCGGACACTGGAGACGCGCTGACCTGCGGGTAAGGTCAAATCGAAGACGACCCGTAGACCGGAAACCTGCAGGAATCGCGAGGATCGCGGCGATGCAGAACTGGCATTCATGGGCGCCACTCCGTGCTCCAAAAGCTCCACAATGTGCTTCCCCTCGAGAGTAAGGGCGACCAATCGATTCTGCCATGGGCACATGGCGAACAATTGCTTGTAGGTGATGTCTGTGAGGGAAAATAAATCAAAATAATACAATAATATTTAAATGAATATATGTTAATGAATCAGTTCCACAGATTGATCTAATTTTCTATCTATTTATTTTTTTTTTTTCTGTAAACTATAGTATTGACCATATTACCGAAAGTATTTTCTACCCCATACAGTCCCTATTTTATAGGGTCTTCACAATGAACTTAAGATATAGCTACACAGAGAGAAATATTCAAGAAGAATGACGTTTTCAAATTAAGTATTTGTAATCTCAATTTGAGGATGTACTGATTTTGTGGACAAATTTAAAAAATGTCTTAATTGTTCCCGTTTTTGAGAAAAAAATTTCCAAAAAGACTCAATTCCAAGGTATATTATTTAAAAAATTGGTACTTAGTAAAAAAACATCAATTTAAGTGTTAAGTAAATTAATAATTCTCTCTGTGTAGGTTTTAGAACGTAAATCAAACTCACTGCCAGCTGAAATGGGCACTCGGAAAGTTCCCTGCGATGTCACTGCAATGGTCACGTTACTCCAACTGTCATCGACGGACGATGAAGTGGCATCTTTGACGAACTGTTGGGGATCCATGGGTTAGGATGAGTCCTGAACGAGAACAGCCCACACCCAGACTTACCGCATAAAGTATGGCATCCGTGAAGAAGTTCCCCAGATTGCACTCCCCACGGCTGCACTCGCTCTGCTGGAGATAAACCCTACTTTGGCCCACGATCCGGTTGGCGATGGGTTCCATCTCGATTTGCCACGGCACCATGGCCTGCAGAACGATTTCATCTTTAAAGGAAACAATATGTGTATCTTTTTTAAAGTGTATTATTTTTATATTTTAATTTTTACTTTTATCATGTTATGTTTCCGGTTATTTGCTTCTTTGTTCTAAATTATGCGTTTTATAACCATTTATTTGGTTGATCAACGTCTGAATAAAATTTTATATTATACCTTTTCTCAAAAAAAAAAAAAATATTTACTACACATTACCAAAATTAATACACAAAAAAAAATTATTATCATGATTATTCTTATTATTAATATTGTTACCCCCAATGAAAAACAATTTTTTTTAGTTTCCCTGAAAAGTTTACTGGGACAAATGCAACCATTTGGCAGTACAATTTATGTTGCAGTGCAGGGATCAGTTGAGCACAGTGATGCGTCCATCGAGACCCTGGGTGATGGGATTTAGGTGTTCGCTGTACGAGATCAGGGCATCCAAGTCAGTGACGCCCCACCTGAAAGGGAAAAATAGCGATTTTAAAATAGAAAATATTTGGAAAAACCCTTTTAAAAGGTTGGTAAATACGTACTGAAGATCGGTGCCCTCGGCGAGCATGGTGTAGCCATCGCCGCCCGCCTGCAGGAAATTGGGCGAGGTGAGGCGATATAGTTTGTCGGACACCAGCGGCTCATATTTGGGCACCTCGCAGTCCGCACAGCGCACCGTCACGGATATAACTCGGGATCCGATGGGCTTGGTGTAGTCGTACTTCACCCGAATTCCCGAGAATTGCAGATTAATGTACGATCCGGTCACCCCGTTCTCCAAATCCACCTTGCTAACGGCCCACTCCATGGCCTCCACTATTTTGCTGCCCGGAAGATTGTAGGACACTAGGGTGTTCTCGAAGGGCGACATGCTGACTATATGGGCGTACGTAAGGTCTGCGGATTAAAAGGGATTTTATGAGAATAAAAGTGTTATTATTTGCGGGTTAAATTATATAGATACAACCAAAAAAAATTAATATGAAACGTAGATCGATTTTACATTATGTAATATCAATTTTATATGCTCGAAATGAGTATTTCATGTTAAAACAATATGCGTAGCCAGAAATTTACATGCGCATATCGATTTTACGGCGACATACTTTATACAGAAAAGATAGTGATGAAAATGGGGAATACAACTTATAACTGTTTATTATCCTTCAAGGTTGATTTCCCCCGTGCAAAAAATAAAAATAAATACTTACTGCCCCTATTGAGTGGCACGCGGAGTCCTCCGATATTCATGAGTCCGGCGGACACATTCGTCCAGGCCTTCTCTTCATATGGAGCCATTCCCACAAACTATGAATGGGGAATGCAATGTTATTTAAGGATTAAGCCTCCAGAGTTTTCACTTACAGAATGCACCATAGCGTCACAGAAGTAGTTGCCCAGGTTGCACTCTCCGGCGGCACAATCGTCCTTGGTGAGATCCACTTTGGTAGTGCCCACCACCACCTTGCCCATTTCGTCGACCACCGTTTTCCACGGCTGCATAGCCTCGAGAACCTCCTCATCTGGGGGGGATTTCAATCACAATATATACATGTAAGCTCCATTCTATTCACTATAAAGGACTTTCACATTTAACACTAAACAGCAAACACAAATATTCAAACTGGCAGTACAACATATACATATTTACACAGAAAAAAAATTCACTGGTATTTCACAGAAAAAAAAAACGAACACAAGAGTTAACGAAAGCTTAAGCAATACTATTCAAATATGATCACAAAACACATTATACCTAATTTTATTTATAATATACATAGATATACGCGAAAAAAGCCAGCAGAATAACTACTTGAGAATTATAACGCAGTTTAAGCAAAAAAGTGTCTTAACTGAGTATTGTTCTATTTTTGTTAAAATGTTATTATATTTATACTAAGCCGAGCTATCATTGGAAAACCCCAGCTAAAGAGTTATTAACTAAAGCACATTTGGAAATTCCGAAAGGAAAATTAAAATGAAACGTTAATCAACTATTCACGGGAAGATGTGATTCCTCCTAAGCTAATTTGATCAATTTGCTGCGATCTATTTGCACTGACCTTCGGGCACCGATTGGTCCATGTAGAGCGGGTCGCCCTCGAAGTCCAGGACGTCGCCGTTGTCATCGAAGTAGACGACCAGGTTGCCCACGTAGCGGGCGTAGGCGGAGGCCTGGACGATGAGGACGCGGTGGCCGGAGCTGTGGACCACCTCGGTGGGGTAAGGACCAGAGGCGCTGTGCGGACCTGGTGGATCACCAGTGTAGAGGAAGGTGTGCGAGTGGGAGCCCACGATGACGTCGATCCAGTCGCCGGCATTGGCGGCGATCTCCTTGTCCACATCGTAGCCGCAGTGCGAGATCACGATGATGATGTTGGCGCCCTGGGCCTTCAGCAGCTGCGCCTCCTCGCGGATGGTGTCGCTCTCGTTCCGGAAGATCACCTTGCCGGTATTGGCCAGATCCTGTAGGGGATTTACACAATTTGCAATGTCTGATACTGGAATGATACCTCTACTCACGTAGGTCGTCTCCAGGATAACGCCAATCAGCCCAATCTTCCGACCCGACCGCTCAATGATCATCGACTTGTTGTACTTGCCCTCCATGGTCGGCTCGTGGGCGCAGTCCATGTTGGCCACCAGCATAGTGGTGTTCACCGTCTCCAGGAAGGGCACAACGCCCTCGACTCCGTGATCGAACTCGTGGTTGCCCAGGGTCTGAAATTAGTAGTTTTATTTTATTATTCTGACTCAAAAGATTGTATCGTTTGATCTAGAAAATGCAACTATTGGTTTTGGAACATCCTTTCTAATTTTTACTAAACACAGTAATGTTTCAAATTATATACCTCGGAATCTAAGATATTTTACATATACATTTGTATATATACAGAAAAAACAATTCGATATGAAATTGGATCAATTCTACCTTATTTCATATCATTAAATGATTAAAAAATATCAACTTCATATTTTATCATATCATTTCAAATACCAAATTTAGTTATTTTTGAACAAATAATGCAAAATAAGATGAGCGTAATCTTTATTAATATCAAATTGATAAGAATTAATTGATTCTTAAAAAATGTAAAATTCACCAGCACATATCAATCTGATCTTTTGTCCGTTTTTTTTTGATTACGAGCCGATTTCTTAATGTCCCGTTAAAGTTTTAGTTTGTTATGAATTAATTGACTCTTGAAAAATGTTAAATTGACCAGCACATATCAATCTGATCTTTTGTCAGTTTTTTTGACTACGAGCCGTTTTCTCAATGTCCCGTTAGGATTTTAGTTTGTTATACGACAAATTTAATCAGAACATTGCCTTTAGTTAAGGGTTTTCATTCAGATATACATATATCCATATTATACAATATTTAACATAATACTGAGTCATTACATTTTTTAGAAAAATCAATTCAAAGTTAACCTAACATTGAGATATCGGCTCTTGAAAATCGGATGACTTGGTATACCCACCATTGCCTCGGCGGGCAGGAGGTTGAGGAGCTGCTGGGTGACGTTCCAGCGACCGATGTTGTACCACAGCGTCCCCTGGAAGCTGTCTCCGGCATTGATGTAGATGGGATTGAGCTCCGCCTGCTCCCGGAGGAGTCGCCTCACCGTGTAGACAGTGCGCGGATATCCGCCGATGCATTGCTCGCCCTCATCGCAAGTTCCTCCAGAGGTGTCCGTGGCCTCGAACCTGCCGGTGATCGAAATGGAAGCGGGGATTAGCTCAGGAGTGGGCTCGTGCTGGAGTGGAGTGGAGTGGAGTCCCCGTGTCGTATACATTTCGTTATCGGGATCGAGATCGGAATCAGTACGGGGGCCTGATAGGCCCATGGTTTACGGCCGTGTGTGTTGGCCATAAACATAAACCGACTCAATCTGATTAGTTCGGTTTTTCCGCCTTACATACCTGGCGTGCAGGTCGTTGATGTGGATAATGGACACGGGAAAGCCCTCCTTGTCGGCAGCCTCAGCCGAGAGAGGTGCCCCCAGGATGACCATCATCATGGCCAGAAATCCTAAAAGTCGACTGCAAGTGGTTGGCATTTTCGGGTTTCGTATCAACCGATCAACAAACAAAAAAAATAAATAAATATTCAAGTGTAGGTACACCCAGCCCGATGGCCGTCGATAAGGCAACTGAATGGCCGAATTCGCCAACAATCCGACGGCTGTGAAATCTGAATGGGTTTCGGGCCCAAAGACACTTGCTCCGATCGGATCTGGTCACCGGTACCCTCATTCCTTCTCTCTGATAAGCCCGGTGTATAATACGTACTTCATTCTCCACCTGCAGAGAGCCAAAAACTCACCCAAAGTGTTTGCACTTTTCAAGAAAAAAATATCACCTTGATCTTCTCTTATCAAAATGTATGATATGAAATTTAATATTAGGTAATATTGTATTGTTTATTCAATAAAAGGTTTATCCTAAAAAACATAATATAATTTTTTTCTAAGAAATAAATCTTCTCTTATCTAAATGTATGATATGAAATGTAATATTAGGTTATATTGTATTGTTTATTCTACAAAATGATTATCCTAAAAAACATTCTATGATTTTTTTCTAAGAAATAAATCTACTTTTATCAAAATGTATGATATGAAATGTAATATTAGGTTATATTGTAATGTTTATTCAATAAAATGATTATCCCAAAAAACATAAAATGATTTTTTTTCTAAGAAATAAACTTAAAATTCTTTTTACAGATTAAAAAGATATGAACGTATTTTAACACCAAGAAAAATAGATTTAAAATAGATTAACATACAAAAATTAAATGACAATTCTATTTTTCCCGTGCAATTCAGTTTGCCTGCAGTGGGTCACTCTTCCCATATTATCATTATCATTTTCATTTTTGCATTATAGGTTTTCCAGTTGTTGAAGATAAAGAATCGGAGTATACTAACTTAGTATGAAGCAAACAGAGCAGTTGTTAAATTATCTAAAATATTTCAATCAGGTTTAGGTAATACTAAGGTTCTCTCACATTTACTTAGGAATATGAGTATTCCTGAACCACTAATTAAAAAGTAGTAAACCACTTTTTCCTAGTTTTCTAGTCATAAATCTCTATAAATAGTTTACAATATAAAACTAAAAATTGTAAAATCTATAAAAGATCACTTTCCATCTACCCTATCAAGTGGCTTGGTTTCATAGGGTATCAAACACTTAATGATATGCACTCATTGATCGGCGATAAGCCGAATGATTGGGATACGGGTAAGCGGATACGGAGGGCGCTACTCCGGTAATATTCACTTACTGACACATGTTACACATGCTCCGCACTTGATGTATGAGTGGACTAAAACCTTCCTTTAACCGTGTGTTTATTGCGTTCTGGCACAAACAAAATATATGAGCGTGGGACCTGAACAGGTACAACCTCATAGAGCCATAATATAACCGGCCCACAATTTGGTTTATTGCACCACTGGCCAAAAAAAAACTAATTGGCTATATTACAGACGGCCAGAAACCCCGATATAAGCCCCCGTTATCCCTACTATCTATATTATCTATATTTGGATTAATATTATGGCCAAAATACGCACTTATACTACTTGAACTTGCAGTCGAGATAATTCCCTAATCAAGGTTAAATATAGATTATAAATATTACAGTTTTTATATCATAAGAAGGTAATCAAAAAAACCTTTGGTAATGACAGTAAGATTTACACCCATATCAGGTTTATAAGGCGCTGATAAACCAGATTTTAATCAATTCCTGCCCGATTGCCGGTTAATATAAGTAAAAATACTTGAGATAACAAATCGAAGAGAACACTTAAGAACATGAAATATGTTTAAAATATT
Source organism: Drosophila takahashii (assembly GCF_030179915.1). Classification (NCBI taxonomy): domain Eukaryota; kingdom Metazoa; phylum Arthropoda; class Insecta; order Diptera; family Drosophilidae; genus Drosophila; species Drosophila takahashii. Next base: position 18,479,806 of record NC_091683.1, read on the forward strand.
TCATATAAGAATTTAAGCAATATATTTTCAGGGAAATCCCGTTTAATATTCCAAGTAAACAATCCCTTATCTTCATATCGAGATACAAAAGGGGTGGAATAAAAGACGTTCTTCTGCGGTATTCACCCGTGTAACCATCGATTCCCTCAGGGGTGGTTCGAATTTGGCCACAGGATTGTACATATCTGTATAAAATAGTACAATGATTTATTTGATTCTCATTGACAATAGATTTGGAGCTCTTTGTGGATTACTCGTAGGTATAAAGCACACTATGCATGTAAGTATTATGTTTGTCTGTATAATAGATGTCAGCGCAAGTATATATATATATGTATATATATATATTATAAATTGTATATAAATATAATGTATATGTAATATGTCTGTGTATAAGTATCAATGTATTAAGTTAATTGCTTAGCGTAAAGCACAGAGAATTTTGATATGAGAATGGCTGAGAACATTCCTGCATGCGGTGCGCTCAGAGATCGGATGCGGTCCTCTGGCATCCTCCATCTTCCACTCCAACGTCCCAGTCCGCTGGGTTAACGCAAAGGCAACAACAACGAGAGAACTACAACGGAAAAATAGGCAAACAGGTGACTAGAAATGATGATAACTCTCCCTGAATTGAAAGTTGTCGTGTTGAGCTAATTCCGCCTAGTGAAAGACGTCCATGAAGGGAAAGTAGGCCTGTTCCGGCTCGAGGAGATCGACCAGGAAGCAGACGGTACCGGCCACGCCCTCGTACAGGCTGTGCGGACGATCGGGTGTCCTGGCGCGCTGCTTGAACTCCGCATCGGTCAGCAGCTCCATGAACTTGTGCGCCCTGTACAGGTACTTCATCTCGTTGGTCAGGCGGAAGAGCAGCAGGAACACATAGCCATTGCCGGCCACTCCATGACAGATGCCCGGTCCCTTGCGCAAAAAGCCCTTCTTCCAAACCATATCCGCGCAGCGACGCAGCGAGGCCAAGTACTTCTCCTCCTTGAAGATCAGATAGGCCTTGGCCAGCACATAGACGGCGCCGGGTGCGCCGTGGCACCAGTGCACCAGTCGCTTATCCCGGCCCGAGCGCAGATCCTCCAGGGCCACCGGAAAGTTGCCATCGCCGTCCTGCAGCTCCAGGAAGAAGTCAATCGAGCGCTTGATGTCGCGCAGCTCGGCGGCCGGCGCCGAAATGGGCAGCGTGCGGAACCACGGGCTGTCCAGCAGCATGTGCAGAATGGCACAAAGGCCGTGGGCTGCTCCCAGATACTCCGTACCATGGTACTGGTACATCAGCGGACACGGCGAGCTATTAATCTTGCTGTACTCCCTGCCACTGGTCACGATCAGCTGGCAAATGGATACCAAATCGTCGTCGGTGATCTTCTTCTCGGGCAGCACATCGTTCAGCCAATAGCAACCGGATAGGTAGCCTGCCCGGCCCACCAGCACCTCATCGCAGCCGTATTTGGTGTGCATGAACTCCTGGCTGGCGGGGATGCCCGATTTGAAGTTGGCCAAATCGTTGGACAGCTCCTCGGTATCCTTGAGCTCCTGCGAAATGGCCGCCGAAACGGCATAGATGCCGGCATTGCCGCACAGGAAGGAGTAGCGCTCGGCGGAGCGCTTCTTGTACCGCTTGGCATTCGCCTTGGCGTTCCGGATGAACGAGGCCGCATGGTCCAACGCCGGATAGAGATCGCGAGTCTGTTCGCAGCTGTTGAGCTTCCAGAACATAAAGGCTATGCCCGCATTGCCCACATACAGATCGCCGCGGTTGTCCTCCTCGTCGTTGTTCGGATGACAGTGCTCCAGTATGGCGTCCACATAGGTGCAGATCAGATTCTTGATGTGCTCCTCGTCGCTGGCGAACGGTGTGTTCTCACCGCCGGCGAAATCGGCGAAGGGATTCTTCAGGTAGCGGCGCTCCATGGCGAATTGCTGGCCAGGATGGGTGGTCACGAGACCCCTGGTCTGCTTGTCGTCCTCTTCGAGTGGTTTGGCAATGGCACCTAGCGAGGATTAGGGATTTGTAAGTCAAGTGTAGTCAAGAAATCGATTTGCCGGCTTTAAGGGCGCGGCCGGGCGTCTGGCCACCACCTCCTCCTCCTTTTTCTAAACTCACCTGTCTCAGGTGGCAAAGGCAGTCGGCGATTGGATGAGCAGCTCCTGGCAATTGGTCGAACCTGTGGATTAAGCGAAAGTAATATAAATTTAAGTTATTTAAAAGTTATTGTAAAAATTATACCGAAGTAGAAGTACAAGTTGTGTGTTTGTTCAGGGAACGAGAATGTTTGTCAAGTGAGTTTGGTGAGGAAAACCGTAGTGGCACTTTTCTCACCGCCACCTGAATTCCGGAAAACTTGGCGCTTCTACGGGAGAACTGGTTTCCAACTGACGAACGGCTCGAATCGAAATATTTAAATAATTCCTGGCAACGGAAACGTTCAGGTCCTTTGGAATAAAGCTGAGCGAAACATCGATGGAATATCGATAGATCACTGGTTTACTTCAGATACCGATATTAAAAAAAATATAAAATTTTAAACAATAACTATTTTATTTATATGTTTAGAAATATAATTATATAAACTATATTAAATAGGTAATTTATGTAAGAACTGCAAATTTACGGTCTTTGTGCTATCGATAACTGAGATTTCATAGACAGTATATATCGGTTAAAAGTAACGTACATAGCTATAAAGCTTAAGATTTACCAACTATTAAATGGGAGCTTTAAGAATTATTCATCCATTAATTTTTATATTTAAAAATAGAAGCAATATTTGTATGTAATATAAAAGTTATTCTCCTTAATATTGAACAAACTATTTAATAGAAGCTTTACAAAATATTCATTCATTAATTTTTATATAGAAGCACTATTTCTATATTATATATTTAAAAAAAAAGTAATTCTCCTAGTTTATTTACTCATATAAAATTTCTCAAAAAAAAAACAAAATTTATTAGATTTTGCTTATCAACTCGATCGGTTTATTTCAACAACAGTATAAATATATATCAGAGGGTATTATCCTTGCATCACATGTTTCTGTTCAGTGCTCACTTCCTGCGCTGCCCGCCACTCAAAATGGTGACGATACGGATGAATATGTTCAGGACATCCATGTAGATCGACATTGAGCTGAAAGAAAGAACCGATTTTAAATGGTTTCCAGAATGATTAAGGCTACAACTCACGCATTGATGGGATCGAATTGGTTGTAGCTGTACTGGGGATGCATCTCGGCACGGCGCACCATCCGCTGGGTGTCGTACAGCAAGAAGCCGCTGAACAGGACGAGACCGCCGTACAAGGACATGGAGGCCAGACCTGCGAAAAGCGAGATTTAAAGGGGTTACCGATGCTTGCAAGTTCACAAAAAAGGGGGTTACCACACCTTAAGATTTAAAATAAAAGTAACTTTCGTGAATTTTGTAAAGAAAGCAAAATTTGGTAATTTAAAATTAAATTTCAACACTAATTGGAAAAAGACAACAAAAATTTGTTTTTTTAGAAAATGTGCCTTTAAATCTAGACATCTTCTATATTTAAAGGCAATTTAATTAAAAACAAGGAAAAGGATGGCAATTCAAAGGCAAGATTTCTAAATTTTAGAAAGCATTTTTTATGAGTGTGGTAGCCCCCATTTGAAAAATCCTTATTTTTAAGCTAGAATCTGTAGACTTACCCGCTCCCAACGCCGTGGTGGGCGGCAGCCACATGGAGGCCAGCGAGGAGGCGAACACAACGCCCAAACCGATGGCCAGGGGTCCGCCCATGTAGAGGAACTTGTCGCTGGGCGCACACACGGCGATCGTGGACAGGCCACCGACAATGCCGCCCGTATAAAGCGCAGCGCGCGTGAGGATCGGTCCGCCCATGAAGCAGATGGGTGCAATTACGGCGCCCAGAATGGCGCAGTGCACTGCCCAGGCCAGATGCTTGGCTCCCAGACCCGGCTGGTATTCAATGGAGCGGGCCACCGCCCCGCTGCCGATGACCAGAGCCAGCGAAGCGATGGTCGCCTAAGCGGATAGAGTCGAAGGGTTGTGTTATGTTGTGTTGTGTTTGGTTTGCATGCAGTTAATAGCTCCGAAACTCACCAAGATGCCGCCACGAGAGGCCAGCTCCAGGAGGCGGTGCGAGCGGAAGACCGCAGCTGCGGCGGCTGCGGTGAGGACACAGGAGCCACCGAAAAAGGCATAGGTGCTCTGGATGCGATCCCTCACATACTGGGGCCACATGCTAGAAAGTTAAGGAGGAAATATAGTTATTATACGGAGTGGTTCACAGCTCACAGCACATTGTAAAGGTTAAATGAATTAAAAACTCAAGGGATCTTGAAATATAATTGAATTTTTGATTTAACTAAAGAAATTACCCATGGGAAATGCATATTTTTACGCAGTTTCAGCTTATCCAGAGCTGTCGAGAGCTTATGATTATGAATTAAAGGCTTCTTAACATTAGCACAAAACAAAATTGGAAGTCAGCATTACGAAAAAATGCTTTACTTGGCAAATTAATTAATAACAAATATTTGTAAAATATTTAAAAAATCAGAAAATTATTAAACACTAATGTGTATCATTTTAGATGTATTCTGCGTTGAAATTATTGTAATAACTTGCTTTCTTTAGTTTTTATGGGCTGTTAAATTTTTTGGTGCAAACTTTTTTAAATAATAATAAAGTGGTGTCGAAGTACTTTTACAGAAATGAATGTAATTTAAGGTATTTCATGCAATGTGTTTTTGGGACATCATCCTTAACATCCGAGATATTAAACCACTCACATGGCGTTGTCGGCGATGCTGGTGTGCTGGCCCAAACCCACACCGTAGTAGCACAGGGCGCCCAGTCCCACGGCGGCTGCTCCGGCGGCGGCGCCCTTGCCCATGGAGTAGGCTGTAAAAAGAGATCATGGATTACAGATGGCCAAACGGAGGAGGAAGAGCCTTACCATTGGCACCCGGCGGACCCATCAGCTTTTCCTTGAGCGAGGGAGCCCTGGCCTGTGGGTGCTCCACGGGGGCACGGGTGCGGACGGGGCCACGGGCATAGCTGCGCACTGCGGTCAGGCTGGGATTGGGATTGGCCCGGAACAGCTGGGCCGGGGATTGGGCCAGGATCTTGAGACTTCCCGATGGACGGGCGGTGGAAAGTGCCAGACGCAGCAACATTGTGTTGTTGTGGTGAAATACGGATGGACTGCGAGGGATTCTCCTTTTCCACGGGTGAGTGTTACTTAGCTTCGATTAGGATTTTGATTCTGATTCGGTTTGGAAATCGTATGTACTGCGTGATTAGTTAACTGCTGTTTAATAACTTGTTGTTTCGTTGCAATAATTTTATTATTTTACTGTTTCTTTGGCTGTGCTATCGATGTCTGGGGCTATCGTTATTCGATAAGTCAAGGCGATGTTTTGATATCGATATCATAACGTGCCATGCGTGTATTATATCGATATGCCGCCCAATTTGAAAACCAAGCGAAAGAATTTACATTTTTTTTTAGAAATATTAGTTTAAATGGGTGAAAGAAATGATATATGTGCTGACAAATTTTCATTAATTTTTGATTGTTATTAAATTAAATTAAAAATGAATTAAATGGGTGAAAGAAATTATATATTTCTTTTAAATGGGTGAAAAAAATGATATATTTGATGAAAAAATTTAACTAATTTTAGCATATTATTACCAAAACAAATACAAATAGTACATCTTCAATAACCTTTATTGTATTCCTTCAAACCCAAAGTTAAATATTACAGCTGCACTAGGAACTAACTAATAATAAGAGCACATATTTCCAGGCCTCTTTTCACACCTGATACTTTCTCGCCGGCGCCGAGGGAATCTCGTCCAGACGCCGTCCTCGGTGGTCAATCACTATCAACTCGGAGAGATGTTCAGATATCAGGGTTCCGTAGTGATTGTATGTGCTGGTCTGCTCCAGGTTGCCACCGGAATGGGACTCGTAGGTCTTGCACTCATACAGTGGGCAGCAGCGGGGATATTCCGAATTTTCGTCCTTGGATGCAATCCGTTTGCAGTCGCCCTTCGTCAGATTCGGCACCTGGCAGCTGGATTGCGGATGATATAATGATTTCAGGGATATATGATCGACTCACCTGTCCTCCCAGAGCTGCAGCGTTTCCAGGCACTGCACCCGGACGCAATGATCCTGCCGCGTGATGGCCTGACCCACGTAGAGCTGCTGCCCCGTCAGGGTATCCATACAGAACTGGTGATTGTACACATTATAGGGAGCGGGAGCTATGGAAAAACCACATTAAACCATCATTTAATCATTGAGACTTTCCATCTATTTCGTTTCTTACCGCGATAGGGCGTTGCTCGGCCCTCCCCGATCACCGATGACATCAGCAGGACTATAAAGATCTCGAAATTAATTGACTCCATTTCGGTTTTGGGGATTTTTCGACAAATCTGATCGGATCGGCAGACAGAATAGCCCGACGTTTTCAAAGTTTAGCGCACAACTGAGGTCCGTGCGGTTAATCTTTCTCCATTTGTAGGTATATTAAAAAACACAAAGTACGATGCTCATTCGTATGGAATCGCACACTTACGACATTTGCGCGCTTTCTCTACAATAAATTTAACAAATTTTACTCGGATCTGCTGAATGTTTATGCGAACAAGAGCAATAACAGTGCGTTTCATACATATTGGGACATCACAATCTGAACGAATATATGAGGGTAAAATTTTTATAAACATCCTTAGGTTATTTAAAATAAATATTTCAATAAGATTATTTCTAATCAAACATAAAAAAGGATACAAATAAAATGTTTCAATGCATTATAACTTAAAATAAAAGGAAAATTGGTTTGAAGAATCTATTGTGCAATTTATTTAAATATTTATATATTTTATTTATTTAATGTAAGAATTATTAACATTTATGAAACGCACCTTTAGATGTTGTGCTTATCTCCTCACAGCAATAAAAGCAGGAACAACCATTCATCGCAATATGCAAAAAAAAGTAAGTATCGATCTATGGTGTGTGTATAAGTATGTACAATGTCTGACCTGTTGTCTAATCAGTCTATTATATATGTACATATGTTGCTCAGAGCTTATAAAAATAAAGGCGATTGAATATTTATTTAAATAAATTAAATTATTAAATTAAATATTATTAATAAAACCATTTGTTTCCAGAACTTTAAGCAAAGATTTATTTTACTAATTATTTAAAATATTGAAATTGGAGTGGAATGAATTGAAAAAAGTTATTCTTTGGTCTTCAATAAAATGTTTATTTCCTCTTGACCGCTGCTGTACATTTGTTTACGCATTGGATCTTTAAAGTTCAATTCCCAAAAAATTGTTTATGTTTTGATTTGCTGTGCTATACCGCTGGCTCCGGCGATCATGATCATCCAATGCCATAAAAGCCATTATGCAGACAGTCGGGCACTGGGGCAGGAATGACTCACCACTGGCAGTTCTTAAAACTAATTCGGCTGAAGGAAGTTCTGAAATACACATGAAATAATCAATGACTAAGCTGCATTGCAAATAATTTATTTGTATTTAGTTGGGTATTTTAATTTTGATGGTAAAATTTTGTTTTGTAAATAATATATACAAACTTCCAATGTTTTTTACTTGGAGTTCTAAAAGTATTCCATCGAAGTGTTTCATTTCAATTTACCTATCTCACAGCTCATTTGTATTTTCCGGGAATTTCCCCTTTTGGAAAATGCGGGAATCCAATTTACACGTGACGACAGACGTAATCCATCAGCGGATTCATTGAGAACCGCTGGGGAATATAGGGCCACATCCCATCCCAAGTGGCTAATCAGTGCATCGTCTAATCTATTATAGAATTTTTCAAACGATTAGAGCCAATGCGATGATCCCAACGATGACCCCAACGAGGAGACTGGATTTTGGGTGAAATTCTGTGGGGAAATGTGCGCACGAGTGCAGCTTGGATTTCTGTGGGACATCTTTTCCGGCGGCCAAATTTATAGGCAAGCCACTTGAACTTGAAGTCGGAAACGGAAACTGTCACGAATGCCTTTTTCTCACTGTCCATTTTCAGCCATCAATTTCAGCAGACTGAGTCATCATTTGCAAAAGTTAGTGTCCAATAAAGTTTCCTTGCGTGTTTCGAGTTCGTACAAAATAGTTGCATATTTTTAAGCTTAAAAGGCTTAAGTTAAGACAATCTCCAAAAAATTAACGAAATATTTAATGTTTGTTTTAAGAATAAGTAAATAGTGCACTGAGAAAATAGTTTCTTAAGCTGAAGGTGCAAAGTGAAATAAAAAGTTATAAATTATAACATATAAAAAAAAAGTCTCACAAATAAAGCAAATAGAATACATTTTCATTTAAACGTGTAATTAATTGTTTACCATTCACCATTTATTTTAATTAAATCCTAATAGTTTTTTACAAAGCTTGCAGTGATCCACTTACTTGTTTTTTTTAAAGAATATGTACACTTAAAGCGATTTATCCCGCATAGAATTTTTGATGACTTTATTTTCCTGATTGAATTTAATTATTTTCGAACATCTACTGTTGCATGTGATCAATTAGCTTCAATAATCAATTTAGAAGTAATGTGAATGTTTAGTTAAATGTGTTCATAGTGAATCAGCTGAACAATTAAAACAAAGCTCCCATGACTTTTATTTATTAGGGAATATGTATAACTGCAAAAAGCGGGCTGGCAAGTTAATTTGGCCTATCCATATGCCGTTATTGTTTTCAATAAATTTAATTGTATTGTGTGATCAGTGTTCGTGTCGCATTATTTTTGTCACCATATTGTGCAGTTTTCTTTAGGGAAACTGTAGATTTGATCCTATGTTTACAACCTCTAGTTAAGCATTCCTTGTAGGCTTGTACATACACATGTGAATTAAAAACAATTAAGCTTTTGCGAAAAGTCTTCTATAGTTTGTGAAGCATATTTTGCTTTAACCTCCATAAACCATTTTTTATGTACATATATAAACTGCCAATAAGCTTTATCGTTTTTATATTTTAATTGGCTTTAAATCTGTACTTTAAGGGATAAAGATAAAAGTTTTACACAGAAAACAAAATATACAACGTAATGACTTTTCATTTAATTGTTTGAAAAGAAATTAAAATAACAACATTATATAACTTTTGTTTTTTTTGAAATAACTTATAATTTAATTTTTTGTTAATATTATAATTTCAATATAAATATTAATTTCTTATATTATATTCATTTTATTATTTTGGGAATAGCCTAAGGCCCCGTAGCTATAGCAAACTTAAAGTTCGCCTGTAAATTTTACATTATAGCCGAACATATCATAATAATAATAAAAATAATATCTTGGGTGATTTGTTTATGATGTGATTTGTGATGTGATTCACCTTTTAAACAAGAATACCTCTTAACAAGGTACAAATTAGTGACGATCGCGCTAAAATAAATAAATCAATATATGCATATAGTAATTATACCGTTTAATTTTAACTGTAATTTAATCCGAGCTTTGTAGTAGCTTTCAAGCCAAGACTAGAACCATTCTAAGGTAATACGAGAAATCTTCTACGATGAACTATTCGGATAATACCTTTACCTGAGGTAATGTGCTATCAATTTCCCCCGGATTTTTGAAAACTTATTTTAATGTTGAAAATTTTTGGGGACCTACATACGGATTCTGGCGGATCTTAGATATTATATAAAAGATCTTACAGAGCATTCTTTTAATTCGAAATAGGTGAAAAAATTGGATTGCTACAGGGTTTTTAATGAAGTATTTAATTTAGAGTGATCTTGAATTACAACTAAAATAATTTTTCGGATTATATTATTTTTAAGGGTATTTAATGAACGGCCAATGAACTAAGCAGCGTTATTACTTAAGCTTTGACCCAAAGAAAAAAGAGAGCTGAGCTCCGTTCAGATCCAGTTTAGGGGTTGGATCCTAATCGTGACTTGACCGCAGCCAATACGTCACCGAAAAAAGAAAAGAGCGCAGAAGATGATCAATGGGTTCGGTTCGCTGAGGTTCGTCTCGTCTCGACTCGTTTCAGTTTCAGTTTCAATTTCGGTTGTATTCGGTTTCCGATTCACAAATTCTCCAATTCTCAAACTGAACTGGGGGTTGGACTTGGACTTGGGGCTTGGTTAAAACCCGCCGCTCGCCGGCAAATCAGTTCTGCTCCGATCGCGCCACTGCGCACTACGTAACGCTCATAAATTCAGACTCGGATATCTGCGACATTTCGTCGAGTGAGTGGCGCTCTTGTTCTCTCGCACAGAAAGTATTCTTCTGCCAAGCAAAATTTATACCCATATTATTTTAATACACTCGAAAAGATACAAAGTGTGTGGACAAGATGGACATGGTTTTTTTTAGTGACCACTTGCGAGTCGGTCGTATTTTTTTCTCGTGCATCTCGTGTTTCTGTGTGTGAAGTAGCTTTTGAGTTGGGGCAACAACTGCAACAATAAAATGCAATTAAGCTGCTCAAATCAACAATAAATTGAATTAAACCGCGTCAACAACGCTTAACAACTTCAACGACGAGCTGAGCGAAATGTGGGTGAGAGTTTAAGGCTCCAAACTCCCCGGTTCTCTGGTGACTTTTGACTTCCAACGGCCGATGAATATAAATATATGTATTTCATACGATACATTCGACCCTCCGCCTTCAAACTAATTAATGCAAAACGCTGGCCGGCATTTGCATAAAGTTTCTGAATAACTTTAATGCAATTAATCCGCTGTGATCTTTCATGTTTTCACTATTTCGCGCGGTTTATTCAATTTTAATTTTAATTTCAATTTCAATTTATTTTGGTTTTTTTGTTGTTATTTTTGTTATTTTCCCCCGGTCTAGTCTGCTCGGCGAGCGATTTAATTAACATTTTCTGTGCGCCGCTGTTGTTCCTGGTAAATATGAAATTAAAGTGCAATTAACTACTATTTTTTTATTATTACTCGGACTTTTTTTTTGTTCGCTGCTATGAACTTGCGGCCAAAGGGATTTCCGTTTTTGAAAGAGACTCCGCTCGATTATTCTCCGTCCGGCGAATGTGTTTGCATCTTAATGAGGATAAATTTGTTATGGTCGCTCCCCTTGTTGTTGTTGTTGCTATTGTTATTGTTATTGCTGTTGTTGTGGGGGCGGCAAAATGGGGGCGTGACTTATTGGCCATGCATTACGCCATGTTAATTGAAACTTGTCGCTTGGCTGGCTGATTATGCAGACTGGATATTAATTGGACCATGGCCATGTCCTGTGGATGAAAAGTGCCAGTCGGATGGGTTGCAAATGGGTATTAGAATGGGTATGGGTATGGGTTATGGGATCTGGATCCAGTTTTCCAACACGATGTGCTTAGATCATTAGGATTCTGGCTCATCGATCTGGGGTTCGATTGTGTTTACCCGAGAATGTTCATTGAACCTTTGAGCTGCATGTGAAATAAGTTGTTTGCAATTTATCATATCTCTATTAGATGGGGTACATTCACTGGGGAAAGTGTTTTGCAGTTTTTATTATATTTCCAATTTTCATTTTAATTTCTTATTGTGCTTTTTAGAGTGAAAAAGTTATATAATTGTTTTATTAATAAATTAAAATGGAACAAAATTTATTAAATAAGTGAAAGATAATATTATGTTTTGATATGAAATTACTTTACACCGAATAAAAATTATCATAGAAACTTAACTATTGGTACATTAATTCTGACCTATTGAGTTTCAAAAATATCTTAATAAGATGAAAATAAACATAAAAACTTTATGATATTTAGTATGAAATGAATATTATATTATTAATTTTTATATTTTTTTCTTATATTTCAATACCACACTTTTATACTGTACCTAGAATTTTTTATAAATACAATGATTTTTAAGAGTTAAGCTGTTGTTTTTTTTTTGTGTATCTATTATAAATTTAATATATCCATATCGTTTATCATTGTAAAAATAAATGGAGTATAAGCACTGAAATTTAATTTTAATTGATGGCTTGCCAAAGATGGCAGTAATACTGAACATTGTAAGGGCAGAATTGGCACATTGTAAATACAGTACTTGCCTTCCCATTAATTGGAGATAACTTGGTGTAATGATATATTGTAAATATTTGCAAATTACTAGGTTCAGTCTCAGTACGCAGCTGTATTTATATGTTCATTCAAAGTGACTTGTGTATTTATCAAATTAATCATTTTAAATCGACTTTTTGGCCCAACTTAATTACAAAATGTAGTGATCTGGTGAAAATGTACTTTATTTTACTTTTGTATTTTATATCTGAAAAACCTATAACAAAATGTAATAATATTTTTTATAGGGTATCCAGAAAATAGATCTTTTTCAGTCACTTTCTCGTTCTGAGTTTTTGGAATTTGCATAACATGGAAATTAACTTGTGCACCGTACTTTTCCCATTGAATTGGTTTTTTGACTTTGAGATTTCAAATTTTAATTTTATTTCAATTTTGTTTGTTTTAGTTTCTTTTTCAGTGAAATGCGGCACTAAAATGTAAATGCGAGCGAGGAACCGAACGAGAATCGAGTGAACGATAGAAATTGGAACCCAACTTAAAAGGCCGCGAACTCGGGGTGAAGGTCGATTCGATGACTATGTTTTGGCACCAAAATGTAGATCAACAGCCGGATGAACAGGACAAACAGCCAAAGAGCTCCTCTCCCACGAGGAGGCTGAACATCAGCTTTAATGTGAAGATTGCGGTGAATGTGAACACCAAGATGTCCACCACCCACATAAATCAGAATCAGCAGCCCAGCAGCTCCGCCTCCGCCGAGAAGTCGCCCAGCAAGATTGTGGTCCACCAGCAGAGCAGCACCTTCGATCTCCGCCAGCAGTTGGCCCGCTTGGGCCGCCAGTTGGCCAGCGGTCAGGATGGCCACGGCGGCATATCCACAATCCTGATCGTCAACCTCCTCCTGCTGATCCTCCTCTCGATCTGCTGCGACGTCTGCCGCTCCCACAACTACTCGCTTCATCAGAGTCCCGAGCCCGTGGCCAAGGACCAGATGGGCCTGCTGCGTCCCAAGCTGGACAGCGATGTGGTGGAGAAGGTGGCCATCTGGCACAAGCACGCCGCCGCAGCGCCGCCCAGCATTGTCGAGGGCATCGCCATCAGCAGTGGCGGGTCCCGGGCCAAGGATCTCCCACCCCCAGAGGATCCCCATCCCCATTCGCATCCTGCGGAGGAGCAGCACGGAGTCGACGAGCGGGTGGTCCTCGAACGCGTCACAAGGGACTGTGTCCAGCGGTGCATTGTTGAGGTGAGTGCGAAAATCATTTATTCAGGGGTATTACGGAAATTTATTTCAATAAAAAATCAAATTCCTAACAAGTTTCTTTAAAAATCGATTCTGTGCTATTTTAAAACTAAATCGACAAATTTTTAAAATATAAGTCAGTGGTGTTTTTTAAGGGTAGTTTTAGGGTAGAGTAATAGGGTATATTGTATTTCATTCACTGCCATTTTGTTGTGCTTTTAATACATTTTGAAATGTAAAAGAACATTTTAAAATCGGAACATTCATTTAAAAGTTATGAGCAAAAAATCACTTTCCCCTAGATGGCGCCACTTTTAAGCAACTGCTTGTATATCTCAACCTCTCTTACACTTATTTAGCTGAATAGCGGGTTAGTAATTTTTCTTTATTTAAAAAAATGTCCTTAAGAGCTGAACATTTAATCGGCATTGTCTTTAAATTTCTAAAATTCTGTGCCCATACTTTTTTGAAAGCAGGATTAGTTATGGGGAAGAATTACGTTTTTTCTACATTCTTTGAATAATTTCGTTAATTCAGAATTAAGAAAACAGAAATTTTTAAAATGGGTACAAATCGATCTGAAGTATCCTTGTTTACTTTTTAATCTGCGAGGCAATCCCAGACTTTTTCCATGACAATGTCAAAACAGCTGAAGAGAAATAATCGTGCCCTCCCGAAAAAGTGACGGTTGCATTAAAGAACTAAAAATAATGCATGCAGTTTCTCAGGGCTACGGCAAAAAACATCCATCATCCGTCACCGAGGAAAAAGCGGCGCTCGGGTGCGAAATGTTTATTTCTAGTTTTGCATATGTCAACGATATAATCAGAAAACAATCTGAACAAGTGCAATGCGAGTTTGCTACATCATCACGTAGCCCAGCTTTTTCTTTTTTCTCGTCGCTTGTTTTGTGGAACTTTACGGACTGGTTAATTCAATTGGGTTGAATGAATTCTCCAATTGTTCAGTGGCCGTTAATCGCTCACTTGCAGTGCTAATTAAATGATATGTATAATTGAAGATCGTCAAGTCGGCGATTACGCCTGTGGGCTGGATGAAGTGCCATGCCAGAGTTGACATTTCAATTTGCCGGCTTGCTGGTTTGCTGGATTCCCAGATCGGGATTAGAATCTTTGTCATTATTTGGGTTACCCGGCTTTATTGCAATTTGCATACTGAGTGGGTGTGTTTTATCTATCATTTGGCATTTGTGCGATGTCGCCTGCTCGCACCAAATGGATACCATGAATATGGATATGGCACCCAAACACCCAAATTGCCGTCTCAATATTTAGTTTAATTTTTTTTCCTATGTTTCACTTATTTTCTCTTCATATTTTTTATTAATGTTCTTTTCGTGGAGCGCCAAATTACAAATGTTTTTAATTATGCAGGCGCTCGGCTCGGACTTTTCGTTTATTTTGTACATTTTAATTCATGCTTTAATTGCAACTGGCTAAGTGCACAAAGCGGATTCGTTAATGGAAAATCCTTCTCATTGTTTAAACTTTGTTCTCTAAATAGATTTGTTTAGATTCCGTTTTGAGCTTTAAGTTGTTTTATGGTAATGAACAGTTGGGGGCTATTTATAAGTATTTAGAAAGTTATAGGTAATAAAAACAGCCAAACACAGCTTTCAATTTGGATGAATTACAATTGGAATGTAAACCTTTTTTAAATTTTAAGAAGTACGGAAGCTTTTCAACTCTATTAAATTACAAAAATGTTAAATTTAGATTTAATATTACATCAAATAAAATTACAGCTAATTTCGATCCTTCCTATGGCAGCTTTATAAAATTGTCGTCCGAATTTTGTTAAATTTAATTCATTATTTTAAAATGGTAAGGAAAGGCTGCATTCCAGAAAAGAAGTGAATACAATAAAAAATCCACAAATAGGTATATAATTTCAGGAACCGAAAATACCGGTTATTGTTTTCTTCCAAAAAAAATCATGCACACATTTGTAAATACACCAATATTTTTGTTAGCCGTTGTAGTTTACATTTCCGCAATAAAACTAACGCGATTTTAACTTTTACGCGAAATAAATGAATATTTTTGGCATTATTGTTCTGAAACCAACTTCTGAACCCATTTCTTTTATCGAAATGTTCACGATTACAAGGCAGAATATTTAGAAGGGTTGGGGTTGGGGTAGTAATTACTTCAAGAATTACTGCGTGGCAGTGCGTCAGCAATTCTGCCTCCGCATATTCCACTGAGCAAATGTGCGGACAGTAATTACTATATTATTATCGGAGAGTGTGTAATAGGAGTAAGCTGCATGTTAATCTGTGGCTCGACTTGCACTTCATTCATTAGGCAAGCGCCATTCCAGTAATCCGCAACTCGACACTCCAGCCTTCGCCAATTAAAATTAATGATAACTGAGCGACTACGTATGGGATTGGGAATGTGAGATGGAATTGCGAATTTGGGAGGGGATTGTCGGGGAATAGGATTTGGAATCCAATAACCATAGAATTGAAATTTTATTTTGATTTTTAAGAATCAATATTAATTTCAAATTCGATTTAATCATTTATTAATTGTTCTGTTTTTTACTGGCTTCTACAGAACAAAAAAAAGGATAATTTATACAATTATAATACAAATAAATACAATATATTTAAACTCAATTTAAAGCTATTAATTATTTTGTAAAAAAACCGGCATGTTAATTGCCGTTTTAATTCAAGTCTTGATTACGCTTTTGAGTTGGTTTTATGACTCCGGCTAATCGTTTAAGCTGGCCACTCATCCCCGGAATAAACTAGACCAAAGCTCCGTGTGCAAGCAGTAACTGGATTTCGCATAGCCTAGAAAGGCGATGCGAACAAAAGAAATTTTATTAAGATGTTTTGCCTTGTTGGAATCGAGAGTGAGCTAAATGTTTAGTCAATTTATGTGTACGGGTATATGTAGGTGGGCCCGGTCCCTACAATTGGGGTCCAATTGATAAGAGTGCGGTTCTGAAAAATGAACAGTTTATAGTAGTAAAGTAATTGTTTTTTGGTGAGTAGTTTTATTGGAAACAAATGTGTTTATGTGAATTTTTTATAAATAACAGAAATATTGGTTTTATATCAGGTGCATTACCTTATAAAATTAGAGGAATTTTAGATAGTCCTTGATTAAATTTTCTTTAATAAATTTATTTATTTTTTTATTTATTTTTTCGGGATCAAATTGATATGCACATGGTAAATTATAACTAATTTTATTTATTCGAAATAGAGCGGGAAAGCGATAAAGATATTCGCAATCCGAACTGGCCTGCTTAGAACCAGTCGTTTACATATCGAGCATATCGAATTGACATGCCGCATATCAAATCAATTTTTTTTGGGCTTAGATGTAACCAAATATATATTTTTTTTTTGCAATTTTCAAATACTAGGATTTGAAGCGATGCTGTGTTCGTCGGCACACAAGTGTGTTTTCTTTAGCTTGCTTTTCCAGAGCCTGACGGCAGCAACAACAATGGCACAATAATGGTGTCAATAACACACCAACCCAGTCTGGCGGCCTTCCACCCGCCCCGCCCCCTTTTCAGTGTGTGTGTGTGTGAGTGGGTCGGTTTCCGAGTTAATGTAATAGAAATTGTACAACAAAAGATGAGCAATGACGACATGAAAACCCCCAATGCCAATTAGTCTCGAGCCCCAGGCTCAGGCTTTCGTCTTTTTCTCGAGCTTTATTTCGCCTCTCCCTCTCTTTTTTTTCTTTTTATTTATTTACTTTTTTTTTTTTTTAAGAGCAGGGAAGAGCTTTAATTCTGAAGAGCTATTTCTGTTTGTGAAAAAGCCAATCAAGCTAAATTAATAAAATATTACGTAGAATTCTAAATTAAATTGACGCGTGTGCGAAAAAAAGGAAAGTACAAACACCAGAAAAATACTTCGAGAGTGTGTTTGTGTGGCTGAATGAGGGAAATCCGAATCCGTGTGCATGAGGCGAAATCCCCTGGCAATTACTAGTCCATTTAGCAAGCCAAGGCAACACAATTAACAAAGTTGGCCATTTTAAGGAGTTTGTAATTGTTGCAAGGGGCAGCTCCAAATGAGCTAAATTGTATTTTAAGTAGGGGAGAGTGGGGGAATTTCGTCACAGGGGCAATTTCGTCACCTGCAATATCTCGGAATCCATAAGTCGTAAAAATATATAATTTTTTTGTTTTAGTCCTTCAAGACGGCCAGACACAACCAATGCATTTGTTTTGCACAGAAGGCCAAGATAATTAAGCTATAATATTAAATGTGTTTTAACAGTTCAAAAGCTACATTTAGTTCTCGACGACATTTTTTCTGTATGCCACAATTCAAAAGGAATAAGATACACGATTTTTTATATAATACACAGTGCTATAATGTGCATTCCTGCGTCAGTGATTTTTAACTTCGCGCCTATTTTCGCAAGAAAAATAATTATTTCTAAAAAAGTACGGTCTGGGGAAATTTCGCCACCCTACGCTAAGGGTAACTTCGCACCTATTTTAAATACATATTTTTATATTTGACGAGCTGGCTAACGAACAGACTACCAGCAGCAGCAACAAATATAGGACGTCAACAAAAATGGTACGCTTGATCTGTGTAGCATATTTTCAGGCGTTAAACTCCCTACATTTTTCAGGTGACGAAATTTCCCCAGTTGTGTGGTGATTTTACCCCCCTGTGTGGTGAGATTGCCCCAGTATATTGGTTTTACATTTTATTTTTTTATAAATCACCAAGCTAATTAAAAAAATAGGGGAATGTCACATTTTAAAGCTTGGTGCTAACCGCATTCAACAATAAAAATAGAAATATGATAACGTGTCTCAAGATGGACAAAAAATAGCTTTGAAAAAATGCTGACGAAATTCCCCCACTCTCCCCTACTGGTTTTTATTTTTTGAGGAAAGAACTTAAAGGATTGGGGATTTAATGGAAATAAAATTCAAAGTAGAGAGTAGTTTTTACTCACAAAGAGTATATGCATTTTACTTACAACAATTTTGTAATATAGGCATTGGATACCTACATATATTTTAAATTTTAGATTTATTAATATAATTTTTAATATTTTTAAAATAAATAAAAAAACACCATTTAAGAAAAAAGAAAAATTACTTTATTTAAAATTTGTTTTTAATTTATCAGATACTTTTGGAACTATCATAAATTTAAGAGTTTTGTTTACACTCTTCTTGATTTTTCCACACTTGAAATTCTTTTTTGGCTACCATCCAATTGCTGTCACAGTTTGTTAACTTTTATGTTTTTCTTTTTAACGATTTGTTGGGCCTTTTCGAATATCTTTAAAAAATGTCTTTAATTTTATTATTTGACCATCTTCAAGTTTTGCATGGCTGACCCCGTTTCGAGCCGGCCCGTCTAACCCTTGGCTGGTCAAAGTCCAGGGTATGCAAATAGACTTTTGGCTCGCGATATCTGCGCGGTTCACGTGGTAAACTTGTTTCTATCAAATTTATGCAATGCCAGCGGTTCTCGGAAATCCAATTTCAATGCGACAGAAAAAGATATAAACAAATATATATACAAAGCACATTTAATCGAGAGTATATTTCTGTTTATGCTATTTGCGAAGCTCAAAGTCTTTCCCTGCTCCCCAATGATAATTGATCGAAATAATTGAGATATTGGCATTGGCACAGAATTCGCACTTTAATTGTCATTTCTATTGCTGTAGATATATATAAATATATATATATGTTTGTGTAGTACCTATATATGCGGTCATTCGGCCACACAATTCCCAGGCAAACTTACCGCAACTTCCGTTCCCAAGAGTTTAAAAGCCCAAAAGCCCACAAAATACTAAATGCTTTCACATTTTTTCACAACTTTTATTTTCATTTTTGCTTTCCAGGAGGATCTGTTTCTGGACGAGTTTGGGATACAATGCGAGAAGGCGGACAACGGCGAGAAGTGCTACAAAACACGAGTAAGTCAGAGACTCCAGGGAGCCAGAGGCCCTGAAATGGATAGCTATAAGTAACCCGAAACCTCTGTTCGCACTCAAGGGTTAACTGGTCAACCTGAGGAGTTAACCCTTCTTGCCAGAATTGCATCAATCAATTGGACACAAACTCAAAGTGCATTATCCTCTGCCAGTCGTGCTCCTTTTCCAAACAACTGAGGAAGCCATCGAACAGGATCCTCATGATCACTCTTTTGGCTGATTTCGCTGCCATCCTGGCCTCCTTTTTTACTTCCCCGTTTAGCGAACTGCTCTTGTCCATTAGGGATATTTTTCACTTGACGATTAATTTTATGAGCTATTTGTGTAGCTATAAAATGGCTAGGAATCGAAATTTTTTGTATTGATGGGATTTGATTGATTGTAGTTTACATTTATTATTAATTTGATTCTGATTTTTGACATGTAATACAAAGTTAATGCAAAACATTTAGTTTTTAAGGGAATATCTTAAGAAACGAACAAATATTTTGAAAGGTGTACATTTTTATGTTGTCCATAAGGGAATTGGAATTATTTATTCATCAAGGAAATAAACATATGTAATAAAAGTCTGACAAAAGCTCTTGTAAAATCCTTTAGGAAAGTTGCTTTCTTTTATCTTTTTTTTTCCCCTATTAATCTGTATTTCAATTTTTTTCTAGCAACGATGTAAGCATGGCAATTTCTAAGCTTAAATAAGGGAAATTAAATATATATTCATATTTCCTAAAAATATATCATAATTTCATGAAAATGAATTAGCCCTGAATATCGTTATTTTCCTTTATTTTATTTATTTTCGCAGTGCACCAAGGGCTGTGCCCAGTGGTATCGCGCCCTCAAGGAGCTGGAATCCTGCCAGGAGGCCTGTGTAAGTGGCCAGATCTAAGCCCAAACCCAAACCCACATCCAGTTTGACCCCGATCGTTGTTTCCCCAGATGTCGCTGCAGTTCTACCCCTTCGACATGCCCTGCATCGGTGCCTGCGAGATGGCCCAGCGGGACTACTGGCACCTCCAGCGCCTGGCCATCAGTCACCTGGTGGAGCGGACGCAGCCCCAGCTGGAGCGGGCACCGCGGGCGGACGGACAGACCACGCCGCTCACCATCCGCTGGGCGATGCACTTTCCGGAGCACTACCTGGCCAGCCGGCCATTCAACATTCAGTACCAGTATGTGGATCAGCAGAAGCAGGAGCAGAAAGCCGGGCAGGAGGACCAGGTGGCCAGTTCCTGGTTCAATCTAGCTGACTACGACTGCGATGAGTATTACGTCTGCGAGATTCTGGAGACCCTCATTCCCTACACCCAGTACAGGGTAAGATTCAGCTAAGGAATAAATATCTATCGAATGAAATATATATCTATATATCCTATATGCAGTTCCGCTTCGAGCTGCCCTTTGGCGAGAACATGAACGAGGTGCTCTACTCCCCGGCCACGCCCGCCTATCAGACGCCCCCCGAGGGCGCCCCCATCTCGGCGCCGGTCATCGAGCACCTGCTGGGCCTGGACGGCAGCCACCTGGCGGTCCACTGGCATCCGGGACAGTTCACCAACGGACCCGTCGAGGGATACCGCCTGCGCTTGAGCCACGCAGAGGGAAACCGCACAACCGAGCAGGTGAGCCATCCACCTACTTTCTTTTGGAACTTAAAAACATAGCCTTGTCCGTATGTCCGTCCGTTATACGGACAAACGCTGAGATCTCGGAAACTAAGTTTGTTTGCCATTTTTAGCAAAAAATCGTGATGGTAACCTAATCAAAAATGCAAAAATTGGTAAAAAATTAAATTTTCCCAAAAATTATGATAAAAATCAGTTTTTTTGCCGAAACAAAGGAAATAATAGCCCAAATATGGAATGTCATACCTTGTTGATCTCTTAGCTTAATTCTGACTCGATTTGTGTTCGAATCTGGACATTTTAATTTTTTGCCATTCTTAGCAAAAAAAAAATATGCAAAAATTGGTAAAAAATTAAATTTTCCCAAAAGTGACGATAAAATATCAGTTTTTTTGCCG
The DNA here is from genome assembly GCF_030179915.1 of Drosophila takahashii. Taxonomy (NCBI): domain Eukaryota; kingdom Metazoa; phylum Arthropoda; class Insecta; order Diptera; family Drosophilidae; genus Drosophila; species Drosophila takahashii. Next base: position 18,501,120 of record NC_091683.1, read on the forward strand.
AAACAAAGGAAATAATAGCCCAAATATGGTATGTAATACCTTGTTGAACTCGTAGCTTAATTCTGAATCTATTTGCGTTCAAATCTGGACTTTTTAATTGTTTGCCATTTTTAGAAAAAAATCATCAAAAATGCGAGAATTGGTAAAAAATTAAATTTTCTCAAAAGTGATAATAAAATATCAATTTTCGGCCGAAACAAAGGAAATAATTAACACCATCTGCATTGTCTTCTTTTCAGCTGGTTCCGTCGGGACGTGGCAGCTTCATCTTCTCCCAGCTGCAACCGGGAACCAACTATTCCCTGGAACTGACGATGATCAACAAGCAGGGCGAGGGTCCGGTGGCCAGGGGCTTTGCGCAGACGCTCTCCTCCGGCAGCGATAAGCCAGTGAAGGATCTAACCGAAGCTGTCCTGCTGGCCGGACGAAGGGCTGTGATGTGGCAATCGCTGGAACCCTCGGGGGAGAGCTCGATGATCTACCAGTCGCAGGAGGAACTGGCCGATGTGGCCTGGTCCCAGCAGACGCAACAATTGTGGCTCCTCGATGTCCATGGGGAAGTGCGGAGGTAAGTGGAGGATGGTAATCTTTTTAACCCTAGGTTAACCTTCGGTTAGCCAGTTAACCCTTTGTTCTTTTATCATGCAGCCTGAAATTTGATTCCGGACAGATGGTGAGTCCGGCCCAGAAACTTAAGCTGCAACTGGGAAACATTTCAGCCAGTGAACGATGGATTCCTCGCCGACTGAGCTTCGACTGGTTGCGTCATCGCCTCTACTTCGCTGTGGAGTCACTGGATCGAAACCAATCCAAGTACCAGATAATCAGCACAGATTTGGAGGGCGGAACAGCAGAGGAGGCGGGCGAATCCTTCGATCTGCCCGTTGAGCAGCTGGAGGTGGATGCCCTGAATGGCTGGATCTTCTGGCGCAACGAGGAGGCCCTGTGGCGTCGGGATTTGCATGGTGGACTGGGCTACCGCCTGGTGAGGATTAGGCAGCCCGGTTGGTTCATCCTGCGGCCGCAACACTTTCTCCTTCGCCTGATGCTGCCGCAGGAGGATAGATTCCTGGAGATGAGCTACGATGGAGGGTTCAAGCAGCCACTGCCGTTGCCGGGAGCCTCCTCCTCCGCCTGGCAATCCTTTGCCCTGCTGGGTGGCTCCCTGCTCCTGCCGGAGCCCAGCCAGCTGATACTGATGAAGGAGGAGGGAGTGCCGAGTGCCTCCTGGCCACTGAGGAACTCGGTGCCCGATTGCTTTTCCCTGATTCTCCTAATCCCCGAGCAACAACCGCTGACCAATGCAAATCCCGGCCAGCCGCACAGCTTGAAGGCTTTGCTGGGCGCCCAGGAGGCAAAGATCTCGTGGAAGGAACCCGAAACCAATCCCTATCAATCACCCGATGCCGCCCGCAACTGGAGCTACGAACTGGAGGTTCTCGATGTGGCCAGTCAGAGTGCCTTTAGCATTCGGAATATCCGAGGAGCCTTCTTCGGTTTGCAGCGCCTTCAGCCGGATAATCTCTACCAGCTGCGGGTGAGGGTCATCCGCGGGGATGGAGAACCAGGCGAGTGGACAGCTCCTTTGGCGGCACGCACCTGGCCATTGGGACCGCATAGGTTGAGGTGGTCCAGCCGGCAGGGCGAAATCCTGCTCACCAACGAACTGGGAGCTCCAATCTCTGGAGGATTGCAACCAGAGCAGTTGGATAACCAACCTGGACCCATGGTTATGTTAAACGAAAGCATTGGCTACTATGTGAGTGGCCAGGGGCGGCTGCACTGCATCCAAATCCAGCAGCAGCGATGTCCCAATGCGGAGCCACTGCATCATGTGGGCTCGGTGACCTACGATTGGCGTGGTGGCCTATTGTATTGGACAGATCTGGGCAGGAACTGCGTGGTGCGCATGGATCCCTTGTCAGGCAGTCGGGAACTCCTGCCCATCTTTGATTCCCGCTCCTTGGCCGTGGATCCCCGCCAGGGTCACCTCTACTATGCCACCAGTTCGCAACTTTCCCGCCATGGTTCGAGTCCCGAGGAGGCGGTGTCCTACTATCGAGTGAATGGACTGGAGGGCAGCATTGCCTCCTTTGTTCTCGACGCTCAGCAAGATCAGCTTTATTGGCTCGTCGGTGGTGGCGGCATCCTGCGTCTCTATCGAGCTCCTTTGACCTCCAGTCGGGATGCACTGCAGTTGCTTCGGGAGATTCAAGGAGAAGGTGCTGTCCCCCAGAGTTTGCAGCTCCTGCGTCCACTGGGTGCTCTTCTCTGGCTGGAAAGCAGTGGCTCACGTGGTTGCCTGGTTCGCCTGGCTGCTCCGCAGGATGTGATGGAACTGCCCACTCCGGAGGAAGTCTCTCCCGCTTCTGCCCTCCAATTATTGGAGGAGCAAGCCATTTCCCCGCCTGATGAGGGAGTAATTCCACTGAAAGTAGCCGCGGATTCAGTGCGTCTGGATGAGGGGCACTGGGATGACTTCCAGGTGCGCTGGCAGCCTTCCACTTGCGGTGGCAACCACAGCATCTCGTATCGCCTGCTCCTCGAGTTTGGCCAGCGGCTGCAGACCCTCGATCTGACCACTCCCTTTGCCAGGATCACCCATCTTCCGCAGGCTCAGCTGCAGCTGAGGATCAGCATCACGCCGCGCACCGCCTGGCGGAGAGGAGCCACCACCAGGGTGCAGTTGATCACACCGCCGGCGGCTCCCAGTCAGCCGCGTCGCCTGCGGGTCTTTGTGGAGCGATGGGCCACTGCCCTCCAGGAGACGAACGTGAGTGCCCTGCTCCGCTGGGATGCCCCCGAGCAGACGGGCAGTGAGTCGAGCAATCTGGAGTACCACATCAGCTGCTGGCTGGGCGAGCACGAGCTGCACGAGGAGCTCAAGCTCAACCAGAGCGCTCTGGAGGCTCGCGTGGAGCACCTGCAGCCGGATCGCACCTATCACTTCCAAGTGGAGGCCCGGGTGGCGGCCACAGGAGCTCCCGCAGGAGCAGCCAGTCATGCTCTCCATGTGGCTCCCGAGGTTCAGGCAGTTCCGCGACTCCTCTACGCAAATGCCGAGTTCATTGGAGAACTCGATTTGGACACAAGGAATCGCCGGCGACTGGTGCACACGGCCAGTCCCGTGGAGCATCTGGCGGTGATCGAGGGCGAGCAGCGACTGCTGTGGGTCAACGAGCATGTGGAGCTGCTCACCCATATACCAGGAGCCTCGCCCGCCAAGCTGGCCAGGATGCGGGCCGAGGTCCTCGCGCTCACCGTCGACTGGGTGCAGCGGATTGTCTACTGGGCGGAAGTGGATGCAAATGGCCAGTCGGTGGTCATCTATCGCCTGGATTTGTGCAACTTCCAAGGCAAAATCCTGCAGGGCGAAAGGATGTGGAGCACGCGGAAGGGTCGCCTGCTGAGGGATCTGGTGGCCCTGCCCCATTCCCGCTCCCTCATCTTTCTGGAGTACGAGCAGGGATCGCCGCGCAATGGTTCGCTGCGTGGCAGGAATCTCACGGATGGCTCGGAGCTGCAGCTTCACCTGACCACCGGTCAGCCGGTGATTCGTCTGCATGCCGGCAGCTTGGAACCGGGCGCGGAGACCCTCAACCTGGTGGATCAGCAGGGCAAGCTATGCGTCTACGATGTGGCCCGCCAGCTGTGCACCGCCAGCAGTGCGTTGCGGAGTCTTAGTTTGGGCGAGGAGCAACTGGCTCAGGATTCGGGCTATCTGTATGCTATGAAGAACTACAGCATTCGTGCTTATAGTCGCCGCCGGCAGCAGTTGGAGTACACGGTGGAGTTGGAACCGGAGGAAGTGCGTCTGCTGCAGGCCCACAACTATCAGGGATATCCGAACAGGAGCTGCCTGCTATTGCCCCTGGCTATGGGATCCTCCCTCCTGCAATCCGAGGCTTGCGAGGAGCAGGGCTGTCGAGTGAGTCTCCCTGATATCCATGCCTCCCCCGATTGCCCACTTCCCGTGCCTGGCATCCGCTATCAATTGAATCTCACGCTGGAATCGGAGGATGAGCCCCTTGGTCAGTGGCTGCTGGCAGCGGGGGATACCCTGAATCTAACCAATCTCCTGCCCTTCACCCGCTATCGAATAGAGGGCATCCTAAGCAGCTACTACCAAACGAAGCTGGGATTACCTAGCCTCGCTGTGCCGCCCCTGGAGCTCCTCACCGCCCCTGCCACGCCCACGGCTCCCAGGAACTTTAGCGTACGCGTGCTGAGCCCAAGGGAACTGGAGGTCAGCTGGTTGAAACCAGAGCAGCTGAGGAGTGAGAGTGTCTACTACATGCTTCATTGGCAAAGGGATAAGGATCGAGATGATGATGATGAGCAGGAGGAGCAGGAGGAAAACGAACGCCGCATTGAGTTACCCGGCAGCCATCGGTTGACCGGAATCAGGCCAGGATCTGGCTACCATCTGTGGGTCTTGGCCCATGCCACGCCCACCAAAAGCAACAGCAGTGGGCGGTTGCATGTGCGCAGCTTCTCGGAGCTACCGGAACTGCAGCTCCTGGAGCTGGGACCCTACTCCCTCAGCCTCACCTGGGCGGGCACACCGGATCCGCTGGGATCCCTGCAACTGGAGTGCCGTTCGCCGGGCGAGCAACTGCGTCGCAATGTGGTGGGCAACCATACGCGCATGGTGCTTGAGCCACTGCAGCCACGTACCCGGTACCAGTGCCGCCTGCTCCTTGGATATGCGGCCACCCCGGGTGGTCCACTCTACCAGGGGCAGGCGGAGATCTACGAGACGCTCGGGGATGCACCCAGTGCGCCGGGCAGGCCGCAGCTGGAGCACATTGCCGAGGAGGTGTTCCGCGTCACCTGGACAGCGGCGAGGGGCAACGGAGCACCCATTGCCCTGTACAATCTGGAGGCTCTGCAGGCGAGGAGCGAAAGGAGGAGGAGAAGGAGGCGCAGGCGGAGGAGCAGCAATGGATCGCTAGAGCAGCTGCCGTGGGCCGAGGAGCCGCTGGTCGTGGAGGATCAGTGGCTGGACTTTTGCAACACCACCGAGCTGAGCTGCATCGTAAAGAGCCTGCACTCGAGCCGGCTGCTCCTGTTCCGGGTGCGGGCGAGGAGTCTGGAGCACGGATGGGGTCCCTACAGCGAGGAGAGCGAGCGGGTGGCGGAGCCCTTTGTGTCGCCCGAGAAGCGCGGATCCCTCGTCCTGGCCATCATCGCGCCGGCGGCCATCGTTTCCAGCTGCGTCCTGGCATTGGTCCTTGTGAGAAAAGGTGAGTGAGTGAGAGAGAAAATAGTAAAGAGCTTACCTAGAAATAAGAGCTAGAAAATTATCGAAATGATCGATATTGTCGATGTTTTTGATCCTAGTAAGAAAAGGTGAGAGAAAGAGACAGAGAAAAGAGTTAATGGAGCTTACCTAGAAATAAGAGCTTGAAAAGTATCGACATTATCGATATTTTCGATATCTATCGACTTTTTTTTGTTAGATTTTGCTTATTTTTCTTTTAAGGCTTCAATATTATGAACACGATATTGTGATAATATCGACATTATCGATAATTTCGATACATTTTACTTATTTCCCTTTGAAAACCTCAATATTATAAACATGATAAAGTGATAATATCGACAATGTCGATAATTTCGATATATATCGTCTTATTTGTACTGTATATCTTTATTTGTACGCGATACAGTGATAATATCAACATTATCGATATTTTCGATATATATCGAATTATTTGCTAGATTTTAAATTATTTACCTTTGAAAACCTCGAACGCGATATAGTGATAATATTTTTCAAGCTCTACTTAAAATTCCAATTACAATTCCAATTACAGTTCAAAAGCGTCGCCTGCGGGCCAAGAAACTGCTCCAGCAGAGCCGTCCCAGCATCTGGAGCAACCTGTCCACCCTGCAGACGCAGCAGCAGCTCCTGGCCGCCCGGAATAGAGCCTTCTCCACAACGCTGAGCGACGCGGACATCGCCCTGCTGCCCCAGATCAATTGGAGCCAACTGAAGTTGCTCCGATTCCTGGGCAGCGGAGCCTTTGGCGAGGTCTACGAGGGTCAGTTGCAGACGGAGGACTCCGAGGAGCCACAGCGAGTGGCCATCAAGGTGGGTTGTGATCTACTTTCGCATGTGGCACCTTTAATCCATCCCCGTGATTTCTGTAGAGCCTGCGAAAGGGAGCCAGCGAGTTTGCCGAGCTTCTGCAAGAGGCCCAGCTGATGAGCAACTTCAAGCACGAGAACATCGTCTGTCTGGTGGGGATCTGCTTCGACACCGAGTCCATTTCCCTAATCATGGAGCACATGGAGGCCGGCGATCTGCTTAGCTACCTGCGTGCCGCTCGAGCCACCAGCACACAGGTAAATGCAATATTTAGTTACAGCAAAAAAACAAAAAGAAAATTCCTATATTTGTCAAAAACCAAAATCCCAGTTTTTCACAAAAATATTATTCGTTTTTTGGCCGTAACATTGGAAATATTGATCCAAATATGGATTGTCATACCTTTCTGAACTCGTTATTAAATTTCCAAAAGATTGGCTTTTAAACCTGGACATTTTATTGGTTTTTAATTTTTCGCAAAAAATCATGGGGTACCCCCTTATAAAAAAATGAAAAATTGACGAAAATTTTATTTTCTTAAGATCAGCCGGAAAGTGTCATGGATTTAATTATTATTTTGTTATCTGTTCAAAACAGTATTAATTTTTGGGGTAGGACCATTTTTGGCCAAGTTACAGAAAAAAACCAAAAGAAAAAATTCATATTTTTGCCAAAAACCGAAAAAAAAACAAAACAGGTTTTTCGCTAAAACAAAGGAAATATTGACCCAAATATGGATTGTCATACCTTTTTGAACTCGTTATTAAATTTCCAATCAATTGGCATTTAAACCTAAACATTTTATTTTTTTTAATTTTTTGCAAATTATTTAGAGTTACTCGCTTATATAAAAAATGAAAATTGGTTTTTATTTTTAAAAATTGAAAAAATGAAAATTCCTGAAATTCCAGGAACCGCAACCCCTGGCGGGTCTCTCGCTCTCCGAGCTCCTGGCCATGTGCATCGACGTGGCCAATGGGTGCAGTTACCTGGAGGACATGCACTTCGTGCATCGCGACCTGGCCTGCCGGAACTGTTTGGTCACGGAATCGGCGGCCGGGACGGATCGACGGCGAACGGTGAAGATCGGGGACTTCGGACTGGCGCGGGACATCTACAAGAGCGACTATTACCGGAAGGAGGGCGAGGGCCTGCTCCCGGTGCGCTGGATGTCGCCGGAGAGCCTGGTGGATGGGATCTTCACCACCCAGTCGGACGTCTGGGCCTTCGGGGTCCTCTGCTGGGAGATCCTCACCCTGGGCCAGCAGCCATATGCGGCGAGGAATAACTTTGAGGTTTTGGCCCACGTCAAGGAGGGCGGACGCCTCCAGCAGCCGCCCATGTGCCCGGAAAAGCTGTGAGTTGTTTGGCATTTTCTTTGAATTTCTATATATTTATTTAATATATATTAATACAGCTATGCCCTCCTCCTGCTCTGCTGGCGAACGGATCCGTGGGAGCGGCCCAGTTTCCGGCGCTGCTTCAGCACTCTGCATGCCATCAGTACCGATCTCCGGCGCAGCCAAATGGCATCCAGTCCAGACTCGGTTCCAAGTTCCAAGCCGGAATCGAAAGTGCGATTCGATGGACAGGACTCGCAGGAGAAGATCGAACAGGCGGAGAATCTCTCGCTGCGGGAAGTGCCGCTGAAGGATAAACAACAACTGTATGCCAACGAGGGAATTTCCCGGCTTTAAACGAGGATTTCCCAGCTCAAACGATCTAGCTTTTCGATTAATTTAAGGTTAACTTTAGCTTGTACGCAACATAAAATGGTCCATAAGGAAGTAAAATTTGTATTTACTTTAAGATCTGTTCTTTTTCGTATACAAAAATTAAGTTTCGGAGATATTTATTTATTTGTAATATTGCAATGAATGGCAAAATTGTAATATATTATTATGTTTTGGTACTAGCCAATGTTTTTTTATGTAGAAAAATGAAAAGTCACTCTTTAATTCATTGGGTTTATTTAACAAAAAAGAATTGTAAAACTTAAGATTTATAAAAGTAAACATTTAATTTAGAGGATTCTTAAAGAGCAAGCAAAAAAAAAAAACAAACAATTCTTTTAAGACATCAATTTTTTCGGAACTCGTTTCATTGTAATTCCCCATCTAATTCCACTCAAGACTATGCTTAATTTTATTGAATTTGCCGAGTTTTTAATGTGACTTGGCCAGAAAAAGTTTGCTTCGGCGGCTTTTATTTTCATAATTTTCCTTTGTGTTTCCTTTGGCGCGGCTTTTCCCGGGGAAAATACAATCAAATTAAATGTGAGCGTTGGTGCAAAAGTTTGGCGATACTCTATGGAAAGGGAATAATTGGGGGGTTTTTTGGGAGGGCTATAAATAGAGCTGAGTTAAGGTTCCGTTCTTGAAGGTCGCCCTTTAACTAATCACCGCAGGTGAAGGAACCATCAGCCCACAGCGAAGGAAAAAGAACTTTCTCCCTTTCACGCACGCACGCACACCCACACGCACACACCCACGGCCACGCATTTACAAACATGCAGATTTGTCAAATGTTTTGACAAACTTTTTCTCCTCGCATCGCATTACACAAAAGCCCCAGAAGTGCGGGGTGAGGGGGATAAATCAAAAATTGTAAATAGCAGCACATAAATCGATTACCTTTGGCAGGCTCTCGTTAACCCACGAAGAACGGAACATAAATAAACCATTTTTAATATGCGAATAAGCAGCTTTACTTTTTGCAATACCCTAACTTCACTGAGTTACTTTTATGTTTAATAATACTTTACTAAATAATAATTGATAAAAAATATAAGAAAGAAATTTTGACTTATTTTTAATAAAATGCCGATGATCAATTTGATAATAAGTGGTATCAATTTCGACTTGATATTCGGCATATCAATTCGATATGGTCGAAATATTATTATTTAATATCTATGTTTCTTGTATTGCATAGTAAAAATGATATGCATATAAATAGTAAAAATTTGCCATGCGCATATCGATTTGATACCAGAGTTTTTTTTGTGTATAATTAAAAAATATGCGGTTTTTAAAATTTGATAATATATAGTCTGGTTTCGCGGCAATTATAAATCATATTCAACTATTTTTTTGACCTTTAGTTACGGGCCCTTAGTTCTTCTTTCTGGAAAATGATATTCGGTAATGTTTAAGATTCAGCAGCAGCATATTTGACCTTTATCGAAATAAATTTAACCACGGAATTGAATCCCAAAAATTTCGTTTTCGATGAGCCATTTGTACTACTTTGTTGTACCATTTTATAGAGTAGTTAAGGTGCCACAAAACTGGGTTGAAGCCGGCTTTATTTGCCAACAATACTCGTTCGGTTTTTTTTTTGTTCGCAGTAACTGCCTTTTGCGTCCCCTACCTTCGCCCACTCCCCCAGATTTTCATACAGTGGGTGGTGGTAAGCGGTGGGTGGCAGTGAAACGGGAGCTGGCTTCAAGGTGACTTGCCATTGATTTCGCTTATTATTATGGATGTTTTTTTTTTGCATTCCCTTTCCGTACCTTTCCTGCATTTTTTTCTTTCCTTTGGGTTTTTGGGTGGCAAGGTGCTCTTTGGTCTTTGCCCTTTGAGCTTTAGAGCGCGGCAAGGATTTAATTTTATGGCCCCCGGGAGCGTCGCCCCGTTGACTTATTGTGCTGATATGATTAAGTGGTTCGCTGGTTCCGAGCCGCTGGCTCCGGCTTTATGACAAGTGCAGGATTGGCACGGAACTTGGAAATTGGATCTTGGGACCGATTTGGCCCCGGCTTTTGCCAGTCAGCCTTCTCGTCCGCCTTTAATGGCTGGCTCTTTAAATTCGATTTCGTTTGATTTGAGCCATACACCTCGAAAGTTTAGCCCTCCACTTAAAATTCACCCCCTCTCGTTCGGCACAATTGATTGAAATTAGATGAGCTTTTCATAATACAAGCCCTAAGCCGCAGTTCTCCCCCGGCAGCCATGTGCGTGTGCGTTTTCCATTAAGTGGGACCTGCTTTTCCCTTTTTCCTCCTCTCCACAACTACCTGGTAAAAGTTTTCTCCGTACTCCGCACTCCATACTCCATACTGCGGACTCCGGACGACGGGCAACGCTAATATTCCTCAAGTTGCCACCGACTTTGTGCCAAATTGGTTATTAAAAGAGTCAACTAGTACGAGCCAGAAATAAATTGAGAGGCAACAGCGCCAGGAATTCCTTCGCACAAGCAGTTGGAAAATAATAATAAAAGGGAGGAGGGGCGGAAGGAGGCAACTTCGAGGGCCATCAGGATGTGTTGCAACTGCTTTCCCATTTTTCTGGAGGGCATACGACGAACGAAAGTACTCCAAAGTATTCTGACAATGTGCTTTCCTCACATGCAGGCCAAGCTTTGTATTTCTTCCGAGCTTCTGGTTTTCGATGACTTTGAAAATAATTTTAAAAGTTGCCAAAACTTGTGCGATTCATTGTTTCCGAAGGGCGAAAAATATTAGAAAGTGCTTGGCAGAAGTATAATTATTTGTATAGAGGTTTTAATGAAAGAGGTTTCCTATTGAGATTTAATAAAACAAATTATTGAAATAAAACCATTGAATTCTACACTGTAGTATTTAATTAATACTTTCGAAAGTATCAAATTGAAACTTTTGGTATAGAAATGTAATCATAGAATTTATATTATTTATTAGTAAATCAATACCAAATCTTTATACTACATCTATTTTATGTTTTATACAACTCTTAGTAAGAACTAACCTTTGATTTTTTTTTGGGAGTGATTAAATGGGTTTTAGCCTTCAAAATAGCTGACCCTAAAATGGCAATTATCAAGGAATGTAAAACGTGAACATTTCAATTAGACCATTACAGAAAAGAGACAGAGAGAGCGAGAGAGATGCCCTCTCCCTCTAATCCAAAGAATTGTCTTGGAAGAAGGTCATTAGGAGCTTTCGAACTAATTGAGTAATTTGCTCACCTTGATTGCTTTCGAGGATAGTGGATGTGGATGTGTGGTTCTCGGGACTCTCGGCACACACACACACTTGTACACTTGCATCCTTGTTCACACACACACACACACTCACACACTCACATGTGCATGTGCCGCCATTTGCTCGTTCATTATTTCGCACTAATTAACGTTTCGCGACAAAAGGTGGCGCTTTATTTTTACAACTGCAACTGCGTTTTACTGCTGCTACCCAGCTGCAACAGTTGCGACACTGCAAGAAATTGCCCCTTAGTTTTTAGAATATTTAATACAATTTTCTATATCTATAATTATAATATATCATTTCATATTATTAGTGGCGGAAATAGAATTTAGTTTTGTGGGGATTTGAGAACCATTTTTTTGTTGCATACTTTTTGAATACCCAATTTATCCCCCACAGCTTAAACCAGGGATTCGCGCATGAATATATTATGTATTAATTATGTTAAAGTTTGGTGAGCAAATTACAGACAAAATTATCTGGTAACAACTGACTAATATATTTTCTCCAGTGTACTGCCACTGCTGCTGCTGCAAGGAATATTGCTGCCACTTGAAGGCCACTCAAGGGGCGGGTTTCGCCTTAATTGCTGTTTATGAGCGGGTTGGCCCAGTAATTAAACAATTTCTTTTGGCCCGGCGAAAACAGTTTCACTAACGGCGCCAAGTAGTAGTAAGTTGGCCAGAGGTTGGCTGAAAGCCCACACACACATGCGAAACGGCCACCCAAAAAAACAGAGCCATTAAAAAAAAACAAAACATGGTGCTTATTGAGAAATACAAGATGACAAATAAATTAGCAAGTTGTTGATTATATGTATGTTGGATCTGCGAAAGATTGAAGGCGTCCTTGGCTTTGGTGGGGCTCCTCCCCCTCGGAAATCCCGGGAAATCCTCCTAGACCTTCTCGAATGTATTCCGCTCGATGTAGTAGGGCGCCGCTCCGACCTGCTTGCACTTGTACCGCAGTTTGCAGCACTCCGGGAAGGGTTCGCTGGGCAGGATGCGCTCGCCATGATTGCAGTTCTCGATGCGCAGCTTTCCGCATCTGTAAGGAACCATAATTACTTTAATTATTAAATTGATAATAAATATAAAATAAAAAAGAAGAAAAAATAATACAAAAAATGGTTTTCGTATTCAATTAAATTAAATAAAGCTATATTTAATTGCAATTCCTAGAAAATACAATTTTCTAAATATACAGAAAAATAATAAAACGAACAAACATTAGTAATTGCCTTTAATTGACATTTATTTTCACGTTGGTTCCTAGAAACATGAAACCATAAACAAATTTTAGTTCCTAAAAAAACTACTTCAGATTTATTCCTAGATTTCTAGCTAAAGATTTTACAAATCCCAGCTAGAAATTCGGTAAAATTAATCTGATTTAAAATTCTAGGAAGGCAAATTACTCAGTGCTTAATTTGACCGACTAAACCTTGAGATTGCAATTAAACCCTCCATCTGATTATGATGTTAGGGAAAGTGACACATTGTTTGGCATAAAGCCTTTGAGTTTCAAAGATGGCGAAAGGCATGAGATCAAAGGAATTCCTAGACTCGCAAACTTTACCATAGCGTTAAAATGTTACCAAAAAAACACTTAAAACCTGAAGAGGAAAACCCATTTCGGATCTAGGGCAAAACTTTTAGTTTCCCTCAATTTAGTTTTGTCTCCCCCACGAAAAGCCGCAATCCAAAGGACCTGAGATGAGAGACGCCCAGTCGCCCCCACAACATTCATTTAGCTCTCAGCTCTCAGTTCTCAGTTCTCAGCTCTTTAGCCTGACCTAGAAATTACAGTCTCATCTTTTGCGCTACTTGGCGAACTCGAAACTAAAACTAGAAACTCGGCGAGAAGTCGCTGTCGCAAGTGGTTGGCATAGCGTCATCTTCGGCATTAAGTTGGGTGTGTGTCTTATCAGTGAGAAGCGTGTGCCATAAAGTACACTCGGGAAAAAAGTGTGGAATTCGGAATAAATTAAAAAATTAATAAAAATGTTGTTTGTGCTGATATCAATTTGAAATTGTTATAAATTACACTTTTATATGGATATTCTTCAATACTATTTTTTAGAAAAATAAATACATTTCATAACTATTTGACTTTTAATCACAAATAAATAATTATCTAATTATAAAAACAATAATTTACAAAGTTTATTGGAAACGGTAAATTATTTTTAAAAAGTTTTGAAGTTTTTTTTATTTCTACTCAGAGAAAATGGTTCAAGCACATTGGTTCTTACTTATTTAAATGTTCTCAATATCTCAAAATGGTAAGAAGTAAAGATTTAAATGGTGTTTAGTTTTTGATAAATATATACTAACTACTAGACTAATCGATTAGTTGTTGAGATAAACAATTATTTTATATTCTATTTTTAAAACACAATTAGAATCGGTGGAATTCCCACTGTGTACCCTTTTTTATATTTCAGTAGTTTGCCTTTCTTGACCGGGTCAAGGTACCCTGAACTCACCCCTCGATAAGTATTGAGCCATCCGCGTTGCACGTTAGCCGCTGGCAGGGCGAAATGCCATTGTTGACACCCAACTCCAGGACGTCGCCGCGGTAAACGCACTTGCCGGGATTATCTGATGATATATTTATAAATAATACGCATATAGAGGGATGATAGACGGATCCGCTCACCTGCATCCGGTGGAATCAGGCCCGAGTAGCCGCTCACCTGAGCCAGCATCGAAAAAAGCAGGGCGCCTGCTGCGATTACTGTTGGAATTGCGAAGCGCTCCGGAGACATTGCGACCGTGTTCGTGCTCAAAACTGGACTGACTTGGACCCGGACTCCGATCGGCGTTGTCTACTCCGCACATAGGGCATACTCGTTGAGATTGCCGAGCTGAGTCGTCGCCGTCACGCTTCCACTGAAATTGCGGAGAGATTCATCAATTGTTTTTTTTATAATCTACCCATTATTCGGGGGCTATCGATCGATTTTCATTCGATTTTTAATAGAATCTTTTGATATTGAAAATAAACATTTTAGAAACAACTCAGAATCCTTCTGAAACCTACATTTAAAAAGACATTAAACATCGAATATTTATTATCATTTTATTTATAAAACAAAGATTGGGCTATAACCTCATAAATAATATAAATTGCTAGGAATCAACAGAATTATTAGGTAAATTGTTCATCATTAAAAAAAACAACTTTGCATATATCTTTTGAGATCATAAATATTCCAAAATCAAATATTGGGTATCCCATAGTCGAGTCACCAATCAGATGGGTTCGTTTGTGTTTTTGGTTTTGGGCTCGTTGATTATTGTGTATTACTATTTAATTGAAGACGCCACTTCGCGCGGCAACTCATCTCTATTTCTTGATACTTGATTCTCTGGCAAACGTTGCGGGGTCAGTCGGTTTATCGGCTTTTGGGGCGGCGGCGGCCTTTCATTACAGCACTTTAATGCCTCAAATTGTTCTAGAATGTTTGCACAATTAATGGCAAAAGCGGGACAGAGAGCGGCGAAATCGAAATCGAATTCGAAATTGAGAGCTGTAGATAAAGATAGAGGGCCTACGCGATGATGGCAAGGGAATCACATATTGCTAATCTAGGGCTGGAAAAGTACAGTGACACATCAGCTTTTCAATTGTTTATATATTTTTTTGTATTTAATTCAATAATTTTAATAAATTGTTATCTTTTTGGAAATCTTTTATTTATGGGTGCAACCACAAATATGACGGTTTAATTTACGAAATCGAATGCAACTTGAAGAAAGGCACCTTATTTGACTCAATTAAAAATGCATAAATACGAGTTGACGGAAATCGCTAAGAACGCCAAAGTTTTCCAGGATGTGAGGAAAAGTTAAAATGTAAATACTTATATTTTCCTTTACATTTGTATGTTGTTTAGCTCTTGAAAAGGTCTGGCCCAAGGCAGCTACATATTCGAAAGATGAGTTTTCACTTGGCCACATTGTCAATATTCTCGGTTTAATCCTCGCTTGTTGGAAACTTTCTAGCTAAATCTAAGGACTACGTGCAGAAATGAGAATGTTTTACTCCTTTGAAGTATTACGTTTTAATCTAATTAAGCCGTTTCTTCGCTCCATTCAATTGGGGAAAGTACGAATTCGACGAATGTGGGCAATGTATTGGCCAGACCGCATTTGCTGGTGCTTTTACGCATTTAAAGAACTAGTTCAGTGGCAAATCTTAATGAAATGCATTCGTTAGCTTAACCCGCACACAAGAGCAGACAAATGTTGTGGCAACTTGTGCAATCCAATTGAGACGAGTCCTTCGACAACCCCGCACAATGTTTGCCCTGCTGGCTATTAAATTTTTAATCAAGTTAAAGTGTTGTCAAACACTTCATTCAGCCAGTTCGGTTCGGTTCCATTCAACCAGCCCGTTCCCGGAGTTTCCATTTCCCATTTACCATTTCCCATTTTTCGGTGGCAGAAACAGTCAGAAACAGCAGGCAGACAACGTAGGGATATCAGATATATATATACATAGTATGTGGCGATATGGGAACATGTAACTTGCCGCTCCTAACTCCCCTTCGACCTTCTTTTCCATTCATTTGGTGTCGTGTTAGTTATGCATGCATTCATTCGTTCATTCAGCGACATTCATTTCGTTTCATTGCATTTTCTTACAACTTTCCATGGCATATGCCCCACCGCCACCCACTAACCCACCGTGCACCACAGCGGCATAACCGCATTGTAGGAACCACTTCGCCCACCATCGCTTCCTTTGGCTGCCGCCAATCCCTGTGGACACTTGTTCGTGTGCTTCCCCTTTATGATGTAAGGCTTTCTTTGCCGGTTTCTTTTTGCCCCTGATATCCCTTCTATAAAGGGTATATTCGATTCATTCCGATTGTCTCGGCAACTACAAAAGCTGAAACGAAGGTATTCTTCTACTTATTAATGCCTATCCATACATCCAAAGATTGTTTAAATCGGACTGTCCAATCAAAAGTAATGAGCCTTTTTGGACCTTTAACTCTGTACATTAAATATGCTGATGCTCTTATCATAATAAATAAATATTAAATAATAATTTAATACATCTTATGTTACTTAGCTTTTCGATGCAAAGCCATAATTATTTTATTAATCATAAATAATAAATACAAAATATGATTGAATACTAAATCACAGGGTAACCGATGCTCGAACCCCCTTAGCTGCCGAATACTGTGCCTTTCCTGTTCGCCTTTGTGGTAAATGAAATGCAAATAAATTGTCAACTGCAGCTAAATAAAATTTTAATTTATAACGGGTTTGACTAGCTTTCATTGTGTAAGGGAGAGGTGGACAGAGGGGGTTGAACTGCCAAGGGTATATGTACGTATTTCCCCCAAGAAAGGTAAATGCAGCTGAAAACCATCCAAGTAATTGAAACGGAAGAAAGATTTCCTTTGTCATTCGAATGCTGTAAATATTTATTGAACTCTGTGATTTCAAATGGCAGTAGACGATGTTTATAGTAATGAATAAGACAATGCCAATGCATATGGAATTGCATGAAATATTAAGTGGTTACTGGTATTTGAAAGGCACACGGAACAATACATAATAAGCAAACTTGGACCGTTTTAAACTAGATGTAGAATTTTCCACACTTGAAAAAAAAACAAGAGAGAACGCTATAGTCGGGTTGTTGTCCCGACTATCTAATACCCGTCACTCAGCTAAAGGGAGTGCGAACGCTGTGTCGGGTTGGTGTCCCGACTTATAATCGTAACTCAGCTAAAGGGAGTGCGAGGGAGATAGATATATAATTTTTGATTGCGTATAACTTTTTAATGAATGGTCCGATTTGAAAAATGTCTTCTACATTTCGATAGGTATAAATATACACAACAAAATTGCATTTATACTTCTCGCAAATCTTTAAAGATGTGGGCGCAGGACCCATTTTAAAATCGTTAGTGGGCGATTGTGGGCGTTAGAGGGGGCGTGGCGCTCGGCTAAAATAAACTTGCGCTGCGTAGGAAGCCAAAGAATATGTGTGGGAAATCTCAACCTTCTAGCTTTTGTAGTTTCTGAGATCTCAGCGTTCATACAGACGGACAGACAGACAGACGGACAGACGGACAGACGGACATGGCTAGATCGACTCGGCTAGTGACCCTGATCAAGAATATATATACTTTATGGGGTCGGAAACGCTTCCTTCTAGCTGTTACATACTTTTGCACGAATCTAGTATACCCTTTTACTCTACGAGTAACGGGTATAATTAAAAAAAAAACACAATCAAATATATTAAAGATAACTTTCTAGTTTATCTCAACTAACTTTATTAATTGCCATCGAAAGAGTTTTTTTATCTTTAAAATTTCTTAAATTTTATTAGAATTTCTTAAATTTTAATGTGATATTTACTTTTGGAGTTTACTGCTGTTTTAGCGGGGCTATTGACCTGCTAAATTCGATAAATATCGATTTGCCAAGGTCTTTGGGAACCGGAGAATCACCCACCTTTTTCGGTCTGCTCGCTGGGCACCAAAGTCGCAACTGCATGCGTTGGACAAGTGACCACAAAAGTGGGTTCGAAGCCCCGCATCCCCATGTAGGTTTTTATTTTTTTTTAAACGCGACGGGATGACAAACATGCACACAGGCAGCCTCACAGCTAATTCGCATTTGATTATTTAAATTAGCGAAATGAGTGACAGGCAGTGAGGGTGAATACACGCGCTCAAATTGAATAGTTTGTGCGGCCGATGTCCGAAAAGATCCAAATCCGAATCCAAAAATAAACGGCATAGTGGAGCGGAGCGACCTGGAGCAAATCGGACCATCGAGCAAATCGGCTTTGTTAGTGCTTTGTTAGACCGCCGAACTGCGAGACAGCGAGACATCGAGACTGGTAGACTGCGATTTCGCATTTTTAGAAAATGTATTCAGTGCAGGGGCGACATTCGCAGCGGCAACGAAAGCGACAGCCATAGCACACACACCATATACCACATATCTGTACTATCTGCAACACACACTCTGGCACCTGGCACCCATACATCCCCAGATCGAGAGAGAGGTGCATTTAAGCGAAAGAAAGTGGTCGAGAAAGAAATAGCAAGATATCAAGATAGAAAGATAGAGAAAATCGCTGGGAAAAGCTAAGCAAAGTGCGCGCCGGAAATGGCCAAATTAGTGACTTACATCTTCATTGTCAGCTCGCTGGTGCTCTGGTACCTCCTCCTCTTCGGGGGCAGGGGCGTCAGGGGCGTGGAGGCGACCAACGGGCACGGGGGGCAGCTGGAGGGGCGCGACTTCCACCACCATGGCGGCAGCCACCACATACGCCGTAAGTACACAGAGAAAAACGAGGGAAAAGTGATGGAAACTCAGCGGAAATCCTGGAAAAATCAACGGAGAATGTAAATTTAATGACATTGAATTGAGATCCTACAGAGCTTTGTCCTTGATCTTAAAACTCCTAAAAAAAGAAAAAACCGACGAAATCTAAAAAAAAAATTTGTTTAATAATTTGAGAAATAATATGTGATTTTTTTTAAATACATTGCCAATCCTAGAAAAATGTATGGTACATCTGACAACGAGCTTTTCAAGACCCTTCGAATAAAAGGGATTTTTAAAGATAATGAATATTTATATATAATTAAAATGTTGGTTTAATGGCCAAGTGCTTCGTTTTTGATGTCTTATTTTTACACATCCTAAAATCTATGGTTATTTTTTTCAGGTAACATAAACCACTGCTGGCGGCGCTACGATGGCTACAATCTGCAGAACACGGTGGTCAACAAAAAGGAGCAGCTGAAGAAGCCCTATGGAATATTGTGCAACTTCAAGTGCACCTGGTTCTTCACTGTCAGGTGAGTCCTGCCGCCATTAGCCGATTCCAATACTCATCCCCTATTGTTGCAGCTTCCCCACTTGCGAGTTCATCTACGATTATAAGTTATCCTGCGTGCTGTTCACGTCACTGCCCGACTGCACCAGCGTCAAGTGTACGCTTTTGAATTACTTCGAGTAACTAGTGTATCTATTTAAGTTTCTTTTTTTTGATAGCATAAGTCTGATTAATACTAGATTTTATATGGACATGTAGAGAGACGAAGAGAAAAGAGAGGAAGTATTATTAAATCAAACAACTAATTTATGAAAGCAAACTGTTTTATTTATAACGAGGAAACAATTAAGCCAATGGAGTTTACAACCAGGCTAACAAAGGATCCCTTTGGTATGCTAATATCACATGACCTTAGTAAAGTTATACTATGGAAAGGGAGTTTGAGCGTCCCTCAAATAAATGAAAAAACAAGAAAAAACGCTACTATAGTATTGCACTGCTTGGATTTTTATTTTTGTTTGCTCATAACTTTTTAGCGAATGGTCCGATTTGAAATGTCTTCTACATTTTGGTAGGTATTACGAATCCAAACAAATTTGCATTTTCACCTTTACTAAATCTGTAAAGATGTGGGCGCAAGAAAGATTTTAAAATCGTTTAAGAGTTAAGGCTCAAGGGTAAGTTTATAATTTCCCCATTTAATTAAGTGTCACAGAAACTGCTTAAACTGTTTGAGATTGACCAGCCCTACGATAAATCTGTCAACCATTGTCTATCCCAATCGCATATCGGATTAGGAGTAACTAACTCCGGTAGCTGGTAACATATGCAGAGTCAAAGTTTACGGCTACTGTCTCACTTAAAGTTGCCGTAAAGCCAAAGAGTCAACAGTGCTGTTCGCACTCCATTTGATGGCAAAGTTGAAAAGCCACAAAAGCTATCAATGGACCTATCCAAACCAGCCGACTCTTTGTCTGGGGGCGGCGGGCCACGCCCAATTACCTGGCCATACATACCTGTAAGCTGGCCAAAAAGCAATCCACTTTTTGTAGTAAACAAATTTGAAACACTTTGTTACCGACGTCATTTTTTCCACCGCCTCGCTTCGCTTCCCCCTCTTTTTGCCAGCTCCCCAGTTCCCGGCAGCTTTTTAGCCTGGTTAAAAGCGATATATCCGCTCAACTTGATGGCCAAAAACGACGCGGCTTGACGGGGGAGTTAACCAAACTTGGTTAGTCCATGGCGATGGCGATGGCGATGGCAGTACCTGAACCCGAAACTAAACTCCTGGCCCCCGCCAACAGCCGCAAATAAATCGTTCGACATTTATAAGCCAGTCAAAGTTATGCCAAAGCGTTTCCTGAAAATTTGTGTACCCTGTTTTTGCGAGGTAAGGGGAAAGGGTAGAGGGAAAGGTATTGAAATGGGCAGGGGGTTGTCAGGTGCTCGCTAAAAATAAGATAAATTATGTGGCTGTAGTCAATGGAGCTGTTAACTCGCGCACCTGCGCCAAGGGGCCAAAAGGGTTCCCATTCACCAGTCACTCGCTCCTCCCCTTGGACCAACTAAATGCTCCACAATTCTAGAGTGGGTCGTGAAATTCGAAAAGAGAAGAGAACTCACACGCTTCAATTTTGGCCCGGGCCAGATGGGGCCGCACTTTAATGGAATCAAACGAAATGGCATTGATCGCTGAAGGCCAACGGACCCGCACCAGAAGGCAGAAGATCAACTCGATTCGGTTTCGTTTGGCTCGGATCTGTCAGTCAGTTGTGCGAGTATTCGTAACTGGGATTTGGGTCGTGGTCGTTTCGCTGTGCGTTTAGATCACCCTATAAAGAGCATAAATACATACGTACATACGATATGATGGATGGAGATCTCGGATCGCTTGGGGAACTACGCGTAGTGCGTAGTTTGCTTTATTGCATTGCCTGCGTTGGCGGTGGCTTCTATTTCAATGTTGATTGGCAAATTACGGCAATTTCGGGGGGCTGGGAATTAGATTATTTTTAAATAGTTATAAACAAATTAATTGCGCATTACGACGAAAATTGTGCAACCATCTGTTGGGGCAAACTGAAGCAGGCATAGCAGAGTGCCCATGTAAACAGATCACAATCAATTATGGAATTTAACTCTATGAAAATATGCGTATGTAAAAGCAGCAGAATGAATAACAGAATTTCTAAGGCCTTACAAGAAAAATATATCTTTATAAATTAAAAACGCCACAAATAATTTTTATAATAATACCAACAATTTCTTTCAGTACAAGTTTATCTGGCTGTCTATTAATCAACTCATACAATGCGAGAATAGAAATATGATTCATTACGCATCGTAATATTGCAAACGTTGATATTCTGCAATTGATTTGATTGATTGATTAACTGATTGAGTGATTGACCGATTATGCCGAGTTTAAGTGACCTAGCAAATACACTTAACATGTTGCATTCCCTGAGTTTTCGCATTCATAGCGCCCCATCACCATCCCCATTCCATACCGCATCGCATTCCCCGGCCAGCCCCTTCTTCACCTGAACTGGGCGATAGCTGACTGATTTGCCACACAAAAGGTGCCAACAGCCGCAACTACAATCCCATGAGATCCGAAACTGAAACCGAAATGGAAACCGAAAACGAAACCGAAACGGAAAACGAGGATTGCAAAGTGTGACTGACTCTCCCTATTGCTTTCGGCTAGCACTGAGAAAAACATAACACTTAATAGAGAATTGGCACCGAGTGCACAATTTACTGTTAAACAAATTTTTGGGAAATAATTTATGTATGACATGAATTAATGGCGCCCAACGTGGGGCATCACTTATGATGCATGGTTGTAGCTATTGTACTTTCGCCGAGGCAATAAATTTGGTGTTATCTAGACTCGTATTATTTTTTATTAAGAGAAATAAAAAATATGCAGCTGAGCAACCACACTTTGTGAAACAAAATATATTATTGGAGCCCAACGTGGGGCATTGCTAATAAGTTTCGTTTATAAATTTAGTTAACGCAAAAGTTAAAGGAACAAGCAATTATATCTTTTAATGGGGAACAATTATTTTATTTGTACTTATTTTATTTAAGAAACATTTTTTTCTCCGTGTGGTAATCATATTAGAGAGCAGGAGGTGCAGAAAATGGAGAAGAAGGAGGCAGATGGGGTCGCATACCCACACAGCCGCATGCGATAATTTATCAATTGGCATCAATTTAGGCGCACAACAGCTCAAACTCGTGGCATTTCTTTGCCGTTTGTTTATTTGTATTATTTTATTTTTCTTTTTCACTTTTTCGTCCCATTTTGATTCGCTGGCTTGAAATTCGCTGGCGATTTTCGGCACACTCGCGACATCCATCGGTGGCGGCGGTTAAAACCGCGCCGAGACATTTACGCATCGCATTCGAGGCATCCGAAGGCGTCCGAAGTCACTGGCTTACATGGCAGGCTCAGTTTCGGATTCAGTTGGTTTATCTTCAGCTCCAGCCTCTGATTTAGGTTCCGATTTCGGCGGTGACGGCGGTTATATTTACGATTGTTGTGCAATGGCAAAATCGATAACAGAAACAACGACGAGAACCACAAAATCTACGACAGCATCCATAACTGCAATACACACACGCAAAAGCACCACAACAATCGCATTTGTTTTGCTGTTAATCCTCTGCTGTTTATGTGATTACAACTATGGAAGTATGTAGTCTCAATCACCCTCCCCAATGTTTTTTTCTGTTTTGATCACGTTTTTTTTAAGTGGGTGTTTTGTGGTAAAAGTTCAATGTGACGTCATCAATTCTACTAGAAACTAAACAATTGATTATTTCCGTAACTCGTTAAAGGTTTTTACTATTCTAACCTCAAGACAAATAAAGCAATAACACAGGACACGGCTAAATAAAAACACCCCTAACTGTGCTATTATTTTTTTGAAATTTTTTCAATCAAAGTGCACAGACAAATAACAAAACAAATGCAGATATATCGATTTATATCTGAATAGTGTTTTAAATATATTTTTTAAAATATGCATCAGATACTTATATATTCTGTACTTCTGAAAACTAAAACAAGGGAAACTCAAATCGATTTCTTAAATTGTTTTTTCCTGTAAAACTTATAGATTCTTAAGACCCAAGTGCACTACCACCCATATCCATGGTAGCCAATCAAAAATAATCCTACTGAGCTTTAGTTTTGAATCCGATAAAAACAATTTACCAGCGATTTCCATTCTGCTAAAGTGTTGTAGTGCCCCAATGTCGGGTAAGCCAACAGAAAATTGAAAAGTGAAGTCAGACAAATGAATGGGGAATGTTTTGGGCTTAATTGGCAGTTGAAGTCCTTGCGCAACAAGGACCCTGGCACACAGATTAGTCACACACACACGCGATGGTTAAGTTCAGATATAACTGTTACCCATTTTCAGGCTGGGCATCACAATGCTGGAGGAAGCACAATTCCGGCTCGATCCAAACGCCAGATGGAGAATTTAAGCGACCCTTCGGCATACTCTGCACATATCGCTGCTTTCTCTGGTTTCCGCCAATGTAAGTTATGCAATCGCAATCACCACCACAACCACTCACCCATTACCACCACAGCCACTCACCCATTACCCATCAGCAGTAGGAACAACCATAAATAGCAACCACCCACTGCCATTGAAATAGCCAGTCGGAACATGCAATTTGCAATTTATGCACGCCTCTGTTATTTTGTAGTGTGAATTGCATTTTAAAATAAACTTGTTTGGCTTTTGCTTGGGGTTTGCTCTTCGGACTTGAGCTCGCCACCTCCTCTATGTGCGGCATTTGAATTGCATAACAATTAAAATGGCTGGCAGCATTGTTTCGACTCGTGTGGCTTTGCTATCGACTCGCTATCGGAATAAATATTTCATCGGCGATTTCATGCATCCGCACCAATGCATCACATCACCTCCATCATCCTGGAATCATGGCATCCTGCATCCAAAATGGCTCCTTTGTTGGCTCTCACTGTTTGCCTTCTGTTCGTTCGTTGCAACTTCCAGCTATCCGTACTGCGAATTCATATTCGATCTGCGCTTATCGAGGCACTTCACATCCTTTCCGGACTGCTACGAGATTCGGTGCAACGAGACGTTCTCCTTTTTCGGCAAGGAGCCCCACTACTGACCCACTCGGCTACCGCTGAGCCACCACTTCCCCTCCCTCTTTTTTTTTGAGTGCTATCTGTGACTAAGAATTGTATGCTTCAATAAATATGGGTTACTGCATAAAGCAATGCATTCGTTTGTCTCTGTCGAAAGTGTGAATATTAAGAGCACTTTACGTCTTTGTTTTGGGTGGATTGTGGGTTCTCGTCCTACTTTCAGACCATTTAAATAATTAATTGGTTTAAATTGTTAGTCGATACTGCAATTTATTGGCATACAGCTATTTAATTAAATGAATAGAATTTTTTACAGATTAAAGCTAAAAGAAGCATTTACAATAACCTAGAGTGTTTTATCTTGTAGGAATAATTACCTACCTCATGCGTGGATTATGGATTTATTTCTAATTTTGTTATTACAATAAATTTCCAATCGATAGGAAACGGAAATATCATATCATATCCTTTCTGAACTCGTTATTAAATTTTCAATCGAAGGGCATTTAAACTTGGATATTTTATTTTTTGGCCATTTTTCGCAAAAAAACATTATTCTCGGATGGGTGATATATCACCCCCAACGCAGTTGAAAAAATAAAATATTTCTGTTATTCAAAAAGAATGCCCAAAAAAAGATTGTTCCGATATCACCCCCCACAACAAAATCCTAGCTCCGCCACTGACCTACCCCCTTACCATATTTTCTTCTGCGTTCTTCTAGCCAAGTTAAGTATTTTCAGCCCACCTTCAGCCAGTGGACTAGCCCATGTTATTCTATGTAAATAGTGCCCTCCAGTGTCAGACAATCATTCGGGCTGATTGCTTTAAAATCTCACATCTCCTGGCGTTTATGATGAATGGTTCTGGCGACCGCTCTCCACCTTCCACTCGAAGGACTCGAGATCCTGTGAGAGGTGTTCATTGCTTTGGCGCCAAGCTGCAGGCAATTTCCTTCACTTTCCATTTCGGCTGGCTTTTAGTTTATTTCCGGTTTCGTAATAAAGGACAAGCAAACAAATAAACAAAGGGCATGGGACAAAGGGACCAGATACAGGATACTGAGCACTGGATACTGGATGCTGAATACTGAAAGCAGCCGGAGAAACAGCCGCCCAAACAACCTCATTCAATTCACAAATATTTGCATACAAATTAGCATTCTAATTGACTCTCGGGCCCAAAAATAAAGTAACCAACTGGCCCCTGGGGGGGCGTGGCCGAGTGGGCGTGTGCTCTTCAGTTCGCTTCATGTGATTGGCAAAAGTGTCCGCGGAGGGGGATAGATATCCCATTGTCTTGGCGGATCCTTGCCAAGCTAGCAGCTAGCCCATCCTCCATGGTTCCCTGGTTACCTTTACACTGTGAAAAATCAGCCAAGGACAATACAACTTTTTTAAGGTATTTTATTTACATTTTCCATATATTAATAATGATTAGCAACGAGAAAAAGAGATTAACGGAGATCAACACAAAGAAGAATCGACGTGTGCCCAATGCAAGATAGGCGTGTGACCGCTTGCATGCTTTTTATTGGTTTAACCAGGACCAATTTAACTTTGAATCCTTAAATCTAACCAATGAATATTCCGCAGTGTTTTTCGACACCCTTTCCTAATGCTTAGCCGCTCGAGTTAATTGTTTGCTTAGTGTCATAAAAATACAGTTTACGCCTTCCACAACAACACGTCCAGGTGACCCCCATGCCCACGCGCCCCAGGGAACCCCCGCCGCTCCAAGGATCTCGAGTTGGTCTAGCAGCAGCGATGTGGCTTAGTGGAATTGGCCAAGCGGAATGGGGCTGGAAAAGAAAATGGAATGGGAATGGCAATGGTAAGGGAATGGGGAAGTGGATAACAGCCACGTGCAAACAAAAGGTCGTCGCAGACAATGTTGTCGCTGGAAAACTTTTAACTTTTACAAACTTAATTGTTGCCTGCTCTAAATATATAACACAGCAGGATCCACCAGCTTTGGTGGATGGTGGGCGGTGGGCGTGGTTGCGGCCAGGCACTTGGGTGGGTGGAATCGCCTTTGTATACTGGCGTTTTGCAATTTATGGCACTTTGTCTGTTTAAAGTTATATTTAATACGTTCACAATGGGGATATTAATATGAATATTCTAAATGAGAATTTCAACTTTCGCAAATGAAATTTAAAATTCCTCTAAAAATGGCATAGGAAAGTAAGCATTAAAAATTCCTGTAAATTTTCTATTCCAATATTTCGTTTGAAAAGTTATTGTGATTATGGCAACAAAAGAACTGAAGATTTTATTAAAACAAAGAAATTAAATCAGAGCGTCTTTTTGCTGGTTTCTTTGGAGCACACGCAACCCAAGTTGGCCCATGCATGTACACCGCGTCGTATTCGTGATATTAAAAAAATAAAACCAAACTTTGCGAACAAACCTGAAATATGATTAATTCCAAAACCGCCGCAAGTATGCCCACAAAGCAAAAAGTCCTAATAAATTAAATTAAGGCGTCTCCCTGGTGATTTCTGAATGGCAGGTTCACCTGCGTACTTCAGTGCGCAGCTAATTCCAGAGCCTCACCATTCCTGCCGTACATCCCTGCGTATACGTGACGTATGCACGACGTGAGCTGCGATTTGCGCTCGATGTAGGAAATGGGGAATCCCCAGCTAAAAGAAAAAAAAAAGTTAACTCGGCGCATACGTCAGCCTTGAATAATGCGGGTAAGTTGGGAATTCGAAACTGTTGCAACTCCGGCAAATAAATATTCAGAATGCAATTACGCATGGAATTTGCTAGCACTTAGCGTGTCGCTTTGCCCACTTGCAGTGCCCTCGTTGCTCGGCAGCTCTGCTGAAAACTTATTTAACTTTTTACGATGTCATTTGGGAAAGTTTGTAATCATTTTCGTTAGTGCATGCTTCAAAAATGGCAAAAGAAAAGAAGCCAAGAAATTATTTATACGATTTTCAGACAGTTGAAAGTGTACGACCGAGTATAAATAAAGCGCTTCCACTGCCGCTGTCGTTTCTTATTCCTTTCGATCCAAAAGAGGCCAAAAGAGAGGAGTTTTCCCAGTTTATCCGTTTTCTCCGTTTTCCCAGCGAGTCTCGCGTCTCTCCAACTGCCAGTCGAAGTTTTCAAAAATGTTGTTTTCCACTTCTCCCGCGTTTACTCGCCCAGTGTTTTTATACCCGTTAATCGTAGAGTAAAAGGGTATATTGTATTCGGGGAAAGTATGAAAAAGGTAGAAGAGCGTTTCCGGCCATATAAGGTTTATATTTTCTTGATTAGAATCACTAGCTGGGAAAACTATAAATGTAATTTTGTAGTCTTTATTAATACCTTTCGAAATGTAGAAGAAATTTTTCAAATCGGACCATTCATTAAAAAGTTATGGCCAAATAATACAATTCAAGAACTGCAAGCAGTCGCTTTGCTCGCACTTTCTTTAGCTGATTAATGGGTATTTGATAGTCGAGGTACTCGACTTTAGGATTCTCTCTTGTTTTTCTTCCTTTTCTTCTCCCTTTTCCTGCAAAGATCCTGAGCCAAAGTTTTGAAGTATTAGTGCGTGCAGCGATTCGGGGAGGTCGAGAAGCAACTTTTACTTTCCATCCCGCTGCAGCTTGTGGCTGCCGCAGCCGTTTCCTTCAGTTAGCCAGTTATCCAGTTACCGGCTACAGCCGCAGGCCAACTGCTCACAGCAGCTGCCACCGAAAACTTTGGGCCAATCCCCATTCCCAATCGCAGTTCCAATCCCAATCCCAATCTCAATCCCAAGCCACACTGATAATTTCCCACTGTTAGTTGCAACAATACAGGAGTCTATAGTATAGATTCTATACAATTGCTTAACGGGGCGAATTCCTTTTTTTTAAAAGCTATTTTCAGTCCATATGATTTTTTCAATCATCTTACTCGAGAAATGACAAAAAAACGGTGCACCAACTAAGACATTATTTCCTAATGCATCGTTGAAGTTTTCCTTTGGTTCTGCTTGCATGGGACAGCTCGGAAAAAAGCTTTTAAGCTACTTAAGGTTGTTGGCAGGGCGATGTTTCCACAGGGAACGGCTGCAGGGGGCGGGATAAAGACCCGGCTAATGAGTTGACAGACCACGCCCCCCCAAACAGTGACGCAAAAAAAAGAAAACAGTAAAAATGGAGGGGGCAAAGGGCAAGGAGCAAAAAACAGATGGGTTACAAAAACTCGCAATTTGAGAATGAATTGGGAAGCTGGCTTCAAGAAAGTCCCCCAATGAACTCGTTTCATATGGGTCAAAGTGCAGTCAACTTCAAAATAAATTAACAATGAACTTGTTTATAAGCAATTTCTTTTAAGCAAACTCAAATTGTATTGTAAAAATTAAACTGTTTATTTAAATAAAGAAAAGTTCAATACGCGGAAAGCTAAATATTTGGGATATTTAAACAAGATATTATTCAACGAGTAACGGGTATAATTTGAGCATTTTTATTATTCTAGGCATTTCATGATCACTTTTTAGTTCAACATCACTTTGCAGCACAATCAACGCATTCCTTCGCAGGCCCTAAAAAATAAACAGATCGCAATTCCCATGTGATGTTGGCATTTTTCAGTGGCCCACAAAACTTGCACTTGACATTATTGCGATTGCTGGAAAACAAACGATTATTATGACAAACTGTTTCGGTCCAATCTGGGTTGGTTTCTCTCGCATGGACTTGGATTGAAATGGTTTGGATTGGATGCGATGGGATTGGATGGGGGGCATTAATCGTGGGCGAGAGCTTGGGGCATCGGTCTGGGTAAAACGCAAAATTTGCATTGCAATTTTATTCTTGATTTAATCAAGTGCCGTGGCACAAACGCCAATTTAACTACCCACACACACACACAAACATCGAGTCGCAGGGCAATGAGAATGCTGTCAGACGTTGCGTATACGTAATGCCGACTAAATAATGCCCGTGTGCCTTTGGTTTGTGTGGCATTATGGCATTATGGGATTATGGAATGGTGTGAGCTTAGCGCGTAGTTTGCACCAGCCAGCCGAGTCACCGAGATGTACCAGCTGGAGAAGATCTGGGTCCTGCTGTGCCTGACCCTCGTGGGTGTCCTTGGCTTCGGCCAGTTCCACATGAAGCACTACCAGCTGCAGCGCAACTACAACACGCAGGAGGATTCCGGCGAGAACGACAACAGTGTGCTGCGTGAGTGTTGCCCTTTGTGGGGACAAACTATCTATCCATTGTGATCGGCACACTGAGGGAAAAGCCATAGAAAAGAAATTATTTAAAGACCCTGAAAGTCAGAAATGAATAATTTTTACTTTTTATACGACTTTAAATGTGTCTGGCCTCCACATCTTTAAAGATTTCGAAAAAGTATAAATGCAATGCTGTTGTGCTTATTTAAACGTATCGAAACGTAGAAGAAATTTTTCATATCGGATTATTCATAAAAATGTTATGAGCAAATAATGCAATTCAAGCAGTGCAAGCAGTCGCTTTGCTGCATGCATATCTCCATCTCCCTCGCACTTCCTTTAGCTGAGTAACGTTTTCATAACTATAGTAAGTAGATTAAGAAAATATCGGGTATTTTGTTAAATCAGTTGTAATGTATTACATTTAATAATAATATAATATTACGTACATAAGTTATGTAGTAGTGGCACTTCAGGTATGCAGCATTATAAGTTAAGTTTGATGTATTAAAAATGTAACAATATTTTATTTCAGGAACTTTTCGCCGCTGCATGTGGGAACAGTCGAAGTTCCTGCCCCGCCGCCTCGTTCTGCTGAGCCTGTGCTCGAATCTCTTCTGCGAGAACAATCACATAATGCCTCGCTCCAGGTCTATTTTCGTAGTGGAAAAAATGTCTAGGCCGAATGAGTAGTTGACCAATGCAATTCTATCTAGCTAAGCATGTGCACTCCCCCCAGCTTCCAGTTCCCGGTTCCCATTTCCCAGTTCCATCCGAGCATGTCCAGACACAATCCCTCCCTAGATTCAATCTAGTAATTTTAATTTTAATCTGAACTAATGCCCCGTCCCCCGGCCACGTGGCCCGTTTGTGTCTCCTCCAGCTGCCTGGACATCCTGCCCGACCAGTGCGAGCAGGGCGATGAGGAGGAGCTGATGTACAAGCCCTTCCCCGACTGCTGTCCGGTTTACTGCAACCTGAAGCGTCGGATGCAGCGCCTGCGCACCATGCACTTCCGGCACCGCCTGCTGCGCAACAAACAGGACGGCTCCTCGGGATCCGCCGGCGGTGGATCCGCTGGCGGCGACGGTCCCAACAACTCGCTCCTCAGCGAGTTCGTCTACAACAACTACTAGGACGGATGGCCGAACTGGGACATGGACGATGCGAGGACATCCCAGCAAATCGAATTACTGTGCGATTTGTGAACTGGTCAACTTGTACTTTTGCCTGACAACTAACAACTGACTACTGGAGTTCGCTCACTGAGCGGAAAGTGGATTTTATTAATCTCAATCTCAACTTATAGGCTAATAATGTAGGATATCATATAATATATAATCTGGTATTTATCAAAGTAGACGTCTAGGCCTTAAAATAAGTGTGTTAACATGTTAACTTGATATCCTCAATTATTGACAAACAGATTGTATTTGCTGGCTAGAGATTGTATTAATCTGGAAATATACACCCAAAAAAATGATATGATATGAAACGATGATCGATTTGTTGTTATGTGGTATACATTTGACTTGATATGCGGGTAGCTCAATTCGATATGCTTGAAATGTTTCTCCCTCCCACTCATTGCTGCTTCCTATCTTTTTCGCTAAAAAATATCACAAATTTACCATGCGCATATCGATTTGAACCCAAAGTGTTTATTTTTGTGTGTAAGTGTCAAAAATGCGACAATTCCGATTTTTCTTCAACTATTCAGCTTTATTTCGCCAGTGTCGGCTGCTTGGGGGCTCCACTCCATCGAGAACTTACTTTTTCGCAGTGGAATCTCCCCAATCGAAGTTGTCACTTGTTTTTTGGCCATTCGTCTAGACAGCCTCTCGAAAGGGTCTGTCCAAGTAGATGGGCTTTTTTCCAACGCTGTTCAGAGGCCGTGACCAAGTAGCTGCAGCCCGTTTTCCCCATTGGGGTTTTTCGGGGTCTCAAGAGCTGGCCTCCTCGAAAATGCCATTTCAGGACATTCCAGGACATTCCAGGGTGTGTGGGAAGTGGGGACATATCCTGCAGCGCTGCTTCCTGTTTCCGCTTATCGTTTTAACACTTTTATGGAGCAGATGCAGCTGCAGAGCCTCGGAGCTTCGGTGGCCGTGCTTCTGTCTTCATTTTTATCTGCAAACAAGCAATAAATTTTATTTTAATAAGCAACACTTTTGATAGCCAGTGTTGAGCTGAGCAGTCCTCTCCCTCACATCCTCACATCCCTTCCCTTATCGCTGCTGCACTTGTTCTTTGGCTTGTCCTTGTCCTGCCATCCTTGCTATCCGTATCCTCGCCGCATCCTTGCTGTGGCGCTGCAGTAAATACAAAGAATACTCGGCATCATCGGCTCACCGTTAGCTGCCATAATGTTGCGGTCCAAGGCAGAGGCGCCGAGCACTGGGGGTAGTAAATATATTTCGGTACTCTTGGAAAGGAATCAAGGAATATAACGTAGATAGTGTATGAAATAAATTGAAACTTGAATGATATACACAACATTTTCCAGTTAAATCCTGTTCTCACTCTTCTTTTAAAGGCCACATTGATAAGCAATCAGTGATGCATTTTAGCTGTATTACCGATAAACCGATTGCCTCTGCCTATCGAGCACAACTGTACCTTGCCTGCCTTTTGTTTGAGCAGAATCAAAACAGGTAAACGTACAATAAGAGTGAATGGAAAATTGCAAACAATTGCGAGTCATTTTCGAGACTCCTGGTCCTTTGGCTGCCACGTCAATGTCCTTGGCTTTGTGGCAAAACATTACCCCAGATCCAGACCCCGATCCGGAATCCAGGACCCAGAATCTAGAGCCTGGGTCCTGATAATCCCCATGGACCCGTTTGGCCACCCACCGCCTCGTTTACTTTGTGTGGCTATAGCTGTATCCTGGCACTGCGACTCACCTCCTTAAAGCTCCCATTCCGCCCATCGTCTTATTTTTTATGTGGCTTTATGCGGCAACATCTCATTGTGCTCCATACGTGTGTGTGTTTTAGCCGTGTATGTGTTTGTGTGCGTGGCGCCTTGTCGTCCTTCTTGCAGCCATTGTTGTTGCATCTGCAGCTGATGTTGTTGTTTTTTTTACTTTGTTGCACTTTGAAGATTATTGCACAATGCAATTTATATTTATCGTACGCTTTTAGTTCTAGCTGCTTTTTGCTAGATTCGTTCTAAGGCAAAGTGCTTATGCATTTCTGCACAAGGTTTGACTAGAGATTCTAAAATAAATGTTTTGATTAAAAAGATAAGTGCTAATAACTAATTTTGGTTAAATATAAAAATGATAAATGGTTTATATTTTATTTGATAGTATAAATACTTTGGGAACACTTTAAAATAGTCTTACAAGTATTCGGCTAAGATTATTATTTCAACGATCCTATTGAGTTCTTATTCTTATTTTATTTTATTATTTTATTTGAAATTCAAATATCATAATAATCGAGATGAGATGTTCGGGTTCTAGATTTTATTTCATTGCCCATTTATTCCATTTTTCTGTACAATTTTTACATTTATTTTCGAATTTGAATATCTTAATGATCACGATCATGTCATCGAGATGAGATTTTCGAAGGGCATTTAGGCTTCATGCTCTCATAGTTTCTTTGATGTTTTTGTTTCATTTATGTCCTTGGTGATGTCATATACATGGTTGTCTGCTCGCATCTACATGTATGCATATATGTATGTACCTACGTCTGGTGATTTGTGGGGCGTGTTTCAGCCCCTTTGTCGTCATACATACCTACATGCCATACCTGCAGTCGGCAGCGGAAAGTGCAGTTGTGGGTGGATGTGGGATGGGGGTATCTACTTTATCTGCATGTGGCCACATTGTGGATGATTATAAAAATTCAATGCATTCAAAATTGTATTTTTGCCTTGGCAGAGGCGTCTTAGGGCAGCTTTTCTCTTCAAGACAAAGGATTTTGTGCCCAGATAGCATTGTATGTCGGTTGCCTCCTTAAAGCCCAGACTTTGGTCTTTGTCCTTGTGACTTGGCAAGGTATCCCCGGTTGATGTTTGGTGACAATTCTAATGACTCAACGTCATGGCGACCTTTGGTGAATCGAGTGAAATGCCAAAATGTCCATTAATTAACATTGGGTTGAAAAAGTTCTGGTTCTGGTTGAGCTACAGCTACAGCTTCAGTCAGGGGACAATTCATCCCAGTGGCGGATTTAAGTTTTCTTTGTTTCGCTCCCGTTGCCGCCGCCGCCGCTTTTCCGACTTTTCCACTTTTTCCTGGGCGCACAATTAGGCGGCGCGGACTTTTCTGGCCTGAACTCAAAACTGTTGAGTTGTCGGAGGAGCACTTTGAGTTTTTCGCTTATTGACATTCTTCAACAAAAAATTGAAAAGGCGGAAGAAAAGTCGACGAAGGACTGAGGCGGAGAGCACTAAATAACTTTTGAAGGAAGTTGAAGTTTCGAATCAATAATGACTAGACAGATTTTCTGCAAGTGGTGTAAGCTCAATTGTAATAAAACCAAGAGTAAATCAAAATTAAAATATCTAACTTTGTAGTTATACACCCAAAAAAACTGTTTATAAAACGATGATCAATTTAATGGTATTTCGTATCAATTTGACTTTTCCCCCTGCCACTCTTGTAACTTTAAGCGCTATCCCGCTTTATTTCAAATTGAGAGGATTAGTTATTTATGTCGCAATATTGCTTATTGATCTTTTTCGAAGTCAGAGAATCTCCGAGAGGGAGAAATCGGTATTGCATGGTAACCTCTAGATGGCGCCATTATAGTTCAATAAATATCGAAAAATAAAACATTAAATCAATCACTTGATAAAAAGCCTTCTGTTATTTTTATTTTGAGATACATTTTTACTTTAGGGTAAACTCAGTTAAATTACAAATAGTTGCGGTGGCTAGCAGCCCATTTTGCTGAGGGCATCGGCGGCAGCCAGACCCATTTCGTTTTCCGTGGATCCTTCGGGTTCCAGGCACAGGATATCCCGGCTGACTTGGAGCAGCTTGACGACCTCCTTGAGTCGCCGCTGGAACTCCTGACGTGAGATCTGTCCACTTTGGATGGCCGACTGGGCGAGGACCATGACGGGGGCATGCAGCTCGTACATGATGAGTCCTGCATTTGGAAAGCATTTAAGGGTAACAGATATTTTCTAGGAAAACGGATAGGGAACCCACCTCTCAGACGCGTTAGTCCCGGATCGAGTACGTCGACTATTTCCAGGAACTCTCGGCAGTAGCGCTCCTTGCGGGCAATATCCTCGGGCGACATTTGCGGCAGCAAATATCCTTCGATGCGGCCGTAGATCTGGCACAAGGAATATTTTGCGGAGAGCAGGAGGTAGTGGTTCGGTCGCAGGACATCCCGATATCTGATTAATTAGTATAGGGGAGCCAAGAAAATAATAGAAAATATTATTTCCAGTTTCACATGCATTCATCGGAAGATATATGACAAAGTAAGAGAATTTTAAAATGAAAGAATATTAAAATATTTAGCATTTGATAAAGAATTTCTTCTTTTGCAAAACAGTAAAGCTGTCGCACTCGAATTAGGTGGCCATTTTTTCCATTTTGTGACTGAACTGCCGAATCGGGCTAAAATGATTGTTCAAATTAGTTAAAGCATGTATGTAAGTGCAGATTTTTCTTTTTGCTTTTTGTTCATAAATATTCGCATTTGTTGCATTCGCATTTTTCTTTTTGTAGATTAATCCACGCACCTTAGGAGAAAGTTCTCCAGCCCGGGAATGTCGTGCACATCGATGGCCTCCAGGTCATCGTTGATGCGGTCCAGCTTTCGCTCCACATCCTCTGCCCCGATTTGGTGGGAGCAGCGATCGCAGCTAATCGGAGAGGGTGAAGAAATAGTCAGATTTAAGCCCGCTCGGCCCAGGGATAATATATATATAGGCCTTGGGGACCAAGGCCAGTGATGGGTGCGAAATTCGGGTTTTGACAACTTAATTTCATCTAAGATTCTTTACCAATCTAAAAGTCTAATTTTCCTAGATAATTTTCATTTAGATTTTCCTATATAATTTGTTCTTGTCTTTATTATAATATATCAATTGCAATATCCTATTAAATGGATTGATATATTAAATTTGTATCTTATAATTCTTATAATATCTTTATAATTCTATTAATGAACAATATCTAAACAATCATAAATTCTAAGGAAACATTACATGTAAAGCCCTAATTTAAATTATCGTGTAACCTACATGATTAAAATTTGAAATCTAATATATTTAATTTAAATGTCCAAGATCAATTGGAATAAACTATTTAAAAGGATTACTCCCCTAGTTTTTATAATTTTATGTCGAATCAAAAATCCAATCCATTACAAATTTGGAGGAAACATTAAACGTAAGCACCAATTGGTCATCGTTTAAGCAAAATAATTAAAATATAAAATTAAAAAAAAATATTTAATTTTATAATCTTCAATTTGATTAACATCCCAATAAATGCTAGCCTACATGTGTCATTGGAATTTCACTGCCCACCACCGCTACCACCACCGCATCTCTATCTCTACTCACGCCCAGTCGCCGGTCTGCTCCAGGGGATCCACCGGCCGTACCGATCCCGCCCGGCAGGTGGCGCACACGAGGGCGCTGCAGTCGGTGCCCAGTTCGCGTGGATCGGCGCAGCGC
This sequence comes from Drosophila takahashii, assembly GCF_030179915.1. Lineage (NCBI taxonomy): Eukaryota > Metazoa > Arthropoda > Insecta > Diptera > Drosophilidae > Drosophila > Drosophila takahashii. Next base: position 18,536,988 of record NC_091683.1, read on the forward strand.
CGGCAGCGGCACCAGAACAGCTTGCCCTCGTGCATGAAGGCGCGCCGCTTGAGGGTGCCCTGCAGCGTGTACGCATAGCTGAGCGTCAGCGCTTCCCGCTCGCGCACGAGCCGCGAGGTGCGCAGCAGGATGCCGAAGGACTTGGGGTCGTCCGTGTGCGCCGTGTTGGGTGTGCAGTCGTGCGCGAGCAGGAAGGCGCTCGGATATAGCGTCCGCGCCTTGGCGCCATTCTGGCCGATCTCGAAGCAGTTGACGTCCAGGATGCCGCACACCTCGTGCACCTGCTCCGCCTCCAAGTCCTCCAATTTCCACGTGACTCGCAGTCGCTGCACCACCTTCTCCTCGTAGTGGCGCCACAGCACGGCATTTAGTCGCCTCTCCTCCGTGTGCGATTCCATGCGGGCGATCAGCGCAAACTGCTCCGGATCGTGCTGGCGCAGGAGGAGGATGCGCACGATCATCACCAGCTCGTAGAGGTCGCGCACTTCCGCCGGACCGGCGCGATCCGTCAGCAGTTCGCCGGCGACCGCCCGCCGTTCGGCGTACAGTTGGCACTCGGTTTCGGTGTGACCATGCTTGCGTTTGAGGCCCGCGCAGCTGGCGCCGCAGAGTGGCCAGGCGCAGTGGGAACAACGGTATTGGTCCGTTTTCAGGGTCACCGGCTGATAGCAGCCCAGGCACACGGGATCGCCGCTCACACAGGGCCCAATGGCCAGCGGCTCCTCGCGGATGAGGGTCTCACCGGCCTCCAGCTGGCGGCTGGCCACCAGATATCGGCCATATATCTCCGATTGGGCGACACGAAACGGAGCAGCCTCCTCCTCCTGCTCCTCCTCCTCCTTAACCGGCTGCTCCTGCTTGTCCCTCGACTGCTGACCCCTCTGGTTTTTGGCTCTGTTGCTGTTCTTGTGGTGATTCTGCGGGAGGCACGAGAAGCACAGGAGATGAGAGCACTCATTAGTGGTGGCGTCCGTTGCTAATTGTATTCTAATTGCTGTCCCCTGCTCTCGCTCATTAATCACCGGTTCGGCCCACTGTCACCCCCCAACAGGCAGGCCACTGACCCACCCACTTTCCACTGCCCCACTCCTCACCGTTGTCAACAGCTGGCACTTAAATGCCACTCAGCTGGCCGCAACAGGTGCTCGTTTGCACGACGCCCCCGCCCATCGAGCAGTCCCAATCGATTTGGCTTGAATGGACATGCATCGGGCCGACATCCTGTGCCGGTTGAGTTTTTAGCCATTACTTGACAGGGTTATTAGCAAGCTATTTAAACCAGAGGAACTATTAATGTGTTTAAGACCCGCATTTACTAACTACTCAAATATATCAAATGTAAGTCTATAGTTTTACTGTATTACAAAAGGTTAAATAGTGCAAAAACCACATTAAAGATGCGAATTAGATAATCATCAGATAAAAACGGGAAAGAAAGCTAACTACATTAGTTTAGCATTATCAAACAAATTACAATTTTAACATTTAAGCTATTTTAATTTATATAGATGCATTAATTCATTTTCTTGTTGGTGTCTAGTTTCTTCGGAAATGCTTATACAAAATTAGCTTCATTACATTTCAGCAAATGTTTCAGTACTCTTTGTAAAACGTTGCCAAATTCTACTTTTAGCTCTGCAATTGCATTTAAAACATATGTAAATTGACTCATTCCATAAGATACGTACTGGATTGTTGCCAATGTTTTGTAATATCTTTATTTTATTTTATACTTAAAGTGAGGAAAAAAAACTAACTTGAAGAATATTTGAGATAAACATTTAATTCTCTGCGTAGCCATTTATAAAAATGTATCAAAATTATTTCAGTATTAAATCAACAGGGAACTCTTGGCAACCTCGTTCTTTCTCGTTTTTCCTGACGTTTGACCTTCACAATTAATTAATATATATTAAGCTCTTCAGAGCGTACATCAAATGCAATGTAATTCTATAAAGATGTGATTTTTTTTTATAATTGGGTAAAATAAACAAACGGCCTATCCCTTAATCATGTTGTTAATGGACCCGAGACCTGCACAAATAAATCTGTGCATACTTATCGGACAATTAAAAGCATTGGTTAATCCACTACTAATTGATGAAGCTCATTTTTGTACCCTGGCAGTGGGTATTATAATATAAGTCACGAGCCAATATAATATATAGTCTCGTTGCTTTAAATCTATATGCATACAGCGCACTAACAATAATCTTTTTTCTATTTCGGGTGGTATATATGACTTATAGTATTAGAAGTAAATAATACATAATTTTTAAGAAGAATAATTTGTTGTTATGGGATTTTCAGAATTTAACATTATATCGTATGGTACTTATAAGAAGTGGAGAACTAAACTATAAGAGTATTTATTTTTCGGCTTGCCGAATACAGCTTAATTTCCTTGACAAACATTTAAAAATGTCACTTTCAACACCAAAAGGTTGACAAAGCTCTTGTATTAAACGACATTTGATTTAATGGAATGTCTTGTGCGTAATTTGTGGAACATTTCCTTGGCCATCAGGGCTGCGGATGCAATGTGGCTACCGGCGGCCCAGTGATATATTACCAGGCATTGTCTGAGCTCCTAACCGATTTCGATAATGATTCATGGCCAGTTTGTGTATGGAAAATCAATTTCCATACTTCTGGCTTCGCTCAACGCCTGCATATCGGATTCATTCATATCCGACTTATTTATAGGCGGCGACTCTTTTGAATATCGCCGAGCACACATTGCGTTCCGCTCCGTTCCGTTATAAATAAAACAAAACACAACACAACAATGTGGCATCGCACCACCATCGCCTCATCGCCCCACCACCCAACCACCCAACCACCCGGCACAGTGGTTCACTCTCCGATTTCCTTTTCATCACCACAAAAAAAAAAGAACGGAAGAAAAAAGGCGGGCTATACTGAACACAGAATATCCAAAATAGATTTGTGTTGTTTTGTCGGGTGGTTGCGGCCTTTCAGGAATTTTTATACGACTTGATGGTCTCCGCGATTGTAGTGCACCACTCTATGTGGATCGGAATCGGATCTCGATTGTAACTCGTGGGCCTTATTTGCTTGGTCAATAAAAGCTCTCCCACGTGCATATATAATCAGTGCACATAAAACAAATTCTGGAAATTAAAGATTCATAGATAGATGGAAAGAGCGATTTTCCAAAATATATCACATGATATGTATAATCAAAAAATCCAGAAAAAAATATACATTTTTCTAAAATAAATTTTCATTTGTGAAAACAAAGATAAAATTTTCTTTGTGTGTATGTAAATGTGCTTTTCATTTCACTGTTACTATTTGCAGTTGTCTGTGTGGTAAATTAATTTTTAATTATGCATCCGCCCCGCCCACTACCCACCGCCCATTGCCACGCCCTCTGCGCTACCTGCGGTGTTTACTTTTTTTCTTCCCGGCATCGCTTTATTTGTATTTAAATTTGATTTTATTTTATTTTATTTATTATTTCGCCCGACGCTGCTTGTTAATTGATTTTAATTGATAATTTTTACGCGGTGCACACGAGTTATTTAAAAGGCCGCTCGCATTTAATAGATATGTTTAACAACTCGTCAATTAATCGTGCCTGTAAATCGCGTCGAATAAATTGTGTCAGCAGATTGCAGTAAAAAGAAAAACAAAAAAAAAACAGACAGTAAAATAAGTAAAAATAAATAAATAAAACTTCTGGCCACGCGTTGTTCGAGCCGCGACGCACAAATTGCAACTGTCGAGTTGTCGTCGAACGTCGGACGTCGAAAATCGGGAGACGGCGCTACGCCCAAGTTGTTGGCACACATTCAAATTCAAATTTAACGGGCCCGGCCAGCCCACTAACACACACACAGGCACCCTGACAGACACACACACACACTGGCACAGTTGATATATTTTTAAAAATTTATGATATTGAAAACATTTTGGCCACAAGTCCACTGAGAGCCGCGCATCTGATTAAAAGTTCGCGGCACCTCAATGCCACTGTCAAGATGAGTTAAATCGCTCATATATATCGCGATCGAGCTCTCATCATTTATTTCGGATATTTCGGATTCGTTTTGGGACCTCTGGCAGGCCAGAAATAAATCAATTTGATTTCGACTGCGAACACACAATTAAGCAGCACTATTAAGGCGAGAGAACGATGCAATTGCAGTGGAGGAAAAATAAACATATTTTGGTTGATTTTAATTTCTGAAAAATATGTACATAGTACGACTTGCATCTTAAGAATTTTTAATAAAAATCTCAAAATTTTTTTGATGGCTAATTTAATCAGCATAAGTTTCGAGAAATATAGCTGCTTTGTTCCCATTTTTAAAAGCAGCTGCTTTAGTATTTTATATTAATTAAATGTACTTATCAACACACTAAAAAACCCACCGGGATTACATTGATATGCGCATGGTAAATTTATGGTATTTATACTGATCAAATTGATATAAAATAAAATCATTTTGCCGGTATCTCTTTTTCGGAGATTCCCTGAGAGGAAGAATTGATACCACAAAGTATCAAATTGATCATCGTTTCATATATTTTTTTTGTGGGTGAACCGATTCGAAATATGGAAAGTATAATCAATTTTATGGACTTCAAATATGCAATCAAAATAATTAATTCAAAGTGTTTGCCCAATAGACTCTCTTCAGTATGTCATGGCTTTGGGTCTTAGGGTGCATTAAATGCCTGATGGACAAAGGGAATAGATATGACCTTTGCAGGGCATGATTGTACTAGAAAACCCCTGGCTAACACATCAAAACCGGCCATTTAATAATTTATTTTTACCTGAAATCTGTCAGAAGTGGCCAGGCACATATCTGCAGATGTGCATCCCAAGTGCTCACCAGGTATTTGGAGGCCTTGCCACCCACAAATCCCCACCACCCACCGCCCACTAACCACCCAAGCATCGAGCCACCCAACCACACAGCAATCTCTGTCACATATATCTGCGGGGCTAAGTTTCGATTCTCTTTGGCCATGAAGTGTCCGGATCCCGGAGCGGAGTCCGATGATAAATAAAATTGCTTTTCAACCGACTCGCCACTAGATGGCCAAAATTCTGGCTGTCAGTGGCAACTTAAGCCGACTTAACAAAGTCCCGGCCTGCTTCCTGTTGATATTTCCAAAAATTTACCAGCCAAATGCTTGCGATTTATGCAATTTTGTTTTTATGGTGTGTCAAAAGTGTTCATAGAGTCGTCATCGTTTTATAACCCAAACCCCCATCCCCCATCCCCCATCCCCCATCCCCCATCCCCCGTTTTCATCTCTATGTGCGAGGGCATTTCAATTAGTTTTGAAACGATGCCGAAGGCCAGCTTTTTAGTTGCAGTTGCAGTTGATGTTGCTTCTTTTTGCTGCTGCTGATTTTAATTGTTTTCATTGCATTCGCCTGCGGGCAGTAGGGAAAACAACTAGACCAGCATCGGAAATGATCTAGATTCGGCAGGGTCTTTCGGCTCGAATTTTGCTTACCCATTTACCATATCTACCATATTTTGTAGATGTAGTAAAACCAGCGAAATGTGTAGAAAATAAAAATAAATACTTTATATAAAAAAATAATTATTCCGAAATTATTATAATTATAATTATTTTCCAAGAAATAATGTTCAAACCATTGCGCAAACATTGAAGCAACTGCAATGTAAGTAATTACATTTTAATGATGTTTAGGTAGGCATTTTTAATGACCAATATTAGCTCTTCGTCATGTATGGCTTTTAATTAAGAGCTACTATTAATTAATAAAAAATAATTCATGGCAAACAAAATTGATTGAAAAAGCGAAAGGTCAACGGTTAGATAATTACTGAACCTATTCTGCATTATTCGTGTGTATATGTGAAAAGCCAAATTATGTAAACATTTTGCGTAATTTATTTTTCATTTGTTTACCCAAATTGATTCCCTATTCTCTATAAAGTGAAATGTTTATTTTCGCAGTTGCCTTTTAGTCGTAGCTAATAAAGGTTGAAATTATCACATTTCGAGACTTTTTGACTCGAAAACGCATCTTTTCAGACGAAGGATACGGATAATTCGATGTTACTCAGGTGGAAAAGGCAGCCGAAAAATATGCAGTGCTAAATGGCCGCAGGGGATGCATCATGATGGTGTTAGTGTGGGTGTGTGTGGGTGTCGGCCATCTTCCATCCTCCATCGCCGTGCATGTGTATTGGTGGCACTACTGTGCGGAATGACATCAAATTTGCATGTATTTATGTACATAACCTCGCACGCGTCCGCTTTGTTTATGATCTGGAGCGGAAACGAGACGCATGTGGCATCCACACGAGGACTCGCTTCGACATCCTCCCACTCCCCCTCCTGCCACCCTGCCACGCCCCCTGGAAACACTTGCCTCGCCCGAAGGCGCGCCAAATGCGCGACACCCAAAAACAAAGTGAACCCTTCGACAAAAGCGGCCGAATCGGAGGATGCCCAGGATGAAGTGGATGGGTTGTGGGACGGAATGGGATGGGGTGGGATGTCCTGGGGCAGTGGCACAAGTTTGCCTATGCGGCAAATATTTGCCAGTCAGCTGGGGCTAAAGTCGCTGATACACTCAGAGAAAGCAGGGAAGCTGAGTGTACTATTAAGTCTGCTGTGGTATTTATCAATAAAAGCTAAAATTGTTAGGTATTTTGTTAAAAATTATTAACTTACACTGAAGCCAAAATAAAACTGCATTTTAAACAAAATATATATAAAAATTCTTCTTAAGTTTGTTATTCGTTAAGGACTTTTTTCATATTAATTTGTTCATATTATAAACTAACTAAAAAATGTCAGCAACAAATTCTATTTATATTTAAAAATTTACCTACGAATTTAATAATTTATTTCTTGGCTTTTGTTTAATTAAATTTAATACATGTAAAGATAATTTAAATTTTTTCGTGTGTTGCCCGTCTGAAACTGTGTATATTGTTGTTGATGACTTTCAGTGTCAGCATAAACGTCTCTCCATTCCGGCCAGTTGGCCCCTCGCCCATTCTCCTCCAAGTTTCTCCAAGTCCAACTCCAAATCTATGCAAGTATGTCAACCTGAATCCATTGTCTGGTTCGGGCCCAGTTAACTGCACTTCCCAATTTCGCACACGGGAGTGCCAAGTCCAACATTAAGTTGGCTGTAATTGAGGCAGGTAAATGCATTCTCATTCGGCAGCTCTTTATTTGGATTTATTAGACACATTAAGGAGGAATAGGTGCTGCTGACTCACCACTCAATGACTATGACTTGGAGTCAGGCATTCTAATCATTTTCTATAATGCCGCAGACTCAAGCTCCTCATCATTACTTCTAACTTGACTACTAAAGGTTCTGAAATTAGGGAGTTTCTGATTCAGTTTTACGAGGAACTTATTGAAATTTACATTTTTATTTAAATTTATATACCATCATTTATTCTTAGATTTGTAAATCATTCTATGATTTTAAAGGAATATTTTTAATTATATTTAAATTTAATTACATATGTTAAGGAACGATTGAAGCTATAGAACGATAGCTAGATGAGATTGTAGATTGATTCCTAAGAAACCCTAAGAAATCCCCACCCCAGGATCCAGGATCTCTTTTCCCATTTTTCTGAACCTGAACTCGAGCTCTTTGTAGCTGATTTTCCTCGGACGCATTATCGCTGTCGTCATCGCCATTTGTTGTGGGTTATCACGGCAGGTTGTCGCCTGATATTACGGCCATATGGCGATGGCGATGGCCTGCAGCACTGAAAGGAACTCACCACTGAGCAGGTCCTTGCAACCGATTTCGGAGGTTCTAAATGGGGAGGTATTTGGGGTGCTGGGGACACAAACGGCGCAGCGGCGGCGCAACTGCAAGGATAATGCCGAGTGGCGAACGCAGCCGAAGGACCAAAGCCGAGGGGCCACGAAGGACACGAAGCTCGGCTGCCACGGAGCCTTTATAATTCACCACGCGACCAGAAGAAGGCACAGTCGTCGACCGGCTTTCGCAGCGTGCGCCTCGTAACCCCGGAATTTTGGCCGTGTTTATCTTAGCCCAATTCGAACGTAACGAACGTAAGCCAAATGCTGTCAACACGTGTGGGGACTTCCTTTTGTTTACGTGACAAGGATCGCTTGTTGTGCGTGCGGCGACTTATTGGATTTTGATATGGAACAGGATGGGCTTTGGATTGGGATAAGGATATAAGGCCGTCCTCGTTCCCCCGAAATGTTTTGTATTTTTTTTGTTGAGTGAAACTTGAAACGCTTGTGCGCGCGAAAAGGAGTGAAAAGTTATTAATCATTAAAGGACATTTATGTCGCGTGCTGTCACACACACACACACTCGCGCACACACTTGCCGCAAATTTAGTTTGCCTTGTGGTTTCTCTTGTTTTTTGTTTTTTTTTTTGGGCTGCGGGTCGCCGCCGCTTACGAAATAATTTATTTGCCCTCATGCAGACAAGCAGCGTCGCATAATATTTATTTTCGGGCCCTCGCACCGTCCGAAAGTCCCTGGAAAACTCATCAAAGTCCTGCGCCAAATTTAAAACAACGCGGCAAGTGAATGCTTTCGAGTGGATGTTTTTGTGAATGAGTGGGTGAATGAGTGAGTATGAGTGAGTCTGAATGAATGGCCGAGTGCAGTGGAAAGTACTTTCCTTTGTCGCGGTTTTTGGCGAATGATTGACAGATCTCAAAGTGAATCCTAAAGGAGGCAGTTGGCATTGTGTTCCATTCAAAATTAGTCAATTGGAAGATTTTAGCGCTCTTCCTCTGCCAATTTCAGAATCAAACGGTACTTTTGATTGTATTTATAAAGTGTGGGTTTTTGAAAATTTTAAAACAGAAATTCTTAAAAAATAATTTATTAAATTCTTAAAGTTAATTTCATCAAATTCATCATTAACTGTTGTGTTTAATTTATTTTCCCTAAAAAGTTCAAGTTTCTTCAAAAGCATTGAACACATAAATAATCCTTTAGCTTAAGATCAGTTTCATAGGAAGTCGAGTTCCTCCAATTGATTTCGAGTGATTTCCGCAACATTTCGATTCAGGTCAGTTTGAATCCCCTGGAACGCGCGATTCCAATTCACTTTGCTTTCACTGAATTCACGCGTTGTTATCCCCACTTTGCCGGCTATAAAAAGACCCGGAATCACTCCGATCGAATGAATCCCCGCCAGATTGAGTGCGACTGTTTAAATCACACGGCGCACACTGCCAGTGGAGCGCCATTTTACGAGTGGATTGAATCATCCGGGTCACATGGAGACGTGGAGGACTTACGAGCGTCGCAACTCGCGAGTTCCTGTAGACAAAAAAAGGAAAGGAATCAGGGCGGCACGGAAGAAAATACATTTCTAGTTGGCACAAGTTCTTCTAAATATATTTGAAACAACCACATTCAAAAATGATATTTGATATGAAACGATGATCAATTTAATATTATTTGAAATCAATTTTAACTGATATGTGGGCACCTCAATTCGATATGCTCGAATTGTATACTTTCTTGTGTTTCTCCCTTTTACTCATGTAACTTTAAGCGTTATCTCGATCTATTTCGAATATAGAAAATGTTTACTTCTTTTTCGAAGACAAAATGATATTACTTAATACGAATGTTACCACTATTGCCTGGTAAAAACGATATGAGTATGCAATACCAGGCATTTATCATGCACATATCGATTTGATCCCGTTTTTATTTTTTCTGTACCTTTTTATAAGACTTATTGGAAAATAATTCTAAAATAAGCTACTCGACATTAAAGATTTTTCCCAGTGCAGCTTTCGGGACTGGATTGGATTTGAACGCCCCACTTGGGCGCTGACACAGCTGTTAATATAAATTTCCGCTGTCTGTTGCGATTCGCTTTGGCAACGATTTATGAAAATTGAAGTCTTTGTTTTATTATCCCGGACACGGCAATGGCAATGGATGGAGGTGGACTCGCAGGCGGAGATGGACTCGGATTCGGGTTCGGATTTGGAGTTTCGGAGTTGGAGTCGCGCGTCCTTCTTTGTTGCCATTTGCTCAATATTTTATGCAAAGCAGGCCAGTCCTTCGGCGGCAATGATTTACAGGCAAAAGAAGGTAGCAGGCTAGCTGGTTAGATGGTTAGCTGGTTAGTACGTTAGCCCTCCCCAAAGCGACCTACTTTGATTTCGTGTTGGCCGTGTTTAGAGTTCATATTTGTGCGTTGTCGATTTTTGTGTAATGCCTTTCATCGTCCTGTGTTTGTTTTTCGCCTTTTGTTTGCCTTTTGTTGGCTCCGATTTGGCCAGGACCCGAGGGCCCCCGCTCTCGAATCGAATTGCTGCCCATAATTCAATTTTAGTTTTAATTTCCGCTCTTGGGCGTAAATTGCATTTGCATACTAATACATCGGTGGGTGGATTTTTGGGGTTGGCCTGTATCTGTGTGTGTGTCTGTCTGTGTGTGTGTGGCACGGACTCAAATTCGGAAAATCAAATACGCAGGCCAAATCCGCACATAGACCGCATTTCGATCCGATTCGGCGAGACAACGACGATGTCGATGCTGCTGCTCCTTTTGGCCGGGCAGCTCCTGCTACTGCCCCTCGTCGCCGGCGGCTCCTGTCGGGAGGCGCAGCTCTGCTGCAATGGCCGCGACTCGTCCTGCGTCGTCCAGAAGGCCCCCATTAACGCAATCATCGAGGACCTCAGCGACAAGCCCTGCTACTGCGACCACGCCTGCCTCAAGCTCGGCGATTGCTGCGACGACTTCAAGGACCACTGCGGAGGTGAGTGCCATCTATTTGCCAGGGTAAACTATAGAAAATACATGAGTGTTTGCCAATACTTAATCCTGTGTAAACGGGAAAGGATATCTGATGACGAAAGTTAAGGACTGCGTACTTGATCTAAACTTATATTTATGTCGTTGGTTTTTGGCTGATTTTAGTGACATAAATCGAAGTACAATGAACTTTTGATTGCCCTTTCATCGCACTTAAGTTACAGTTAGAACATAACATTATTTTAATTTATTATTTATTAACTGTTTAATCATCAATTTTATAGAGTTGTCATTTTGCCAGAAAATTCTGTCGATAAGTTTATAAGAATTATATATTATATAATTCATTATGCCAATTGGTTGCATTTATTAAAACCTCTAGAAATATATGAAAAAATTTAAAAAATCGGACCATTCATTAAAAATTTACAAGCGAATAATGGGTATCTGATAGTCGAGCTGCTCTTGCTATTTATATGTTTATGATATTTCAAACTATTACTATACCTCACTACTTTGGGAAGTTAAATTATTTGAGTAAAAATGCATTTCTTAGTTTGAATGATTTGCAAAGTTTGCGGATGATTGAGCCATGTTTGGCTTGCACAAAATTTTGTTGCAAACTAATTTAGCAAATTGCAAATCTCGAATGAAATTGAACAGCGTAATTGCGATTGTAATGATGGGTGAATAGTATGGGATTTATTTTTTGGGAGTTCATTATCAAAGCCTAAACTTTAGTGATGGGCAAACCATAGTACATGTGTGTATTTCTAAGTCAGATTGAACGCGAAATGCCCGACATGAGTGCGGTTTCGGATGCATATGGAACTATGGAGGGTATATCCTGGCAGACAGACCGACAGACTTACGCACCACACACACTCGTACGCAACTAGGACTACTGTGGTCGTAAAAAGGCCAACTTAATGGCCATATCCCGGGCTAAGAGTCTGCATTCATGGCTCGTTGGGTCCGCATGGCCTGCGAGCGTGTGTGTACAGATACAATTTGTTCTTCTGCCCTTTTTTTGTGGAAAGTACAATAGCTAAAGGGCTTTAATTTTATTACATACAGCAAATAAAGTCAACGAACATGCGGCGGCCTTCCAAATTAAATAAGACGCAGACACGAGAGATAGGGACTTGGGCTGAAGTTGGAATTTTTCGTGCCAGCTGCGGCTACAAGTTGAAAGATGCCAAAAATAAAAATAAAAATAAAGACAAAAAGGCAGAAAGAAAATGCAAACGAAAATAAAAAGGCAAACTACGAGGAGCACTGTTTTGGTGTTTTTGGCAGTGGGTATGGAAACGGGCGGAGGTTCCCCAATTGGAATCCGGAGCTGGTTCCGCCGCAGAAGGCGCCACCGAAAGTTTACTTAATTCTGCATTAAATTTGATTTCATTTCCCGGCGCACTAGAGCTCGATCCCCATCCTTTCTCCAATTAAAAGTCTCCAACCAAGTCCGTCCATCTGGCAACCGGAAGTTGCCATAAACACGGATCCGTCGAGAATGGAGATGCGATGATGCTGGCCAGACAATGACACCCATTTGATGTGTCTGCCGACTGGCTGGTGGATTGGGATCGGGGATACCGGGATGGTAACCCACCTCCTGGAAAGGTGCGGCCAAGGCCCGCGAGAAACTCGAGCTGTCTGACAAATGAGTGGTAGTAAATGCCTGCCGAAAGCTAGAACACTTGTGCTCCGACAGGCTACACTTAGGAAAATCGGGCTACAAATTATCAAAGGAAAGGCCCAGTTAAAACTATTGAAAAGCTCTCAGCAAAGCTAAACTTATATATACATTTTTCTCTTATATTATTTTAAAAAACATGTAAATAAAAATATAAAAAGCCAGTATACATTTAAGAACATAATTCTTAATTTAAAAACTTTTTACTTCCAAAGGCAATTTACAAAAAAAATATAAATAAAACAAATTTGTTTTTTAAAATAAAAAAGTCTAAAAATTGAAAAAAAAACTAAATTTAGAAAAATAAAAAAAAGTAAGAAAGAAAAATTGTTTCTAAATTTAAGAACAATCGTTATAAAAATATTTTCTATGATCAAACCAAATTTACAATAAAAGGGCTTACTGACATATACGAAACTCTAAGTTTAGCAACTAGAATGTAACTAATAACGATTAATTGAAATTCATTTAGGCGAAATGCAGAATTATTCACATAACTGCTTGGCGAATGTGAACGTGAATAAACATTTTGCGGATTTAATCGGTATTTGAATAAATTCTCTTTAAACATCCCCGGACTCTTGAGCGCTCCTTCAGACTTTGTTTTTATTTTATGGTCGGTCTGCCCGGTTGGCTCGAGGATTAAAGTTGAACGTCTATAACTACCAATTAAGTTGGTAAATATATAGTCTTATAAACAGACAGACAGAGAAACGAGGCAACAAAGCAGACAGAAACGGAGGATGTGTCTGTACAAAGTAAGGAAAATGCGTATGAAGCGATAAATGTCAAGTTAAAAGGGAAAACAAGGCTCGAGGGGTCGTAAAGTTGCCGGGCAAAGGGTCCAAGGACCAAGGACTCCATCTCCAGATCCCCATCCCCATACTGAAAGGTCCTGGGATAAGGATCCATGGAGCATCCGCTGGCAGTTACATATGCTCCTCTCCGCCGGCGGCTCAATCAATCAAAGTCCTCTTTGTGTGGGAATAAATGAATGTAACTCTGGCAGATAACATTCACAGTGGCGCATATTGATTCGAAATATCCCGAATATCCATATCCCACAGCCCATTTCCCATCCATTAAAGCGTCGATGTGGTGGCATTGGCGAGCAACAAATGGTCAACAAAACTGTCGACCGGCCATTCATTAGAGTGGCTGGCATGGCCAACTCATCAAACTCCCATAATTCACGCTAATTAGTTCGACGAAAGGCAACAGGCGATGCGTTGGCGGGTCCTGCGTCCTGCGTCGAGGATATCCTGCCCTTCTCCGAGCCTCGCTTTTTTATTTCAGTATTTCGCCCGTAATTGATGACAACCATTTGAATGTGTCTGCCCGCCTCGGTTTGTGTGACCTTTTATCCCGAGGAGCACGGCCCATTTGGAGCCGCGGGGGTCCTCGTAAAACAGTTGTAAAAACCGAATGAGCACTGCAAATCAACAGTTTTGGCCCCTGGATTAAGTTATTATTTGTAGCGATTTGGGGAGCGGGATTTAAATATAATATACATATGCGTTACACTTGTCAATTAAATTATTATTAAATGACTGTAGTGAGACAATTGTATTTAAATAATATTATATTGTAGAAACATTCTTAATTTTCTTTTGAAATTTCATATTTTTATACCAGTTACTTAAAGATTTAAAAGGAAAGAAAAACTATGAGCAAATAATGGAATGCAAGCAGTGCAAGCAGTTTACTTTTACGATATCTTCATCTCCCTCGCACTCCTTTTAGATAAGTAATGGGTATCTGATAGTCTTGCTTTAAGCTGGTAATTATAAGCGATAACCATTGAAATACTTTACAACCTTTGTTTGCACAAATATTTAACATTTCTACGAATGCAGCCCTTAAAGGCCTCTGAAGTTCTCTGCTCCATTCTCTATCCACCACTTTATCCCCTTCCTTGTGGCAAAAGGAAACCAGTTGAAAGCGTGAGCCTCGGCCAAATGAAACACATTTGCGTCAGGACTTATCAAATCAAATAAATCAGTTGGAGAATAAAAGGCAGTGGGAGCGCACAAAGGATGCCGCAATCTTCGAGGTATTTTCGTTCTTCCGCCAGGAGAGACACAGAAACTGGGGTTAGAATGTTTTCATATTGGGCCACTGAGTTGTTTGGTCGGTGGCGGATTAGGGAGATCATCGCTTGAGCGATGACAGCGATCAAAACTTTCGACAAGCCCATCGGGCGCTTAAAATTGCTGGCTAAAATTGACAGCCAGCGGGCCGTAATGAATGAAATGGCTTTCAAAAACGGATTTAGGTATTAATTATAATCAAACTGTCGGCACTCATGCGGCGGAGCTGACGACGTGCAAACAATGGAGGGTCTGTAGGTCGGTTTCTATCCCCATCCCAGGCGGGACTTCGGGTCGGGACAGCTTGTGTGCGGGCTTAGTGATAATATTGTAATTATGTATAATTGAAATGTTCCCAAATGGCCACCCAACACACACGCGATGGCCCCACTAAATAACTAAATACTTACCCAAGTCTTTTGGGCCCGACGAACTTTGAGCGGCTTATTAATTTCATTTAGCGTCGATTAATCGCCCTCGATTCTCGGCCCATCAATTTATGGGCCATGTCAGTCAGCCGAAGTGCGTCGTTTGGGTTAATTGCCATTATAGACTCGTTTTTGCATGTTATTCTCGTGGTTAACAATCGCTTTGACATGCAGTTAACACATATTTCGAATCTCAGGGGACATGTTTTTGGGCGCCATTGTCTGCTTTTATTGCTAAACTTTAAACACTTGGCGTAAATTCATTTTGTGTAGTCCTTGGTTATTCAGATTAATTTTAATATCAACGAAGGACTGTGAAAGATTATGCATCTCGAATTTAAATATTCTCTTTTAACACTTCAGCAACTTAAATTAAAAATCAAAAAAATTTCGCTCAAAAAATAATTAAATTTTAATTAAATTTAAATTATTTGGTATTATAAAAGTATTTTTAAGTATATATATGTAAACTTTGTTTTACTTTAATTGGGTACAATTCAGATAGATTTTTTTGTGATGATTCAATGATTTTTCTATTGTTTTTGTAATTTGTCGTTCATTTTCACTAATCCTAGATAGTATCAATAATATCTATAGTTACAACATCAATAGCCAACATGATCGATTTTTGTAACAACCCAAATATTTCCCATCTTCAAGAAACGTATTTAATGTTTTTCTTACATACTTCACAAAATTTCTCAAAAATCAGCAATGTGAGAAATGGTAATACGACTTAATGTTTAGTCATCTTTAGTTCCTGGACGAGCATTCAATTTCGAGATATCTGCTCCTCCGGCCAAAGGCCATCTCCCATAACTAATAACCCGAAACTATTGCGACAGTAATAGAGCGGTGACGGAGCACTAGTGACTTCGATGGAGGACTGGCCCCGGGGGATTCCACTAGCAGCTTCCCAGCTACCCAACATCCCAATCCTGCCATGACTGGCCCCTTTTTTTTTGTTACCCATGCCGTCGGGTCGCTTACTCACCTTTTGCGTCTGTGTCAATGTTGATTTTTTGCTACTTGCGCTGCCGTCGTTGCCAACGACAGCAAAGTCAAACCCAATTTAACAAAAAATCAACGTGAATGTAAATTGAAACTCGGGCTGACTGCTCCACATTCAGTGCGCAGAGGGGGCGAGTGGAAAGGGGGAAGGATATGGGACGGCAGGACACGACACTTAAGCCGGCGAACTGCATCACTTCTGGTCCGATCCTTGGCCGCCCTTTCGACCCCTTCGACCCCCTCACGCACTCCCAATCTGAGTGAGTGTGCGTTAAAAAGCAATTTCTTGGCTCGTGTGAGAGGATGATGGTGGGGCGATGGTGCATTATTGCCACCATCTACCATCCCACCCACATCCCCACCCACATCCACGTCCAGTGGCACTTGCACAACCACTTCTCCACTCCTTTTTTGGCATAATAAATGATGTCAAATTAATTAAATCGGCGACAGTCGCTGACTGCAAAGGAAGTTGCATGTTTGTTTGATGGGCAACGATGGCATCCGAATGGATTGCCGCCGCGGAGCTGGAGCATCCTGTTCCCCATCCTCATCCTGTTTGCCGGTGATTCGAAAACAGCGACGACAGTGTCTCAATTGCACTTGAAATCGGATATGAGCGCGGCTCTGATTAAAAGCAAATTTTATATGGATTTAATTAAAGCGAAAGGCGAAAAGGTTATCCGGCACACACGATCTAAGCGGCTGTGGGCGGAGGTCCTCGATAAGCCGGGCCCCCGACCACTTGGCCCCAAAATGTATGCTACGCTTTTAGCTAGTTTCGCTGGCATATCGGCACTTTTTTCCAGATTTTTTAGCTGCGAGTTTGAACTTTAAATGCCAAATATTATAAAATTAAATATTGGTTTATAGTTTAAGTGAATGCTTTAGAATTCGGATACTTCCAGATTTATCATGGAATTCTATCGATTAGCTGCTGATGAACATGAACTTGAAGTTGATATGAAACGATGATCGATTTGATGTTATGTGTTATCAATTTTTTGCATAGTAAAAGCAAAGCTTTTAAATACCAAAAATTTACCATGCGCATATCGATTTGATCCCATCGCTTGTTTTATTAGCTAAACATGAATAAAAAAAAGTTAATACTTGATCTTTTCTAATAAATTAATAAAATAAATTTTAATATAAATTTAGAAAATCTTTTAAAAAACATAGAAGGGTATCAATGGTTCGTAACTTCCTTCTTATCCTGTTTCGCATTGTTTTGCTAGGCAGACGCTTAATTGGGAATTTTCCTTAGCAAATGCTTTGACTAATGAGTTTTTGAGCAAGTGGGCAAGACAAAGGAAATGGAAATGGAAGGGACTGGGACTGGGAGTGAGAGGGAGTGAGACAGAGAGAGTGAGAGTGAAGCGGAGATGGAAAAGTGGAGAGAAAGGGAAAAGCAATGACAATGGTAAGCAGGGATTGAGTTGGCCAAAAGGAAGGGCGAAATAAAAGTCGGCCGGCAAGTGCGCACACAACTACAAAAGCCAAGCACACATATGTCAGACACACACACAGACACACTCTTACGAATGACCTTGACTAACTCGAGTTGTTTTTGTGCCATTTCTGTTGTTGTTGCCCTCTTTTGAGCCAACATTGTTGCTGTAGTTGTACTTGTAATTAGTGCATGTTACATTTGAAAGGATATTAATTATTTTGATGGCGTGCAAGTCCTGGGTTTTACTCTTCCTCTTCCACTTCCTCTTTCTCCGCCCCGTTTGACATTTGGCCCCACATGCAGCATCCCCATTAACTGACCCACTTCTCATGTAAACCCCTTGAACCCCCCTTTCCACCACTGAATAACTAGTTTTGAGCATTATTTTCATTAGTTTCGTTTTTCTGGCTTCCCGCTCTCACTTATTTCGTTATTCGGCTATTTCGGCTCTATTTCCGTTTCCGCTTTGGCCCACTCTCGTTGGCACTGGGCCAGAAAGAATCCCGGGATCGGGATCCAAGGAGCCGGTCTCGAGAGCACGTCCTCCTGACACGGAACTGGGCCAAAGTTAATTAGGCAAAGCACCACAGTCACATGTGCCCGCCAAATCACTGACCAATATTGTATTTACGGTAGAGGAAGAAAGTAGAAAGACAGAAAGTAGAGGCCCCAAAACGAAGGCATTGATTTGGGGTCTTAAACGTTGCAGAGCTGGTTAGATATTGCGGATTTAATTTGTTATTGTACCCGTTACTCGTAAATTAAAGAGTATATTGTATTCATGTAATTTCAATTTTTTGCCATTTTTAGCAAAAATGCAAAAATTGGTGAAAATTTAAATTTTCCCAAAAGTGATGATAAAATATCAGTTTTTTGGCTGAAACAAAAGAAGTAATAGCCGAACTATGGAATGTCATACCTTGTTGAACTCGTAGCTCAATTCTGAATCGATTTGCGTTCAAATCTGGACATTTTAATTTTTTTGCCATTTTTAGCAAAAAAAAAGAGCATTTTTAACAAACGAAGTAGGTACTTTGCTTCACTTTGTCCCATATTTTTAAATCAACTTTAATTGATTAATTCAAAAATAGTATTAAAATATCTGGATATGTAATCACTCACATCACAATGATATTGCAATTACCACATTGTTGTCAGATCAGAGAAAAGGGCTTTTAATTTTTCAACGGATCTTCAATCAGCGGATAAATGTGTTTTATTGTGTGTTCTTACGGGAAACGCGCTGCGCCAAACAATCAGGCAGCCAGCCACTCTAGCTAATGGCCTTTTTCTGTTCCAGATCCTGTTTCAGCTCCTCTGATTCGGATCCTGCGCCACTCGCGAGTGTTACTTATTTGCATCGCACTTGTCATAACATGCACAACCTACAAAATTAAAAATCCACACCGCAATGGCGAACGCAAACAGAGCGGGATGAGTATTGAGTATATGAGTGCATGAGTACGAGTGCGGTTGAGTGGCGGAGCGAGATAACGATAGCGAGTGCGAGTGTGAGTGCCAGCAAAAGCACACGAATAATTGTTACTCAATCGCAATTGGGCAAACAATATGGCGCCTGCCAGCGGAAATGCCACGTTTCATTTGCACTCCCCGAACAATTGGGCAAACATTCCGTATTCGATTCGAAATGATTCCATCCCATTCAATTCAATTCCATTCGATTCGATTCGAGGCGAATAGAGCTGCCATTTGGCCATGGACACAGGTGAAAGAAAGCGCACTCAGAGAGCTATTAATTATAAGCAAGTGCTAAGAGGGAAATATTTCAATGCTGTTACAAAAATATGTCATTTTCCTTAATTGGAACCGAAATACACCATTTCAGAAGTCGGAAATTACGGAATACATTTAAATGGCTAACAAAAATGATTGAAAATGAGAGTTATGCTTTAAAACAGAGCAATAAGTACCAAACATATTTTATGTAAATGAACCCACATAAAATTTAATTATTTTGCTGAGCGAGATTATCGATATTTGGACCATCGATAGTACCGATAGTGCCATCGATCGTTTTAGCAACCCTACATTTTACCTGGATTTCTGGGATGTCTCCTTCTGTCCGTCTGAATAACTATATAACCATTCAAAGTAGTTTTTCTTGCACTTTCCCCGCCCCAAAGCCATTCTAATGAGATGCAAGTGGCATTGGGTCGCACTTCTTAGCCTTGGCTGCCATCAGCTCTGTCATCGGCACGTTTGAGTGCACAGACTCTCGCCGTCTCTTTCCGGCCAGCCTAGCTCCGTCTCTTTCTGCGGCCGTGTCTTTGCCCTCTTGCACTGATTCCTGTTGTTCGAGACCAACGATGCGTGGCTGCAGTGATAAAAATAACCGAAAAGTGTCGAGGGGAAAGCGGAGAAAGTGGAGAAAAGGATGCATCCTGTGCAGGATGGGCTTTCAGTTTTTTTTTCAGCTAGTGAATCGGGGCTCCTCGGTGTGGAGTCTCCTGATTAGGAATGTTGCAGCCAACAACTGTGCAGATCTCATTAGGCGGAACACTCGTGTATTTGGAGACGCAATCGTCTGGATGAATAATTGAAGTGCCTATTCCACACCAGCTACCCGGCAACATCCGACATACGACTGCTTTTCGATGGATAGCAATAAAGTTGCCGACTCGACGAAGTCGCATTAATCATTCGCATGTGTGGCACACTTTCTGCGGCAAGCGGGCAAACAAACTCGCACACGAGCCGGCAAATTGGGATGCGGCATTAAATTAATTGAAAACATGCTCGGATTATGTTTGCCCAACCTGCGAACAGCGGCTCGGCTCAGCCGATGATGGATGGAGAGATGGGTAGATGCTGAGATGGGGAGTTGGGAATCCAGCAGGCGAAATAAATGGTGGCAGTCTGTGGGAAAGTGGCAAGGTGGCAAGGTGGCAAGACAAGCACAAGTACCAGGACGAGATCAAACGAGTCATTGTTGCCGACTGTCAACAGAAAGTTCATAAGGTTATCCTTGTTTGACTTGACCTGTGCTCGAAAGTCAGCCTCTTTCCAAAGAACATTATCTTGGCTTTTAATTCCTTAAATCGTTTTCATCTGCTTAATAATACATATTAAATATTTGCTAGCACGAACCCTGCAGACAGAAAAAATATGCACAAAAGATCAGATTGATATGTGCAGGTTAATTTAATATTTCTTAAGATCAAGTTAGCTTATCATTTTGATATGAATAAAGATATCTTATTTTACTGTATTTGTTCAAAATATACAAAATGTGGCATTTTAAAACAGTGTTTTTATAACTTTTATAAAATGATAAAATATCAATTTGATATGTTTGAACCGTAAATTTGACATTTATCATATAATATCAAAAAAATGTATATGAGATAAGGTAGAAATGACCCTATTTCATATCGAATTCTCTTGCTGTGTAGTTCTTGCCTACTCTAAGCCCCTTCCAAAAGCGAAAGGGATTATCTCATGTGACACTTCCTGCAAATTTTCAATTTGTAAGTTGAAAGTTGTAATGTTGCCCCAACTTTATCTTGCTGTTTGGCCTGAACCAGCAGCATGACTCGTTAATGGACGGCGGCTATAAATAAGCAATTTCCCAGGATGCCAGGATGCCGGGATGCCGGGAGGGAAAAGGTCAACTCGGAAAAGTCTTAGCTGATTAATCGGGAGGAGCATCTAAGGCGATATAAAGCTAATTCAGCAAAGTGACTGCCCAAAGTGAAAGGTTCGCAATTAGAGGCAGAGTGTCCCGTGTTTCGTGTCCCCAAAGCCCTTTTGGCAATGAATCGGAATAAATTGTTGGAAGGGACACCCGCCATGTGATCCGATCGGCCATCTGCCATCTGCGTCGATTCTCGCACTTTTAATGGCCAATCCCGCCGATGAGTTGTGGAAAATCACGGGGAATACGTGTATGGATGGGTATGTTTGGGTATGGGAATATTGAAATGAGGCGGTGCCTTCGGGGAAAAAAAAATATGCCCAGTCAGCCATCTGATGGTCTGATGGGCCAACTGGCTAGCAAATTTTCACCAGCTGCGTGACGTGGCTGGCCAAGATGACCCTCCGCCCTGAAGACACAGACATCCCCTGCCAGCATTTTCCATATATTAAAAACATCAAAATGCAAAATAACGTTAAGCGAGGAGACACAGAAAGTGGGGCCCGAGAACGAACCAAACTACCGATTAAGAAGTGAGGAAAAGACGACTAGGGGTTCCCCTTCAAATTTGTATAATGAAAACTATATAGAATAAATAATGATATAATAATATCATTGTCAAGTTTTGCGGTACCAGTTTCTTATATACAATTTAAATATTTTTAAATTGTAACTTTATAAATGTTTAAAGAACTATTCCAGGAGATCAAAGGAAAATTTTTATTAGGGTAGGCTTTCTGAAAAGTTGAAGTTTAGGAAAATTGAATCTTGGTCAGCCTTTGAAGAATATTCAATGCTAAAATCCTCTTGACCACAAAAAGTTGTTTGGGGCCACCGAAAATCTGACCAAATGCCGAAGAAATGGCGACAGCAAAAAATGAATGACCTTTTGGGGCGACTCGTACATATTTCCAATTAGCATATACATAATTCCAACTTTTGGGGCCTTCAAGGCGAACCAACCGCATGGCCCAGTCGATGGACATCGCGGGGAGGGGAAATATGTGTGCGAATGGCTTCCTACATATTTATTGTGTGTTTACATAGCAACAAAAAGGAATAAACACCCGATATCCTCGCTTATGTATGTAGGCATACACACACACACACACGCACCCGCTTTCAATACTTTTCACCCATCCTTTCCCACAGTGCCATTCTTGCATCTGCAACGGCATTTTTATGCAAAACAACTGTTTGCTGTCAGCAGCACAGCGGGCGTCGTCAGCAGCTGAAGGGGGGTGAAGAGGGTCGAGGGGGGTTGAGGGGGTGGCTGCGGGCCAACAACTGAATTGGCCAACGTCGACAACAATGCCAACTTTTTACCAGCCCCGCACTCTTTAAAGTGACCAACTTAAAGTCCAGGACTTCTTTGATAGAAAAGAATGGGAAATTCATAAGGATTTTTCATTGGATTGGTGAGTCTACACACAGAAAAAAACACAACGGGATAGAATCGATATTTCACAAATCGTTCTTACCATGCAATACTGGTAAAATTGATATAAAATAATATAATTTTTAGGATTTTTTTCTTTGAAAAAGAGAGCAATAAGCTAAGTAAGCTTAGTATAGTTGTTTACACTTCGAGCATATCGAATTGAGATGACGCATATGAAGTCAAAATTGATAAAATCAAATTCACCATCGTTTCAAGTTTTTTTGTGCGTAGGTATATTTTAATAATAATAAAGTGTCTAATGAATAAATTTAAAAACATCCTTCTACAATTTTGTAACATTGTAGAAAACAATTCAAAATATTTATACTTTCGAATAATTGCCAAAGTCAGCCATCAATGTTTCCTTTTGATAATTTGCCCATTCGAAAGCGATTTTTACAACGTAAAGCTGGCTTTCAGCTGTCATTTACATGCACAATCGAAGGATTTGCAAATATTTCATTTGGATATTTCATTTGCTCGAATTTCGAATGGGAAGGGTGAAATACGAGTCTGACCAGTGCCACATCATTGTAATTAATTTCCCAATGTTGCCCTTTAACTTTAATTTGGCTTATTTGTTTGTCGGGCTTAGCTTTCCACCCCCTGCCACCCCTTTGCACGCCCCTGATTATCTGTTTGTCTGTCCATTCCGTGTTTGTCCGCCTGTGCAGTTTGCAGTTTGCAGTTTGCCGTTCGTCAAATGCAAATATTATCGCATGTCGCATGAATGGACATTTGCATAATGTGCAATGCTTAGTTTAGTCAACATTCGAATTAAGTTATACGGATTATCATTATTGTGTATTATTGTTTGCACTCGACCTCCTGCTCTTTCCCCGCCACTTTGTGCAAAATACCTCATTAAATGCTGCAGTTGGTCGGTCGGATGGATTACCTAATGCCGAAATGTCACTCAATATTAAATCTCCTCTGGGAAACAATGAGTTGCACCTGCACCACCTTCGGGCATCTCATTAGGTCGTATTTTTCAAAGAATTAAATCTTCCATTGATTTGCCATGAAATCGAGACATCAAACTGCTGACTTTCCGCATCCGGAGGAAAGCAATCCATTCTCAGTGAATAGTTTCGAGTTACCGGTGGATATCCGGTTCGCTCCCCAGCGCCTTTGGGCCTCCTAATGCGCCTAAGCCTCCATAATTGGCTCAAATGTAAGCCAACTCAGGCACAAGGCACTTTCGGGCGAGTTCCTCGGCCCATTAATAGCGGAAGTGGAGTGAAGTGGAGTGGGGGCTGTGCATTAAAGAGCTTATGCTAACAATTAAATTATTTTAAGCGCTGCAAAGCAGGGCACAAACACAAAGCGCATACGAACATATAAAAACATAAAAACACGCTGTGCTCGTTTCGTTTCCTTTCGAATAATGCGCATACGCAGCGTTGTGCGGCGTCAAAGGCAAATGGCTCAAGTGGTGGGCGTTTGACGGCGGGGGCTTAGTCGTTTGGGTTCATGGCCAGAGCAAATGTTGTTCCAACCCTCGTGTGTTTGAGTCTAATCAATTTGCTTGGAGTTTTCCCCGACATTTCTCTTTTTCATGTGTGTGCTCTCGTCTCGCAAAAGTATGCTACAGTTTGTGACACAGCCGAAGGACGAAGAACGGAGAACACCTTCTGACATTTATCGCGGCCCCATCGCTTTTCTTACCCCGGTGAGAACCACACGGTCTTAAGCTGATTGTCAGCGTTAATGATAAAAGTTTTAGCGCTTTAAACTGGGGATGAGGCGGCAGCAATCTTCATCTTCATTGTCGCAGGCACACGGATACGCAGAGACCTCGCACTTTGTTACCAATTAATTGTTTACCCTTGTCAGTCAGTCGTCACTTGTCCCCCTTGCCCCTCTTGATTTTCACCGACTTTCTCCGACTTTCCTTTCCCTTCGACCCACGTCACAATCCTCGTCGTGTGGGCGGGAAAATCGTATTTGTTTCGATGCTTCTCGCACTCTGTTTTCATTCGGTTTTGTAATGGTCATAAATGACTCGTCCTCGTATCGGAAAATCCAGCCACAAGGCCATCCATCACCAGATCAGAATTGAGACATCAGCTTATGCTGAGAGATTTGCTAAAAGTCCCTGGCCGGGGGATGCTGGATGCCTGGGATGCGGTTGCAGATGGATGGCAGCAAAGTGGGCAGCCTCAAGGAGTGCCAGTGCCCCCGAAATGGAATGACCTGCGTGTGGAGTCACATTTATCTCGAAGCGATGGTAATCAATTTAATTTCTTAGTCATTTGTCAAATAATATTGTCAGTCTTTCGGTAAAATACATATTTTTATAACCGTTACGTAACTCGTTGGGTCTTTAAAGTCTTTAAAGATTTTGGAAAAGTTTAAGTGCAATGCAGTTGTGTTTATAAATACCTATAAAAATGTAGAAGACATCTTTTTAAATTGGACCATTTAATAAAAAGTTATGGGCAAATAAAGGAATTCAACATTCAAGCAGTGCAAGCAGTCGCTTAGCTGCATTCATAACTCCATCTCCTTCACACTACTCAACTGTACCCTTCTCTCTTTTTTTTGCCTTAAAAATAATAACATTATTTATTGTAGGGTAAGAATACCTTTAAGTAATTTTATTAAATTTTATAAATAGAATTCTTCGAACTGAACTGTAACTACGGTTTGCTAATCCCGTTTGAAAACCGAGCTTCCGTCCCTTGGCCACACTTAGCCATACTTTTCACTCATTAGTTTTCTTGGGCGGACTCATTTCGAGGGCCGCCTGCTTATGATGTCCACTTCTCATTTCCTCCTGGTTTCGGATCTGTTTCTGGTTTCAATTTCAATTAGTGCCCGCATGGCCAGGCCGAAGTCCAGAGTCCAAAGTCCGAAAGCTGAAAGCTGAAGCCCGAAAGTCCAAAATCTGCTGAATGGCATCGAGACGGCCACAAAGCTGCCAGCAATTGCGATAAACATCTGCACACATCCTGGGGCATCCTGCACCGTCTTGGTATCCGTACCCGTAGTTGTAGCTATAGATGTATCTGTATCTGTAGCTGTTTCTGCATTTGTATCGCCAGCTGTAGCTACATTTGTATCTGTGGTTCTACAGCACTCTTCATTTGATTCCGTTTTGGTTTCGCTTTTGCGGTTTGTGGCCAAAACTTCCTTTTGCTTTTTTTTTGGTTTTCTTTTTTTTTTACCAGAATTTACGGTTTGGCGAAGGGCGCCAGTGAACATGTGTAAATTTGACAGTTAAATAAACGCCAGAGCCATCGCATCGCCATCGCAAGCCATTCCATATGTCTGTTATAAATTTGCGGTGGAAAGATTAAGCTGTTTGATCGCAAAATCAACAGCCACATAAAACGGATTAAAAATAAAATGCACTTTTTATTGCGCAACCGACAAACATCTCTATAATTTGTACACACAGCCATACGTATACGTACGTATTGGTCATGTGCCAGGATATCGGACAGGAATCGCACTCTGATTGCTTTCTGTGGTGTCCATTTAATGCTCCGCCCCGAAAAGGGATGTGGAAAGGCAGCTGCTGATTGCCGGACAGTGTGTCAGGCCGATAAGATATCGAAAGGGTCCCCGGGCCTGTCATTATCGAGGCGACTGACTGGCAGCCACAACTCTTCGACTCCCCCAGCTGGACTCCAATTGAAATTCCATTCGAAACACTGACAATTTGTGGTTGAAAACACCCAAATGGCCCGCTGCTGTAGATTGCTGTTAACACCCTTTATTGCCTGGGAATATATCAAATAATTATAAGTGTTATCTCTGTACTTTCAGTGTAATTATACCACAGAAATATCTGGGTTTTTAAAATAAATTTTGTAATGTAAAAAAAATATGTGTCTTAAAGTGTTCAGTGAAAAAATGATTCTTGTCTTTCTGTATGAATTCATATCGCTAAAAATACATTGTTGCATACTTTTAGACACCTATTTTGACATTTATTTACTTAAGGAGAACATCCTGGTTTATAAGAAAACTTAAATTTTAGGCTCTAGTCACAAAGGGTAAAAGTGATAATTTCAGCATATGAATTTTTAAATTTTGATATTTTAAATATATTTTTATTTATTTTTTATAGAGATTTTATATGTTATAAAAAAGTGATTTCAAAAAAACAGGTATTTTTATGGCCCCCTGGTGTATATTTATTAATCAGATTGATATTTACTTTTTTTCATGAATAGTGTAAAATCTTCAGTAATTCAGAGGAGCAAAATAATGAAACAATAATTTTCCATCATGAATACCATTTACATTTTTACGAAAAGAAATCCCCCGAGCAGTTGAAAATGGACCTAAAGCCCCCCAAAAGTATGCATTTCAAACCGATTTCCCCCAAACCAAAAGCCAACTCACCTCTCGCCACTTAATCCTTCTTAGTTGAGCAACTGGGAGATAACTAAGCCAAACAGTCGGACGGAAAGTTGAATGCATAAATCATGATACCCTCAACCGATTCCCCCGGATGTTATCATCTGCGCTTCTGTTATCATTATATACAAATTTACATAATTTGTGTTTATATTTTTGCCATCTGCACTGCCAGTTTTTCCGGACAAAACCGAAACGCAACGAATGGAGGATGGCAAGGGGGAGGAAAGGGGAAAAGCAGTTGATAAACATAATCAAAGCGCTCGAGAAAATAACAAGCAAGAATTTGATGCGAAAGTAAGGAACTCCATCCCTCCGTTTTCCCTCCTGCAAAACTTTCCGCCGAATTAAAAACCAAAACAAAACGAACCAAGAGGAGACACAGAAAGTTGGTGTAGTCAAAGTTGGGAGACATAAAACAAAGCCGGAGCTGCAAAAATATGTTTACTATTGCCGCCCCTCGGGCTGCTCAAAAACTGCAACCAGGGGAGCCCGAAAATACAAAAAAACAAGAGAGAACGCTAAAGTCGCTATGCCTCGACTATCAGATACCCATTACTCAGCGAGGGATATGCATGCAGCAAAGCGACTGCTTGCACTGCTTGAATTCCATTATTTGCTCCTAACTTTTTAATGAATGGTCGGATTTGAAGAATTTCTTCTATATTTTGATAGGTATTAATAAACACATCAAAATTACATTTTTTACTTTTAAAAAATATTTAAAGATGCGGGCGCCAGACACCTTTTAAAGTCGTTTAAGGGGCCCGACTTTTGCAAGAATACAGTATACCCTTCTAGACTACGAGTAACGGCTATAAAAAAAAAAGAAATGAAGAAAGGAATCAAGTCGAGAAAATGGGGGGAATTATAGAAAACTTTGGACGTTGCGTTGTCAATTTGATTGCATTTCAGCGGGTTGTTTGCAAGGGGTTTCTGGCTTGCGGGATGCAAATTAAAGGCGCACAGAAATGTCTAAGGCTAATGAAAAGTGCTTTTATATGTGGCCGGAAATTTGCGGGGAGGGGAGGGGACTAGAAGGGGAAGTGCCGCCTCAAAGCCTGATTTAGATGGAAACCTGGGGTCGGAGATTGGTTGGTTAATGGAATTAGCATTAGCACAGACTGTATTGCCAGGCAACGCTTGTAACATTTTATTCTAATCATCTCGTCGTACTCAACGGCATGCACTGTGGAAAGGAACTTGATGAATGGATTTAAATAATTTCAGTTTCTGTTTTAAATATTTATATTATTATTAAAGTTATTTTAGCTGTAGTTTGCAAAGGCAAAAGCACTCTCGGTTTTAGTTGAGTCTTTTTGCTGGCAAACCAAATTCAATTCGTAAGTGAAAATTATGAATTTATCAAAAGCTGAACACGGATGCGAAGTAATGCCACACAACTATACTATACTTATGCTCGCATGCTGAAAAGGGACACAGAAAATCGTAATCCAAAGGCAACGAAAAATCCGCATAATAATGGAGATCCGCTTGTATCCTCCGCCAGTGGAATCTGTTGCCAGGATGTATCCACCTCCTCCTAAGCCTCGGTTTGTCACTGCCGGAATGTATGAGCACAGAGGAGGGGAAGATAAAGATGAAGAAGGCGAAGGAGGCAACCTCATGAATATTATTACGCATACGCCCCGTGCGCCGTTACGTATGCAGAGGATTTGCAGCGAATTGAATGCGGATTCCGGATTCCAGATTCAAGCTACCACTCTAATACAAACCTACAAAGCACCCCATAAATGGCAACTATTTAACTAACTTGAACTTGCAAATTGAGGCTAAAGTCTGGGGCCAAGAAAAAAGCCGAAAACTTTTCACTGCCCATTGCCAAAACAAGTGTCAAGTGGTCAGACAGACAGACAAACAGACAGACAGCCGGAAAGGCGAAGGAATGGAGCGAGATGGCTGGCGATGAGAGGGAAAATGAAACTATAAACTGTTTTTGAAAGAGCTTCATCAAAATTTATGTGTTCGCCGTCGGAGAGGAGACAAAGTTGAAATGAAATTTGTGCCGGAGAACAGAAACAGGCATCCACAGAAATACAGGCAGTCATCCAGACAGACTCAAACAGAGGAGCAGACTGCATTGAAGGACAAGGTGTTGACGGCTCTTTTCCGCCCACTTGTCCTTCGGCCCGCTCAGCAGCCCCCACCCATCATCGGGCGAATTTCATAGAGATATATTTACAATAAAGTGGCCGGAAGTCGCAATCGGGATTAGGGATGGAGAACGGAGTACGGAGACGTGCAACGCACAAACTGGCTTATTTATGGCGCTCATCTCAATTGGCCACTCGTGGGGGAATGCATCCGCATCCGCATCCGCATCCCAGATCCTGTCACTAGTAAACAGAAGAAATATTTGAGTAGCTCTTCTCAAGCTGCAGATTGGTGATTTATGCACTGCTTTCTCTTCCCACATAAAAATTGGATCACTTCAGAGGTGATGTAAATTCTTTACCATGGATAGATAAAGCCGCTTAGTGCTTGTAAACTAGAGTCAAATTTAAATAGGAAAAGGAAAAAAAATGTTACTACAAAAACATTGGGCTCGTCCGGGAGTTGAACCCGGGACCTCTCGCACCCGAAGCGAGAATCATACCCCTAGACCAACGAGCCGCTTGAAATATCCCTTACCAGATTGTCCTCAAAAATATCGAGAATAATAATTGTGATTAGACTAAACAAATTAATTTTAAGTACTATCCTGTTTAAGCAAGTAAATCTAAATTTGAAATAATTTGCAATGGTATCTATTCTCGTTTTGACTTTAACTTTTAAACTTATATTCATCTTTAAAATGCTTTAAAAACCAATTACCCAAATGTTCATTTGTTGTGTTCTCCTTATTGCTTAACATAAAAAGCCAACAGGAACTCAGTGGGAACTAATAGTGCTGAGATTCCGGCACTCTGATGGGGGTTAATTACCCCACCTTCCGTTCACCTAATGAACTTTGTGGCATTCCAGATCTTCAGATCCGATTCCCAGCGTGCCTGTGCTTAAAGCGACTTTATGTTTATATTCGCTTGAATTCGGCGCTTACTGCTGCAATTCAAGTGCCAGTCGAATGCGGATTGGGGGCTTTTCGGGGAAGGGGGACAAATGCGCCCAAGGTAGTTGACAATGCTCTTTCTTCACCCTTTATTTCGGCATTCCCAGTCCACAGCCTCCTGGCCCACTTCCACTTCCACCTCCACTTCCGTTCTGCATCCGTTTCCGCTGCTTTAGAAGCAAACGCTGCTCGTCTTCGTCGGTCTGAGAGGGTGGGAAAATGGAATGAGGTATGATACCACCCAAGAACCCCCCTTTGCAACCCAGAGAGTGCCATAATCATCGCTCTGCCTGCGGCAGTTTATTGTGTCGCCTCGCACTGACTTTTTATGATTATTGCGTCAATGTCTCATTCGGGGAGCTCCATCTTCTCATCCTTATTTTCATCCTTATTTCAATCCTCCAACCCACACCCCACTCTCATTTCCTCCGCAGTCGCACCTCAGTGCCGAGTTTTGCCCTGTAGTTTTATGTGCTTATGTTTTTGGACGTGTCTGCTTGTGGGTTTATACCTTGTTCCTTGTTTTCCTTGTAGTGCCAAGTGAAGGGGGAAGAGCTGCCCCTCGTTTATTTGATCCCAGCAGTGTGCTGTGCATATATTTTAAATCTCGCCCTCAATCGCGCTTAATTGTCGATGCAACCTGCAAACATGTTGAATTCCTGAAATTCAAAAATATTTAAGAGCTCGCTCAAGAACCAAAACCTCTATCAAATAAAAATATGAAAGTCTCTCTCTCTCTAGCGGATTCAAATAGAATGAGAAAAATAACGAAAAGGCTTAACAACAACATTTTCACAAGCATACAAAAAATGTCGAACATTTAAATTGAATTTCCGCTTAAGCCAAAAAGTCAATATCGGAATAAAAGAAGGACCAGAAAAAAAGGAGAAAAGCGGCCAGAGAGAAATGCCGAAAAAAACATGTTCCAAATGCGGCGAACATTTTGCAAATATTCTTCGCCGGAACAACTGTCGAATGTGGCTCGAAAATAAATAAACGATGCAAAACAAAAGGCAAATATAACATTTGAGTTCACGTCGGACAATGCGGAAAGCATTTAATTTAATCAAATTTGGCATGCGCTCAAATAAAATATGACAATGCGCGATGAAAGCAGAATCCCTGAGCAGGTCCTTTCGCATAAAGATTAGCAAGCTTGCAGCAAAAAAATGGCTGTCAAGCTATATCCGTCCGTCAATCTAGGTAAAATAATCCTCCATGTTTAAGCCCTAACTTTTTCTATGTACCATATATCCAGGGCCTATAGATATACTATATGCACATTTAAAAAGGGCGCCAGCTGCCCAACTTCCATGCACTTTAAGTCCTGGCAAAAAAGAAAAAATAGGTGAAAAAAATAATGAGAGTGACAGCGAGCTTTTTGTTGTCATTGTCTGCGGATTAATGATTATTAAAGATGGACATATTATAGAGTGCTTAATAAAGAAAAGCTTTAATTTTTTGAAACAATTTCATTTTAATACAAAAACAAGAAAAGAAGCTAGCTTCGGCCAGCCTAGTAGATCATTCCTATTAAATTACAAATTACAAAATGATTTTTTACGAAAAATAAAAAATAAATACATGTCAAGTTTAAATGCCAATCGATTGTAAAGTTAATAACAAGTTCAGAAAGGTAGGACAATCCATATTTGGATTGATATTACCATTGTTTTGGTTCAAAAACTGCTTTGTTTTCTTTTTGGAAAATTTGGGATTTTGTTCTTTGACAAAAATTGGAATTTTTTCTTTTGGTTTTTTTGGTGTAACTTGGCCAAAAATGGTCCTACACCAAAAATACATACTGTTTTGAACAGATAACAAAATTATCAATAAATCCATAACACTTTCCCTGTGATTTTGGAAAAATAAAATTTTTGCCAATTTTTAATTTTTTTTTATAAGGGGGTACCCTATGATTTTTTGCGAAAAATTGAAAACAAATAAAATGTCCAGGTTTAAATGCCAATCGATTGGAAATTTAATAACGAGTTTAGAAAGGTATGACAATCCATATTTGGATCAATATTTCCATTGTTACCGTCAAAAAACGCATTATTTTTTTGTGAAAAATTGGGATTTGGATTTTTAAAATCTTGGAATTTTAATTTTTTCCGTTTGTTTTTTTTTGCTGTATAACTAAGACAGACGGACGGACAGACGAAAATGGTAAAGCTGATAAAGAATATATATACTTTGTACTTTATACAATCTCATAGCCTTGAGTTTCATTCGGTCCTAGCTGCCTTTCTTGGTGAAACGTCTCAGAGAGTCCTCCGCATTGGCAAAGTTCGGTTTAAAATTTACAGCGCGTCAACGGGTAATTGTTACTTATTTACACTCGGCGACAAATCCACAGACATACGTATACATCCCAGGATATATAGGACATGCATGCGGGCAGACAAATGTACATTAAGGCGGTCGTCCTTCAATGCCACTCAGCCGGGTCAAAAGTGGAGTTAAGTGGGGGGAGCAAAAGAGGGGAAGGACATGCCAGTGCCAGGATTTGCAGTTGCCTTCGTCGAGGTGCTTTTGTATTTTATTTTATTTTTTTATCGATTACACAATGCATGCAGTTTACCATTTATCAGGTAGGTGTACGAATATATGTGTGTGTATGTGTGTGCGGGCCAACACGTTAGCTACCACAATTTATGCTGTAATCGAAAAAAAGGACATAAATGGCAGCGATAAATTGAGGTTAACGCGCCAAAGTCACGTTAGCGCCAGGAGAGCAAAGAAAGGCCACACGAAAGTCGAAATGGCCAACAGAACAGGAAAGAACAGAGCAGAACAGCACCTGCCGGTTTCGGTTTCGGTTTCTGTTTCCGTCTCTTTCTCCTCTGCCTAGCCCCTTCTCTTTCTCCCCTGCCTAGCCCCCTCTCTTTCCTTCGTTTCCACCGGTTTGAGTGTTTTTAAGTGAAATTATATTAAGTGTGCGGACGCTGAAATTTGCATGCGATATTCGTGTTGCCAGCCCAGCCGCTATCTACCCCCCTCTCTCCCCCTCTTTCTGGCCTGATTTCCCGATTTTCCCTTCGCCATTTTCCCCACCACCCATTTGCCATTTTTATTTCATTCCGCCGGCCCGGGAATTCGTGAAATTTACTTTTGCCAATTGGTTTGACTTCGCCCTGCGCACCCATAGTACTTATATATAATACATACGATTGTATGTAGTTTTCAATATTGTATTTTTATGCATGCATACATTTTGTGGGCAACTGTCCATCAACGAATTGACTTTTCACTGATCAATTCTGTACATTTTGCATATGTTACAGCCTTAGAGTTTCCGCCTCGCACTCGAACAATTTATGGGTACGTGGCATTGTACTTTGCCTGATTGTTTATTCCACTGCTGTTCTGCAATGTCAGCAGATAAGAGATTAAGGCATAGAGATCTCTATCTGTGTGCAAACACGCATATATTTATATCATCCAGTTTATCTTGAAACGATACTGGTCCAATTTAAAAAATTCCTTCTACATCTCGATAACTTTAAATCAAGTCAATAATAAAAAAAACCTATCCGAATTTATTTAATTACCAAATGACCGAAATGAAATATCCAATAGTATTACATTCTTTTCACCAGCCCAAAGATTAATTATTCGAACCAGCTAAAAGACAATTGGCAACGAGTTTTGAAGTATGTGCCTAATAAATTGCATTCAATAAACGCCGCCAACGACTCTGATAAATATGGCATCAGCATTCATTGATATGAATGAATATAATTAATTAATCAGTTTACCCCCGCTTGACGGGGCCAATTAATCACCGGAGTCTTTGGCACTGCAAACTTTCACGGATTAATCCTTTTGGCCCACTCACACTCATTTAGCCGTAATCCGTTAACCGCTCGAAACGAAACGAATCGCATCGAATCGAAACGAAACATTCGATGAATAATCGAGGTGAGTGCGAGCGCTCAAACAGATGCCTACTTTTGGGGGCGCACAATCCGCCATATTCGCTATAGGACAGGGTACCATATATGGTATGGTATATGTGCTCTGTTTGCTCGCCTGTCAGTCGCTGTTCGCCGACTTTTCATGCTGCTACTATTTGTGTTTGTACTGGTTTTGTGCAGCCCCTTCCATTCCTTCTCATGTGTGTGTGTGTGCTGGCGCATTATTGAGTCGATTTTGCGGTTTTTTGGCCAAAAGAAGCACTGCGAAATAAAATAAATAAGGGAAATGTGCAAAAAACAGACTTAAATATTTTATAGAGCCTGTGCCGCTTGTGCCGTGGAAAGTGGCAGCCTGGCAGGCAAAATCAGAAACAGAAACAGGAACGGTGGGAGAATTATAAACTTTAGTACATGGCGCCAAAAGTTTGTGGTTCGCCACTCTGAACACTGTGTGATTAATGGGCGTTACGGCTGAATGGAACCGAGTCGAGGAGTATTAATAACGGCGGCTTAAAGAAGCTATGTGGCTATGAAAAGGGTATTAATAATTGTATAAATTTTTGTAAAACCTTTTCATCACACTTAAAGTCAATTAGATTGGCCCTAAATCTAAATGAAATAACATAAAATGAAGTAAATAAATATTTGCTCTGTTTTATGACCTTAGTTAGATATTTACTAATTTCCCAACCGTAATCTTCTAAGTATACATTTTTTGTAAACATTTTTTATCACATTGAAACTCGATTAGATTAATCAAAATGTAATAACATAGAGTGAACTAAATAAATATTTCTAGATCACAAAATTAATTTAATTGGTGGAAAATTGATTTATCTTTTTTCATTTGACTCTATGATTTTTCGCATCTTAGTTGTCCGAATTTCCCATTTGTGGCAATCGAGTGTCCGTGCTTTTGTTTGGCCAACTGCAAATTACATTACTCGACCCCGAAGTTATGGGAGGATGTTGCTGATGGGTGGGTGGTACTCACACACACAATCACGATGCTCTGACACTGCAAATGTCATAAGTGTAATTGGGTTTTCCGAGCAGCAAACACCGGATGGAGGAGGCAATTGTATACGTATTATGTATTATGTTTAGGCTGATGCTCGTTAATTTTCACATAATACATACACCCCTATTTATGCGGAAGTTTGGGGAAGGAAGTCTTGGCTGCGGTTAGGCCTGCATTTGCAGCCATTACATTAATGCCACTTAATTGCTTCGCCTTGAACATCGATTACTCGCACGCACCTTAATCCCAACCGAAACCCGAAAACCCCCCAAAATCAACCAAAAACCGCTCGCCAAATCCACGCCACACCAAAACCACACCTCATCCGCTTTGACTTGGCTAATTGCGTTTCGGAGATTAATTGATTTATGACTGGCGATCCAGCGGCAAGTGGTCGAACATTTAATTGGCCTTAAATTCCTGAGGTCATACACGAAAAACTCCAGAAGCCCCCTTCCCTTGGATCCCAGATCCCGGATTCTCGAGTCTCGAATCTCGGATCTCGAGTGCCGAAACCCCCAAAGATGAATACAAAATCAAAGACGGGCAAATATGCCAGCTATGTCAGGACGACAAAAGGCAAAGGCAAATGTAAGGACACTCAATTAAAGGGCCCATTCATGAAAACTGGCACACTGGGCTTGGATTTGCGAAGGAGGTTTCTGGGGGAAGGGGGTTCGCCAACTGTGGCAAAGGATTATGAATTACTAATAGGCAAACTGCTGGAATTTTCGCACGCCCGACACCTTCAGCCGCTTTTTCCTCGGCGATGGGGATGTGTTGACGCTTCTGTAATTATGTCTTGTGCGCCAGGAAAATCCCCAAGCCACCTCTATATGTACATAAATCCCCCCATCCATCGGGCCGAGTTGTGCCAACTTTAAGTTAAAGCCAGCCGGCTGGGCGGGGAAAGTCGGCTAAAGTAATCACGGTTAAGTAGCGTTAAGCCCATCGATATTGAATATCAGGCGGGGCAAAGTTAGACGCTTTTTGATGGAGTTTCAACTATTGGCGTTTCTTTTTGGATTCAGCCAACGAGCCAAAGACGTGATTAAAAAAGTTTTCAGTAGTCTACATTAACAACGAACGTTTTTAAATAGCTCTAATGGCTTTCTGTCTTTTATTTTTGTACCTTTTCTGGAATTAAAGTTACCTTTAATGCTTTTAAGTGCACAAATCAGGGCGAGAAAAAAATATTAAACAGCGAGACAAAGAAGAACCAACGTGTGCCCAATGCAAGATGGGCGTGTGACTTAAATCATAGATTTCTTATCAGAAGTAGAATTTAAAGTCTGGAAGATACCGTTTCAAAGTTTGTTTACTCTCCTTTTAATAGTTTTCCTTTTGACCTTGTCACCGAAACTGGAGCCTTGCCAAAAGTATTCCATATTATCTTTCGGCGAGTGTGTAATCAGCCAATCAATCAATCCGGAGGCGTAATCATTGCCATCCTGGGCCAAAAGCAATTGACTACTCATTGTCAAGCGGCTTCCAGCGCCCGGCTCGTCCGCCCACTGCCACGCCCCCGCCATATCGGGCACATATTGAATGGCCAATCGATCTCTCTAGCCATCTTACCATCTTCGCTGTCGTCGTCTGCCAAATAGGCTTTCATTTATAAGCCAATTGTATTTCAATTGAATTTATTCCACTGTCTCTGTTCCTGTTTTCCTGGCTCTGCCCCCCAGCCACGCCCCCTTCGCATGGGTGTGCGTGTGTGGGTTTCGGATTTTTCGGGAGGGGCGGATGGGGGCGGCATAAATCAAACATGGCGTTAGCCGGAAGCGATGAATATACAAATTGTGCATTATTCCCGTCCGATTTCCGATTTCCGATCGTCAGATAGCCGAAAACGCCTGCCAATGGCCATTTCGCATTGAATTTGGCTTTAATCGCAGGTCCACGATGATGTGCCTCTGCATTTCCCCTGCTCGTCGCCGCAATGGGACAAACTTTTCGAAAGCAATTTTCAATGTGAACAGCTGAAAAACATCCGACGTGCATTGTCCATTTTGTTTACCTTCTTTTTTTGCACTGAAAAAAATAGAAAAAGAAAGTGAGATAATTATTTGTTAATATTAGAATATAAGATAGACATATAAATAAGATACATTAAGTATTTATTTTAAAACCATTGAAAACCATGTAAAATAATAAATTTAAATGTGTGGGAACCTTCACTCAGAAAATGAATCGCCCTGAATTTTAGAAAATCGCCTATGGATTTGCTTCACTGGCGATTTTTTTCTTTAAAATAAAAAAATTTTCTACTGGTAAAGAAAATTTTCTTCCAATTAATCAAAATTCATTAAATTCAAGAAATATTCCAGAAATATAGAAAAAAATCGCCAGTAAAGCAAATCCATAGGCGATTTTCTAAAATTTTTTTTTGAGTGTTGAAACACGGAAGGAAAAAAAACACTGTTAAGTCGGAACTTAAAATAAAATGAATTAAAACAACAAACAAATGACTAAATACAAAACTAATATAAAGAAGTAATTGAATGTGAAATAAAATTCGTGGTACTACCAATATGCCAAGGGCAACTTTTTGCAAGTGCATAAACTTGGTAAATGATCAGAAGCACCGCCTGGGGATGGGAATAAATTTCGAAATTTATTTCCAGTGCATCGCTCTGCGCCCAGTGTGTTGCAAGTTAAATATTTGTTGAAACGGTCTCTCAATAGTTTGCCTCCTCCTATGTCCACTATGTCCACTTTTGGCAGAGGGCTCAATTTAAGCTCGCCTCAGACGCTCTCACGTGAGGCAGGAAAATCAATCTTTGACAGGTTTTCCACCCTGTCTGGCCCTCCTGGGGACTTTGTCTCCGAATCTATTTATTCTATTTTTCCCTTCTTGCTGGCTGACCAGCGAAGGAGTTGCCGTCGTACGTATACGCAACGCAAGTTACGTATACGCAGTGTTGGTCCCAACAGCAAGTTGCTTCGAGCTTCAAGGGCAAAGACAGGTTTCGGGTGGCAATTTGTCAGCAGCAATGCAGTTGTGACGCTTCTTAAGGGTTTTTCGTTTTATATTTTTTTGTACTTTGTTTGTCTTAAAAGGGGAAAAGGCTTGTCCTTGTCCTGGTTCCGGTTTTTGTTCTCGCTCTTCGGCTGCTCAGCTGCTCAGTTTACATTTTTAAAATGCAATAAATCATTCACAGCTCTTTCACTTACTTAACGAACTTTCGCCAGAGTTGCCAAACTTTACGCTCGGCTGTGGGTTGCCCTGTTTTGCTTACGCTTCTCGGAGGTTTGGAGGTTTGATAAAACGCTTTTGCTCTCAGGGAAGGCGGATACGGATACGGATACGGAATACGGGGGCCAAAAGTTTGCTATTAACCTTTTCTCCAAAGCCTCGATTCGCTCCTTCGAGCGGCCATAAAACATGCCAAAAATAGCAATTGCCGGGCGAGCGTTTTAAATTTATTTTACGCACGTGAAAAGCCAGCCAAAATGGGGTTCGGTTTCTGGTTTCGCTTCAGCGGGGAGCCGAAAACCCAAAATTAGCATAAAGAGAACGGATCTTTCGCTGTGAATTATGGCAGCAATTGGGTAATTGATAGTCGGCACTGCGAGCTGGATTTGGACCATCACCTGTCGATAATTAATGATTTCGCTGGCGGCCAGCATATGTCATTAGTCAGCGGCAGAGATCCAAAGATCCGTTAGAGGTCATCGGTCCTGGATTCATCGGGAAGCATCTGAGCACCCGCCTTATGACGGCCAGCGATAACACACACAATTGGCAGCAGCTTAGCAAATAGTCCAAGCAAATAGAAAGCAAATAGAAAAATTCTCCCAGGCATTCGGGAATCGGGAGGAGAAAGCCCTGAACAATGGCTCGTATGTATGGACAGCACGTTGCCGGGTCCGAACCAGAAATAGAATCAACAAAGGCGCCAGAGATAGTGACGTGGCCAGGGGGGCGGATGAGGATGGGGATGAGGATGTCCAGGGGACGCAGGAAGTTGCTGCTCATTAAAGCGTTTCAAGATCTCCAGAACAGAACAAAATGGGCAGGACCAAGGAGCCAGGAGCCAGGAGTCTTAGGAGCACCTGCTGTGCCCGGTGGCACTGAAGCGTTTAAGTAGCTTCGTTTATTTCTTATTTATTTCGCCTTCTCGTCCAACTTTCCTCGATGGCTAATGTATCGGCGGAGAGCTTCGGCACTATGTATGTTCCATATTTCGGAGCTCTGCTAATCGCTTGATTTCCCACGATGACTGGGATATATGTACTGAGATATATTCCCCAAGCAGTTTTGGCTTAATTTTATTGGCCCAAACTTTAAACACACTTGGTGCAAACAAATTTATGGCTCCTTTTGGTTTCAATAAAGCTTAACATAATTGTTTATTTGCACAAAATAATTTATATCTAATCGTTTCGGATGGGAAACCATAATTTTTGATGTTTCTTAGATAATATCACAAAATCAAATTTAATTTAAATTTATATTTAATGATTTAATGATAATAAATCATAAGTCATTTGATCGATAAATTGTACTTAATTCACCCAGAGAAAACTTAATAAGAAGAGGATGATCAATTTGATATGCGTTTAAATTCTAAAAATCCCGGAGTTTTTTTTTGGTGTGTACTCACTCTCCTCAACGACATTTCAATCCGCATTTCGCTTGTCAGCATTCGTGCATTGACAGTTCATCTGTTGGTCGCTTTTCCTGCTTTCCCCGCTTTTCCGCAGCACTTTCCCTGCGTCATCTCTATTTATGCCCCAACTCCGACTCCGCTGGCCGTTCCGTATACGTATACATACGAGTGACAGTCGCAGGCGCAAAATGAAGGCAAGGACTCTCAGCTCGCTTTGTTTTGCTTCCAGTCGAAGGAACTTGCGTGGAGGAGAGGGTATCTGCACAGGAAAAAATGCACGAGTAATAATAAACTCTTTGAACCTTGAAATAAGATTCTAAGTTATCTCTAGTGATATTAACGATATCAATAAATACTATTATTTATTTACTTATTAACCTATTAGAATAAGGAATGTTAAGCATATTAAGTATCTACTTTATATGTGAATATTTTTTATCAGTATGAACAGCGGGAGTTGCTCATGTTGACTCGTTACTTGCTGCTCCTTAATGAGTCACATGCATGACGACAAAACAAAAAGACACAAAAATGAAGCGAAAACATGAGCAAAAAACCCAAAACCAGAGTCAAGCGCTTGGGAATTGCGAGTGGCGGTGGGAGAAAGCAGCGGAAGGGAATTCCAGACATTTGTCACACATGCTACGCATTCGCAGCTGCAGTCGTTGCAACACTGAGAAAAATTGGACAAATGCCGGCACAACAAAATTAAAACACGCCAGAATCAAATCGATATGCGCATGGTAAAACTCCGGTATTTATTCGACTAACATTTTTAAAAAGCAAAACTGGTAAAATTTAAATTAAATAATATTATTTTGACTTTGAAAAAATAGTATACAACATAATATCTTTCAGCTCGAAAATAAATCAGTATATTGCAGAAATTAAATATAAATAAATATATTATTATAAGTCTCGTTCTCTAACTGTATATTTTCTTTTGTTTAATAAAACAAAAACAATTTTTTTCTCTCCCTGCAATGTCGTTGGAAACATGGCGAACATTTGTGTCCAGCCAGAGCCGAGAAAAATTGCCTTGGTCCAATCCCATTTGTAGCCCCACACCACGTCATTTTTGGACTCCGGCGAGTTCGTCATTCAGTCGAGTTCAGTTCATTTGTCCGGGAGGATGGGGACGGGTAGGAGGAGCAGTTCGGTCTGGGGACATTGTCTAATAGATGACGGCACTTTGCTTAACAAGCAGCCGCATTAGTTTATTTACTGCCATCTCCCGCCAGTCGGTGTGGTATGTGCCCGGCATTTATATAAAGATATTTCGCCACTGCTCGTTGCGATGACACAAAATGCGTGTAAATTGTGTGATTATTGTAAGTGGACAATGTCCTGCTCGGAAGGAGACAGAGAGCGAGATCATCAGGCATTCATGGGGCGATGTTATGCGCTTAAAGCAGTCGTGGCTTTAATTTGTAAGTGCCATTTAAACCACACAGCCAAGGCCCCACACACACGCACCCACTAAATAATAACGTAAATAAATTTTAGAGCGAATCTGCTTTTCAAATCTCTGAGGCGCAATTGTTGGCAAAACATTAAATTCTCGTGCCGAGAACAATGGAGGAGTCACGCACAAGGACCCGAATGCCGAATGCCAGTATGCGATGTCGTTTAAATGGCCCAAACCCCGAGTTCGGGCCAATCAAAGGACAGCCAACTGTAACAAATAACCGCCAAGAGCACACAAAAGTGTGCTTTAAAAAACATATTTGGCCGGGCAAAAAAAAGTGCTCGTAATAAAATCGAACGGAAGTGGGGAATGCGAAAATGCCCTTTTGAGCAGAAACTGAAGGTCCCTCGATGGTTCATTAAAGCGATATAAGATTATATTTTGACACCTTAAAATATGCTTATTACATTTTTATATCTTTTGAAAATCAACTTTAGCTTGGGATATTTTTGCTGAAATAAAAAAGCAATTTAAAATAAAGGATTAGTTTTTTAGAAATAATAAATATAATAAATAATTTTCAAGAAATATTATTCATCATTGAAATATCATCTAAAGGCATACCAGAAAGGGCATCGTTCTTATGTGTGCCTGCCACCGGAATTGATTCGAGTGCGTATATCACATTTTTATGTAATAAGTGTCCCCGGAAAAGCGGAAAAGTGAAGGGCGGGCAGGAGGGGCCTCGGGAATACGGATAAAAACCAGCCCCGGGTCCTTCGGCAAGTGGCGTAAAAATGCTGAACCTTTCAAACGGCTGGCCGAAGGGACAGCGGTCGCATTTGCAACGCTTCACTGGTTTTTAATGATTTTTAATGACGCCCTTTCGACCCCGCCCCTTTTCCCATCAACCAACCACAAAATCCGGCTCCCAACAAAACTCAGCTGCGGCCTAAACTTTCGGCAAATCCAACAAAAAAATAAGATTATCCATCAAAAGCCGAGACAGTGAATACCCTAAGAGGGGTTTTGAGGGTAGAAAATGATATTGTGGTCAGGAAAATAAAAGAGCTTAGTCTTAGAAGTCCAAAAACCGTATAAATTAAAAACCAACAAGAGAGAACGCTATAGTCGGGTTGTTGTCCCGACTATCTAATACCCGTCACTCAGCTAAAGGGAGTGCGAACGCGGGTTGGTGTCCCGACTAATAATCGTAACTCAGCTAAAGGGAGTGCGAGGGAGATAGATATATAATTTTTGATTGCGTATAACTTTTTAACGAATGGTCCGATTTGAAAAATGTCTTCTACATTTCGATAGGTATAAATATACACAACAAAAATGCATTTATACTTCTCGGAAATCTTTAAAGATGTGGGCGCAGGACCCATTTTAAAATCGTTAGTAGGCGATTGTGGGCGTTAGAGGGGGCGTGGCGCTCGGCTAAAATAAACTTGCGCTGCGTAGGAAGCCAAAGAATATGTGTGGGAAATCTCAACCTTCTAGCTTTTGTAGTTTCCGAGATCTCAGCGTTCATACAGACAGACAGACGGACAGACAGACGGACAGACGGACAGACGGACAGACGGACAGACGGACAGACGGACATGGCTAGATCGACTCGGCTAGTGACCCTGATCAAGAATATATATACTTTATGGGGTCGGAAACGCTTCCTTCTAGCTGTTACATACTTTTGCACGAATCTAGTATACCCTTTTACTCTACGAGTAACGGGTATAAAAATATTTACAAGAACCCTGGATTTTTATACCTTTAATCTATGAACGCTAATATCCTGTTTAAGGGCAAGGACCCTGGAAAGTGAGCCACTGGACGAAAATCAAATTAATAAATACGTAATGAATGAGTATCCCCCAAGGAGATGGTGAACGACTTTATGCCTGAAAATCGATAAATAAGTCGTCAATCCATTTGACATGAACGGGCGAGACATAAATAAATAGCGAATAAAACCAAAGGCGTCGGAAGGAAAAAGTGTGACTAACTGAAAATTTATCTTAAGTTATTCTCATCGAGAACAAATCAATAATAATTTACTTTCCCAGGCATTATCCTGTTCAAGTCCCCGTAGAGCGGTCACTTAAAAGCAATCTCCGCCAATTTGTTTATGAAGCAAAAGTTTCCACCATCGCCACCCTCTTCCGCTCACTTTGTTGTTTGCGAAATATGAAAAGTTATTATCTTCATATTGAGGAAGGAAAATGGGGGAGCGGAACGTAATAAGCCAATGCATGAAAGACAACAATCGCCGAACTATTCAAATATATTTACGTACATGCTGTATACTTTATCTATATACAGACATACAAACATTCTCTGCCAGACTGAAAGTGACATTGCAGAAAGTTTTGGGGCCAGAAGTTGGTAGTTGGTAAATGCTAAATTGTAAGTGCCAAACGGTTCGGGAAACATGGAAATTTCTTCATTCGACATACAAAACAAAACCGTTAGCCGAATCTCAAGGCACTTTATTGGCGGTAACTGCAAAGTATCATCTCAGCAAGGAAAAGTTTTCGAAGTACGAACCTTAAATAATTCAAAGCTATTGGGAAAAAGCTGAGAATCTATAAGTAGACTAAAGTATACAAAAAATGTCATTATAATAAAGTAAGCATATCTATCTATATTATAATATCGAAGAATTCTGTCCCTTTAAGCTAAAAGTCAACCAAAGGCAAACACAACCTGGACTGGCTGAGTGTATTTAAAGCGGGGCTCAAAGAATATTGTGGGTGCTCGAAAAAGATTTTCCCACTTTGTTTTGCTGGCTGTCGCCAAACAAAGCAAAACAAGACAATAAACTGGCAAAAGCATAAGTTTTCAGCTTTGCCATAACACATAGGGGTAGCGGAGCAGAAAACTAAACGAGAGGGGCGAGTGTTGGCAGGGCGGACTACAAAGAGTCTGGCAAGCACTGAGATAAATCCACAAAAAATATAATATTACATTTTAATTGAAAATAGAAGTGACATAATTTAATGTATGGAATACTCTTTACTTTACAGAAATTACTAGGGCTCTGAATTTCATTATAA
This sequence comes from Drosophila takahashii, assembly GCF_030179915.1. NCBI lineage: Eukaryota > Metazoa > Arthropoda > Insecta > Diptera > Drosophilidae > Drosophila > Drosophila takahashii. The sequence continues at coordinate 18,580,992 of NC_091683.1, forward strand.
GGTGCCTAGAAGTAAATATACTATTTTAACACTGCATTTAGACACCTTTATAAATGATTTAAAACAAAGTTTTGTTTTCTATTATATTATTATATTTATATTATTTTATAGCTGCATACTTTTAGACACCATTACGCGTGATTTAGAAAATTTACAGCTTTCTACATATTTATGAGTACGATTATTTTTTCCACTGCAGCTCGATCTAGTTCCCATTTTTGTGATTCTCTTGCCGTACATTTTGCTCATTCAGTTGACTCGATTTTCCCTTTTTCGACTTTAAAGGGAGCGGATATTGAAGATTTCGGAGTGGCGAACGGAGAGCTGTGGAGCTGGAAGCTTTGCGGCTCGCCTAATTGAATTGGCCAGTGGAGCGGCTTATCAGCATCCCCGGCGGCAGACGACCATGTGAAAATTTAAGAGTATTGGCCGCCGTTAATGCTAATGGGAAAATCAATCAGCGATCGCAATTATGGGAAATCAAGCAAGCCGCTGCTCCTGGAATTCCATATTTGCCTACGCCAATGGCAAACTTTTTGTGCTGCGCAGGCCAAAAAACAAAAACTCCATTTGAATCCCGAAAAACAGCAAACAAATAAGCTGCAACTTTTGAGGGAGGTGGGAAATATGGGCAATAACATTAGTGAATTTTACACATGTTTGCCCTGGCCATTGTTTTCGTTCGTCTGTGCTTTTTTGCCTTTGCCCCCGGGAAATGAAGTCGCCGCATTTTAGATGCTAAAGTGGAAAGCTTTCGTTTTGACAGCCCGACTGGCTGACTGACTGGCAGTTGACTTTGCTTATTTGATGGGGAATTGCACTTTATTTGTATTTATTTGGCCCGGCGACATTTTTATTTTCGCCAGATAGATTTTTGCATCCATCTCTGTCAGGCGCGCTGACATTTGTCAAAGGCCCCCGTTCCAAAAGCCCCGCCAGCCATCGAGCATCCAGCCATCCAGCATTGACAAATGAAGCCGCATTCTGGCATGGAATTTGAAGAGTAACATTCAGATTCTGATTCTGATTCTGAATCCGAATCCAAAGCAGAGTCACAATGTCGCAGCAATGTCGAAGTTGCCGCCGTGCAACAAACAAACCGCAAAAACCCATCAAACCAAGGGAACCGCAGCTCGTAGAAGGCAAGTGGGTGCGGCGGTTACCAAAAGGGGGAGTGGCAAAAAGGCGTGGAAGTGCCAGTGGTGGTGCCAATTGGCAGGAGCAGGTGGCAGCACTGAGAAAAAAAACGAGTAAGTCCAGGAGATTAAAAAAGTCTCTTCTGACTTTCGGTATTTATAAAGATATCAATAATCACATTTATAAAGAGATAAATAATTCTGCTTATAAAAAGATACATATTTATATTTATAAAAAAAGAACTATTTATGTTTGTAAAGAGATAAATATTTATATTTATAAAGAGAAAAATATTTAAGTTTATAAAGAGATAAATATTAATTTTTATAAATAGATAAGTATAAAGAGTTAAAGTACTTTATATATTTAAAGTAATTATGAAATCACAGAAGATGGTTAAAAAATAGTCAAATCATAAGCATCGTTTCAGCACTATTTATCATAGACCCCATCTTAAAATCAATTGAAAACTGATTTTAGAGCAAGGTTTCTGTATTTTATATATATGTATTTCAAAAGATTAAGTTCTATAACACAGTGTATTTCACTGCATTCCTTTCGATACCCAAGACATTGTTCTATATCGGTTTGTTTTTCTCTGTACTTTGTGGCGCCGCTTTACCTGTTTCAAAAAGTAACTTCACTTCAGCAGTTTCAGCAGTCCTTTTTGGCAGAGTGAAAGCGAGTTCTTGTCGGGAGAAAGTGTGTGTGTGCGTGGGTGGGTGGGTGAAAGTGGGCGGGAGTGGGCGGCCGAGCGGGGTGTTAGTGCGAAGCGTGTGATTTGGCTCGCCACAAAACTGGCAGCGATTCATTTGGCAAATTGCACGAGATTCGCGATGTCTTCATTAGATGAGCGCCCAGAGTGGTTAAGTTTCAGATTGGGGGTTCCGACATTGATTGGTTATCGATTGCACAACTCATAACTACTGCTGCCGGCTAAGTTCAAATTTAGAGAGCTTAAGTAAGATTCAAAATGCAAGGAGTGCCAGAAACTGTGGGAAAATGGGGAAATCGCTTTGCGAAAACACTTCGATACGATTGCACCTTCAATATACAGAGGTCTCATATCATATTTTGTGCTAATACGATTATCTTTCTGTATTCTATAAATCCATAATCCTAATTTTCAACAAAAAATTTGGTATTTGGTAGAGAATATAAAAATAAATTAAATCTTTAAATATTAATTAGAGAATTTAGTAAAAGCTTCTGTCCATAAAAATATAAATTTTAATATTAAAACTTTTTATTTTAAAGAAAAACCAATATTGATTAATACCAATTCCCAATCTTTTTTGGCTTGCCTAAAATATTAATAATATTTTAACCAAATCTGACATCTGTTTTTTCTTTTTACTTTCAGGTAAGCTAAATAAAGCGGAGAAACTATGAAACTATGTTTGAAAAGAGCCCGAAAGCAGACGACCACCTCTGGGACAGGCACTCGATTAATTTAATCAAAAGTATTATACAATTTTAAGCTGCGTAAAAGTTAAAGCAGAACCGTCTCAACTTCATAATGCAGGAAACTTTTTGGCGGCAAGTGGGTAGGTGGAAATTCCGCCGCCCCATGCAATCATCGCCGTCCTAATCATCGTTATCATCGCGGGGCGATTATCATTATTATCATCCATCGCGAGGACGCTGGAGAGTGCGGCGTGCATATTTAATCTGCACTCCGCGAAGGCGCAAAACTTTTTTTGCACTTTATTAAAACGGAGCGCAACAATGGAATGGAAATGGAAATGGAGCTCAAGGGGCAGCAGTTGAAACTGAAAATAATTCGTAGAATTGCCTGCCAAACAGATGGTGTTGGCGGCGAACAAACATTTCCCTTTCATTGGTGTTGAATGGCAGCACTGAGAATAAATGAGAAGTTTTTATAGTTTTGCCAGGAATCTCTAACGATTAGGGTTTTTTTTTTAAGAAAGAAATGGTATTTAGATTTTTTGAACTTCACATAAATGTCTGGACCATTTGAATGTCTTGTAAATGTATTCTATAAAATTGCATTATTTTATTAACATTAATTAAACAATTGGTCCACGAATTTCTTCCTGTGCAGACCTCTGGCTGTGGAGTTGAGTGGCCTAAACAAGCATTAAGCATGCCCCCAAGTGTTCTACACTTAGAGCCAACTTTGTGGCCACCTAGCCACCTGGCCACCCTCTCATCACTCCATCACTTACCTGTGACTTGACGACTGTGGCAAATGGCGTCAATTTCATTCTGTAATCAAGAGGCCCGCTTAATTAATTACCAACGCCAGTCTGCCTATGTGCGCATAAGTGCTTGTGGAAGAAAGGATACCCCGCTTACTGCATTCCAGGTCCTTGAACCTTGAACATTTATATCAGCAACTGCTAGTTAAATGAGAACTAATACGCTTGAGAATAAAATTTAATATATTAAATATTAAATTAAAAAAAAATTCTGTAACAGTACATATCAAAACTTATCTAAAATCAATTTGAATATATTTTATTCTAACTACACCCAAAAATACTTGAAATTATCTCTTAACCTTCTGTCTTTTTCGATGTCAAGGAGAGATAAATCGGTATTGCTTGGTAAAAATATATGCCCATAAATATGAGAAATTTACCATGCTCATATCGATTTGATCCCGCATGTTTTTTTTGTTTGTGTATACTTATTCTTCTAAACGTTTCCAGGGAAACCAAAGCTTCGAAATGTCCTCGCTACTCGCTTGTCCCTTATTTATTGCATCTCTCTTAATTTGCATAGTTTCTCTTTGGTCGCGGATGGTTTATAGAAGCCTAAGCCCGGCTAAACTATGCGGCTTACTTGGGCATCAGCTGCTCATTCGGTCATTTGTCGGGTGTCCAAGTGCCCAAGTGCCCGAGTGGCCAAGGAGTTCAAGTGGATTGCTACTAAGAGGCCGGCTTGGTCCAGAAATTCCACAAATCTTGACCAGCAATCCCAGACAGGGCAAAATCGTGGGCACGTGGAGACTGGCAGAGGTCAGTGGGATATTGCAGCTCAGGGGAAAAGTTATAAATAAATGAATGAATGGCTTTAAATCTCCGTGCGGTCTGTGTGTGTGTGCGGCCCACTTAGGTTTTTTAATATTCCTATTCCGAGCTGTTTTAATGAGCCAACCTCATGCACATTTGGCATTGATTAGATCCCGGACTCGGCTCCAGTTCATCGCCCCGGCTTTGTTGATATTTATATAGTACATTTATCCGTAGTTTTTCGGCAAATGCTGGCTAATGTCGGACATTCGTCAGGGCCCAGATGGGGGAAAAACTTGCCCCGAAACGGCCAGCGAGCTTATTTATCTATTCCGGTTTTTTCGCCGGACTCTCGGCTTCATTTGTTGGCCATTTAATGGCGCATCCTCGTCGTCCTCGGTGGCCGTGTTTTGTTATTGCCGGCTGGCTTTATCAGATTACAAAACATTAATTTAATTTACTTTACTTTGCACCGAGCGCCGTTGCTTGTTGGTGGCAATTTCGGGGCCCAGACACGAAGCGCCGCAAAACGACGCGAAATTTAATTAAGATATAAAGTGAAATAATTTTTTAATGGCATAGAAAACGCACACAAAGGCGGTGCCGGGGCGAGCGGGCATTTCGAATTGATTTCCCAGCTGAATTGTAGCCTCACGTCCTGTCGTCCTTTCCCCTTCCCTTTTCCAGCGACTTTGCAGCTTAATATCATAAGCGCGGGGCGGAAACGGAAATGGGCAGTGCGAACGAATCGCGATTACATTGCCCTCTTTACACCCCTCTCTCTTTCTGTCTATTTCTTCCTTTTTTGCACAGGTCAGAGTGCCAATTGACGCGTTCAGGGGCTGCGGAAAAGGGGTTATCCATCCGAGTTCATTCCCAACTACAATTACAACTTGTTTCCGTGCTCCGGCGAACCTCGAGCTTCTGCATTTGCGGTCTAACCCAGACACGATGGCCACATCACCCACACAAAGGGCCGAGGGGGGGAGGGATAGTCAGGGGCGCGCGCGAAGGGGGCCGAGGCCCACACAAGCTTTTAATTAAAATTAAGCAACGCCAGGGGCGGCAGCCAAAAACATGCAAGGCTAATGCATTTGTTTATCAGCAGCGATATCTGGGAACATTTTTGGCCAAGTTACAGCAAAAAAACACAAAAAAAGCTTAATTTTAATAAAAATCCAGGATTTTCCACGCAAAAAAATCTTTATTTTGGCCGAAACAAGAACAATAATGGACTAATGGAATTTGGAATGTCATACCTTTCTGAACTCGTTATTAAAATCCGAATCGATTGGCATTTAAGGCTGGACATTTTATTTTTTTACTTTTTTAGCAAAAAACAAGAGAGAACGCTATAGTCGGGTGCCCCGACTATCAGATACCCGTTACTCAGCTAAAGGGAGTGCGAAGGAGATGGAGAAAAACTTTGATCCGCCGTAACTTTTTAACGAATGGTCCGATTTAAAAAATTTCTTCTACATTTCGATAGGTATTGATAAACACAATAAAATTGCGTTTTTACTTTTCCAAAATATTGAAATTTTTAAAATCGTATATAAGCGATTGTGGGCGTTAGAGGGGGCGTGGCACCCTTTTGAAACAAACTTGCGCTGCGTAGGAACTCCTAGAATCTGCATGCAAAATGTCAATCTTCTAGCTTTTATAGTTTCCGAGATCTCAGCGTTCATACAGACAGACAGACGGACAGACAGACGGACAGACGGACAGACGGACAGACGGACAGACGGACAGACGGACATGGCTATATCGACTCGGCTAGTGATCCTGATCAAGAATATATATAGTTTATAGGGTCGGAAACGCTTCCTTCTACCTGTTACATACTTTTGCACGAATCTAATATACCCTTTTACTCTACGAGTAACGGGTATAATTACGATGTACTGCCTTATAAAAAAATTGAAAATTGGCGAAAATTTTATTTTTCTAAGATCCCCCGGAAAGTGCTATGGACCTATTTATTATTTTGTTATCTGTTCAAAACAGTATGTGTTTTTGGCGTAGGGCCATTTTTGGCCAAGTTTCAGCAAAAAAAAGGAAAAAGAAAAAATTCAAATTTTTACCAAAAATCCAGATTCCAATTTTTTACAAAAAAAATCATTCGTTTTTTGACCATAACAATGGAAATACTGATCCAAATATGGATTGTCATACCTTTCTGAACTCGTTATTAAATTTTCAATCGATTGGCATTTAAATCTGGAAATTTATTTTTTTTGCCACTTTTCGTAAAAAATCATGAGAAAATTAAAAATTGTCAAAAATTTTATTTTTCTAAAATCACACGGAAAGTGTTAAGGATTTATTGATAATTTTGTCATCTGTTCAAAACAGTATGTATTTTTGGCGTAGGACCATTTTTGGCCAACTTACAGCAAAAAAACACAACAAAAAATTCATATTTTTATTAAACATCCAGATCCCGATTTTTTTTTTAGTTAAATATAATTCAAGCTCGGTGTTAAATTTAGATCCAAGTTACAACTTATGTAGACTTACTCTACACTGAACCCACTAATTCATTGACCGTTTGCAAAATCATTGAGTACCACTTGGAAGTGGAACAAAAACATTTCCTGGAAATATTTTTGATGTATCACTTGCGTTCGCCCCCGGCAATCAGCACAAATCGATTTCAGGTTCCGACGTTTTTTTTATTCGCATTTCCGGCGATGCTGATGGAACAGGAAGTCGGGGGGCAGGGCGGTGAGAAGGCGTTGGCAAATGGCTATTTTGTCGATGGCGATGGCGATGGCATTGACCGAGCTCATCTTGCGGTGCGGCAAACTTTTCAACGTAATAGACTGCCTATTAAAACATAATTTTGACAAGGGAACGGTAACCAAGGACGACAGCATCGAAAGCATCGAAAGCAACTATAGCGACGACAAAGTGCTTTTGTCATTTTGCGGATACGATCCCGCATTTGATTAGTATTTAATTTCGCATTATAAAGTGATACAAATTCAGGGCGCAAATTGAAAGCGAATGGTTCCAG